>NC_051432.1:1675684-1759682 GCF_001649575.2 Kryptolebias marmoratus
GGTATCAACTTTAGCAAGTCGAACATGATAAAGACTTTGAAAGTATTATTTACAGCAGAGGGTTCGGGTGGTTGCACCGAAAAGAAAGGTCGCACATTTCACACCTTCAGCAGAAACTAAAATTACATCAGATTTGCTCCGACTCAGGTGAACAGAAGTTGCACAGCGAATCAAAACACCTTTTATCGCCTCCTGCTGAAAGCCGAAAGCTGGGCGATTAACTCATAGTTAACATGAGTTAATTCAGTTTTAATTCAGTTTGACTGAGATTACTCTCTGCTCCTAAAATCAATTTTTAGCTCAATATCTGTTAGAACGACTGATGTATAGCCATATTTGTGTTTTCTAAGGTTGGTTAGCTGTGGCAGCCATCTTGAATAAGGTTATGTTTTAAGAGTTTCATCAGGATTTGTTTAGTGGTTCATGAGATATTTTGCTAACAAACACATAGACAGACATGACTGTCTGCCATTCTACTGCAAAGTATTTATCATCCATTCCTAACTTCGTTAATTGAACGATGCATACGCTAAAATTGGTAATAATGTTTACATATAAAGAATGCTGTATGCCTTCTTCTGATTCTTTTTCTGCACTGCAGCTGTATTCTTTTCTCTGTAGTGACACCTGCTGTTTAGGAGGGGACTGCAGTGCAGATTCAATGGCGACTCACACCTCGCTCGTGCCATGACCGGCATACAAGTGTTTCCTGTCATTAACTTGTTTGTTTTATTGTATCATAAAATTACTAAAAGGAAAACAAAAAGGCCTCTTAATCCAAACCGGTCAATAAAAGAACAGCTGTCTTTGGATTCACCATCCCAATCTTTCATGGTAGTGCAGCAGCCATCAGAGCTCAAACTAAAACCAGAAAAAAGTGCACTTTAAGAAGTCTCTTACAACAAGTAACAGGTGCAGCAGAGGCGTTGGGTCACGCTGTGGAATAACGAGCAGAACCAGAGCTGACTGGTTATTATAGAGAGCCTGGTCTTAAATGTAGTATTCAATAGCAAGAATGAATTGTGTGTTGCATCTAAGAATTTGAGATCCTGTTAAAAGGTTCTAAAATTACATGCAGAATAAATACATCATGGTCAGCCCGCGCTAATTTCTGATGACTTCAAATAACTGTGTTTGTGTGTGTGCGTGTGTCTGTAAGACAAATGAGAGCGTCTCATCTTTCAGCTGAAAGAGGCGACCTAATCTCCTTTGATCAACCCAGACTGCAGCCATTATGCAGCACATCTCTGTGAGACAAAAAAAGAAGTTCTGGACCGTCTGAAATCCTTTTTGGGCACACTGACTGAAGGATCTCTTGGGTGGCTTACTAAAAAAAAAAAAAAAACTCTCTAAAGCCAGGGAAGTACAAAATCAAGCAGAGGACATGAGACATCTGTAACAGCTGTACTCTTTGTATTTCTGGTTTGAAAGGTTTATACATGTGCAGACACAGTTTGGTTCTTATATATTTGCTGCGAGCACTCAGAGCCGTCTGCTTTATTGTGAAGAGTAGGAATAGGAGCGAGACGAGAGAAGGAGAGTTTGAGAGTACATTATCTGCCCGGGAGAAAAAGCAATTACCAACGTGCATGTTCCATCAAAGACAACAGGTGAGAGCGTTGTAGAGACGAGAGAGGGGGAAATGAAAAAGGACAGAAGGCAAAAGAAAGAAAGAAAAGAAGAAGAGAGAGGAGATACTCTGATCAGCAGGGACTGCTGGTCAGCTCTGTGAGAGCTGATGAGGGTAAATTGAGTGAAAGTAGCTCCTCAAGTGTTGGTTTCCAACAGACTTCTAAAAGAATGAGTCAGACAGGGAACTGTAAGTACATGCTCCTTTAAGTTCAGGTTGTACACCATCGAGACATAAAATAACTGGTTCTGACCTGGTTTAAAATTAGGGGTTACAACGTCTGATGAATAGCAAATGCCAGATTACAGTCTGTCTTTATTTATTCACCAAAACTGAGACAGAGTGCAGAAGTGTTGTGTGAAAAATAACTCTACCTTAAAAGTGTATTTAAAGTCAATAACTTGAAGTAATTGTATTTGTTATGACTTTATCAACTATTTACATTGTTGTGGATGAACTTTGGCCCACTCTGCTTCACAGCATTAGTTTAGTTTCACTCTCTCACTGCCTTCTTATGATCCCATAACAGCTTTTCTGTGCAGCTGAAGTTTATGCTTAGGGTGGTATCAAAAAATCACTGGGCTGGAGCCATTGGAGACAAGTTGATGACTCAAAATTGTGAGAAAACCACAAGCAAATAGGCACATTTCAGTTGCAATCTCACTCAATTCTGAGCATTTCTGACCAGGGACCTGTGCAGCCTCATTTTGAACAGCCATTTTTTTAAAAATCACAGTATATTTTTCTGTGCACGGCTTGCAAAACTGTAATCTTGGCTGTGCAGATTATTTTGTTGCCCATATTATACCTGACTCAGCTCGCTTTGTACCTACTTTGGCATCTGCCCCCTACATTTGTGATTTAATCTACTGGTGTACACCTTAGAAATGAAGACAGGCTGATTTGGACCAATTTTTTCGCAACAATTCTTTATCATTAACATGTTTTGTTTCAGTAGACCTGGATATTTGGGTCTGTAGCCTTGGCTGTCATAAGGAGAGCTCCAGGGCAGGTGTCAAAATACAGCACTAGAGCTCTACAATTTACGGAAACTAAATTGAGAAGGGTTTAACATGACTGCAATAACCCTGTGACGATTCTGAGGGATAATTTGTTGCAGGACTTTTTGAACATGTACAAAACTCAAGCGATGAGACTGTAAGCCAGGGGTAGGCAATCCTGAACTTCAAGTGCCACTATCCTGCATGTTTTCCTTGTTTCCCTGCTCCAACACACCTGATTCAGTGGTTAAATTTCCTCTTCATGTTCTGTAGAAGCCTGTTAATCAAGCATTGATTCAAATCAGGTGTGTTGGAGCAGAGAAACAAGTAAAACATGCAGGATAGAGGCAGTCAAAGTTCAGGATTGCCCACCCCTGCTGTAAGCCTTTGTGACTCAAACGAGGAAATGGAAAACCTCTCTGAATGTTTTGAGACATTTTGGAGACTCCCTCACAAATGTCATTTGCCTACTAGTCTCCAACGCACACAGCCCAGTGAGAAATTGGCTTTTGACTGGGCCATTGTGACGCTTAGATTCAGTCTCTCTTGTTGTCACTTCTCTGCGTTGTCCTCTTAAAAATCCAAGTGTTAGCACAGATTCAACTGTTGGCCTCACCTCTGACTCTTGAGTTTGGGGTAGTGTTTGGAGTTTGGGCTTGGTTCAGGGAACAAAATGCATCCAGATCCTGTTGCTACAAATCATCAACCCTCCACCACCGTGCCTGACAGTTGGTATGAGGTGTTTGTTGATATGCTGTGTTTGGTTTTCATCAAATATGTGCATTTATGGTCAACATCTCTACTTTGGTCTCATCTGTCCGAAGAACATTCTTCCAGAAATTAAGATCTTTTTGAAGTATTTCTAAGATTGAATCCACTTTGATAACTTAAACAAAGGACTAAAAACGTTAGTTTTAAGTGTCAAGGCAACGATACAATACTTTCCAACTAGAAGAACTCCAAGAGCGCAAACTTTTTCCAAGGCCATAGGCTCAATGTCCGCTTAGATTTCTACTCGTTACGGAGATCTTCATTATGTCAGTTCCTTTAAGAAATTCCAAAGTCCAGATCATGATCCGGATTACTACCAAAACCTAATCACTTGTTCCTTGTATCATGTTTGACGTTTCCTGAAAATTTCATGAAAATCCATTGTAATGAATTGTATCAGGGAGACAAAATTTGCACAAGCAAAAAAAAAAAAAAACAACAGGGAAATTTCCCAATAAACAACAATGGGATGTTGTGAGTAAACTCATCCTTAGGAGCTCTACAGCTCAGTTTAAACAGGTCTCAGAAAGTTGGACTTTATGTGACTAAACCAGCATATTTCCAATGGTTATTACTCGGTCACAATTTAAGTTTTATGACTTCAGGAGATTTATTCTACAGAATGGTTAACTAACAGTTGACAATGTCACACACTCTGACTTTTGGGCTTTCTCAACTTTCCAAAATTTTTGAAAGTCTTTTTATTCTCGCAGCTTTTTGTAGTTCATGTACATCAGAATACAGGCATTTTTGTCTTCTTTCACCTACTGTGTCCCTCACTGCTATCGAACTTACCTTTCTTCTCAAATCCCCTCAGAGTGCAGAGCGCGCACACCAAAGCGCTCACAGACTTCAGTTATATTAGCTCAACATTTCCTCTCCAAAACTGGAAGTGAAGCCTGTTTTTAACTTGTCATATCTCCTACAAAAAATCAGAAATAATATAAAAATTCATGTGTGACCATCAGAGTTGTGTTCTGCTCATGGTTAAAAAATTTAACTTCCGCTTTTGCACAGGGACATTTTGTTTGAGGCTTCTTTTTTAGTCTGTGTTTTTTGTCTGCCTGTTCTATTAAGGCTGCTGTCAAGGAGTGAGACACACAGGAGTGAACGGACTGCATTTTTGTAGGGCTTTTCTATTTTTACCAATCTACAAGTCACATTCACATATATGATTCACCAACTGGGGGCAAGCTGGGGTTCAGTGTCTTGCCCAAGGACACTTCGGCATGCGGCGGGGGAAGCTGGGATCAAACCAACTGTTCCGCTGGAGAACAAGCGCTCTTATTCTGGAGCCACAGCTGCTCAAGTGTGGTTACCATGGTGACCCTAATGAGCCACTGGCAGCATCTTTAATATTTCTTTTTGGCTTGGTTTTCTTTACAGCTCTTATGCCGTTCATACATCAAAACGTTGGCATTTTGTCGGCTTAGATCATTGCAACGTTGATGTGGGAATTTTGGGCAGTAGCCACACTGGGACCTGTCGAAATTTCTACAGAATTTTTTTTTGTCATAAAATAGTATTGATAAAAGGACTTTGTCTATGGATTTTTCTGATACATTTGTCTATAAACCAATCAGTGTCAGGTTTATGGAAGTGATGACAAGACGATGAACTTTCACTATATATCCAGTCTACAGCCTGACCAAGCATGAACATTACAGCCGACCCTCAGGTGTAAAAATGACCCAAGTCTTCTATTTTTCCTTTTCGCCTTTACATCTCCATTACTCTTCTTCCTCTAGCCTCTCTCCATTCTCCTTCCTCCTTTAATCTGTGGCCTTGACCTCAGACTTAGAGTCTAAGTGTTGTTAATAGCCACATTAACAGACACTGCTGTGGCATTTTAGGGGCTATTAGAAGTCCTGTTGAGGCATAAGTCATGTCTGTGAAGTGCGACGACGTGGACGGCGCTCCGGCTGGGCTGGCGGGGGGCCGTGACACGCATGGTAAGCTGGTCTTTACGTGAGCCAGACAGCTGACCTTTTCCTGCAGAATCCTCTGTGACCGCAGAGGTGACGGCTGAGTAATTAGTGGTCTGAAATCTTGGTGGCTCACTTTCTGCAGCCTGTCCCACACCGCTGTCGTCGTGTCACTCAGCTGTCAAATGATGCCAGATCTTATGTGTGGTATGGGATTTGTCTACCTGTGCTTATTCCTCGTGGAACTACTCCGGCTGAATGCATTCAGAGCTGCCTTTTTTTAAGTTTCGGGGAAACTAAAGCTAGGAAGAACGATAATCTCAGTGACGACAAAGCTCAGGTGAGTCACTTTGCTTCAGTGTCACCCAGCAGCTGTTTGTTATCGTGATCGCAGACAAAAGGAGGGCGCACTGAGATTTGGTTAAAAAAGAAAACCCTACTCAGTCTTAATTACACAAAGCATAATTAGACATTTTCTCCAGAGTATGGATAATTATATGCCTCCCCATCTTCTACTCTAAACAGTGCTGCTTTTCTCTGTGTAATTAAATGTTATATTTTCTTAAGAGAACAAAGACACAACCAGCCAGTTATCGACTGGTACCCCGTTAACATTGGCGACTGCATGAGCTGGGAGCTGTGGTGCACATCAGACCTGCTGACAGCCCACCTCCCGTCGTTAACTGAGCACTGTTTGCAGCTTTTTTTGTCCTATTTGGGTTTTTGTGTACATATGTACCCATATCTGTGTGTGCGAAGATTTCCATGAACTACCAATGTGTAAAGATTTCTCTCCCTTAAAGGAGGAAGTTGATGCATTAATTAAAAATGTTTCTGTAGCCTAAAGGACAAAGACTGTTTATGTGATCCAGGTGTTTGTGGCATCTGTTTCCAGATGGTTATATCGACTTATTTCATCTAACTCGAGGGCCACACAATGAATTGGGAAAAAAAGGGAAATTACACAGCTATTTTTTAAACAGACATTCAGGGCTTTTTCTACCTTTTCCAATAAGGACACATTTGCATCATTTAGTGCTTAATGTAAAAAATACCTCTGTACTCCTGGAGCACAACTATATCATGTTGGAATAAGGGATTGTAATTTGCGATAATCTATTTAGATGTCAGTTCAGTGCTAAAAGATGCAACATGTCGTGTCAATATATTTTTTTCTCTTTGTCCAAAGCGTATCTTCTGGTTCTGCCAGTGTAAAACATTGACCTTAGTAACCTGACAAATAAAATTTCACATTTTGCCGTTCTAAATGTTAAGTTTAAAACTAGTTCAAAATAATTATTAAATAGCTTGTCTTTGCTGATTTATTTGAAGTTGTTTTGGTTTTATTCGAGGACATTGTGGGGCCAAATGGAGATTGTCTAAAGGCCACTCGGGGGTCCTTGAACCATGAGTTGCCCATATTTTATGGAGCCATCATCAGGTAATTGTTCAAATAATAATTACTCACTTTCTTTCATTTTAAAAAACTGTGACCCTTCTCATTTTCACAAACAGAAAAAAAGAAAAAAGAAGGAAAACAAAAATGAACAAACCCAAGGATGGAGGTAGTAATATTTTCCCACTGATTTTATTCCTGTCAGCTCTGTTTGTCACTCTCCGGATCTCTGAATCTATCTGTTCAAAGGTTCTTTAACAAGAACATTTTTCTTTTTAAATCCTGAATATAAAACAGTGACAGGAGGATTTTCTGCACTTCTTGGACAATTTACTTGTAGATGCAGTAATATCTGGCATGCATCACTGGAAGAGAGAATAAATAATAACTTTCCTGACATCCCTGCCCTTTTTTTTTTTTTTTTTTTGCGAAGGCAGCAGCGCAGCAGATTGCTAAACTCCCTCGCTTTCTTCTTCAAAGACACAAATATCTCCTGTTCTGAGGAGATGGTAAATAACCTGAGAATTATTTAAATGTGGACAAACTTTACCAACGCAGAGAGAGGCTGTGTGACAGCCAAGACTTTATGAGGGCTTTGTGAATTAGATGGAAGCACAGAAGCCAATAATTCACCTGCAAACCATTAGTGAATCTGGGCTATTGGTTTGTTTCTTAATGAAGAAAAAAACAACTTTCTTGTTACCTATTATTACTTGTTTAACTTGATTTTTCTCTTTCTCAATCTACATTTTAACAGTTGAACACATAAAGGACACTCAGAACATTGAGTTAAATTTCAACAATTACAGTGAAACAGACAGCAGATGGACATTTGGTACACTTTCAGCAGTGCTGGGCAGACATCAGTGGAGTCTTTAGAAAATAAAACGACTCCCAACCAGTTACTCATCGGGTTTCTTGTTCAGCTAAAGCTAAGTGGGGCTAAACCTGAGAGAAAAAACGAAGACAAACTTTATAAGTTAACTTGTTCTGCCTGTTTGCTTTTGACAGTTCTTCAAGTTGCATGCATGTTGTCAAACTGTTCAACTCTTGAAGAATCCCAAAACCTTTTTACCAACTTTGTAAAATGTTTCACTCCTCGTCCACCATGAATTGGTGACTCACCCGAGTGTGCCTCTGCTTCAGCAGTCTAAAATGTAAGACTTTGCTGTCACATTTTACAAAAGACCAGTCAAAATTAAAGAGCGAGCTTGAGCGATAAGAGATAATTCTAAACATAAATCATGTCTTGTTTGGGTGGTGAAAGTGTCACGGGAATGTTTCAATGACAGTCCTTCCAGTTTGATGTGAAGCTGCACTTTCCGCTTCATTTAGCTTTGCGTGCACACAAACACGTCACTGACATAAAGATCTCCATCCACGTCCGTGATTACCCAGCCTTTAACTTTGATCTTTGGAATAACGTCAGCTGCCTCTCTGAGGGTTCGACCCACCATCTCTGGATCCCCGCCCCTCCCATTCAAGACCCCCTGCCCGGTGACAAGCTGCCAGCCCCACTCAACCTGAACCAGCACCCCTAAACAGCGCCAAGTCCGGGTTCTTGCTGTGGGGCCGACGATAGGTGCTCCAGCTTACAGTGGCCGGCGGCTCTGTTAATGTACTCTTTCAGCTGTGTCAGATGATGTGACAAAAGCATGTGTGTGTGTGTGAGTGAGGGGAAAGAAAGAGATTGCCATGGAGACAGGAAGGGTATCACACAAGAAATCCCCCTGGTGTCGAGAGCACATGAAAAGCCTGATTAACATGAGAAGTTGTTTGCATGTGTGTGTGTGTGTGTGTGTGAGTTTTCATTATGGCGTGTTTGAGTGATGACCAGTGAATGAGGTTCCACTCGTTTAGCCTGTCCTCCCTGGTGCTCCAGTGTAATTAACAGGGAGCCTAATGAGCTTTAACAAGGCTGGCTTTTTATTACAGCTGCTAATTGCTTCATGCCGAGGCAGCATTTGGGAGGCAGTGAGAAGTGGACTTTGTGGGTTCGATTATTCATGTAAAACTACAAGCCTAATGCGGGGTCCTTGTGCTGCTCCTTCACGTTTTCCTTTGGTGTCCGGAGCCATCATTGTGGCAGATCCTTTTGGGCCCTTGATCCTGTCCTGTTCCAGCATACCCTTCAGGTCCTCCTCTGGGCTTGGTTTTGCTGAGTTTGGCGGACAGGACATTTCGTTTCCGAGCAGCCTTTACAGCGCACCGAGGCACAGACGGAGCCGACCGCTGCTGAGGAGTCTGGTTGCCATAGGGATGTGTGCCTGGTCGGCCGTGTTTGTTTGTTTAGAAATGTCAACAGTCTGACATTCACAAGCCCATAAAGTTAGAAAGTTTAGAGAGATGACGACGTACCACGATTGTATGAATCCTCACATATACTGTACACACGCGGATCTGTTAGACATATTTTGGCTTTTCGTTTCATCCATCTGGAAGTGTTTCTCGTGAACAAAACTAAAGCTGCAGCATAATGCCAACGCTTTAAAGTAGAAACTGTATAAGAACTGTATAAAAAACAAAGATCAACAGAAATGTTAAAACTGCTGCAGTGGCTCACTGGGGATCTCTGGGGATCTGCCACTTTCTGACAGCACTCTTAATAAGACAGGCAGACAACAACACAAAGTAAACCTCAGACAGTTTCTGTGAGAAAACTAAGCTGTACTGTTGTAGTTAAAAAGAGCCGTCGCTTTTAGATCTGAAGAGAAAATTCTGAGCTCAGATACAATGGAAGTCAATGAGAGTTTGGATGTACGCACTCTGAGAGGATGTGAGAGAAAACCACGAGTCCCACAGCAGTGAGACACACTGAGTGAAAGAAAACCAAAATGCACATGTTTTGTATAAGCAGTGTACGAAACTTGTTTGAGAATTGTATAAGAAGTGTAAAAATTGTGGAAAAAGAAAGAGTTTGTTAGACAAAACATCTGAAAAATGTCCAAAAAGTTCTAAAACTTCAACTGAAATGGTGTAAAACCATAAAAGATGCCAAAATGCCAGTTCAGTCATGTAAAGTCCATCTTTCTGTGACCTGTTTACACTTTGAATGGTGTTTCTAAAGTGAAGTCTGCCTGAGCTGTAGAGCTCCAAGGAAGGCCGGGTTTACACACTTATTTTGCCAACATTCCATCCTGTATCAGATTTCCTCACATTTCATCTACATTGTACAATGTACCGCTGCTTGAGCTGCACAATGTGGTGTATTTATTTTTTTGCACGTTTCTTTTTTTCTGAAGCAGTGGGAGGTGTAGCAAATTAATAACCTAGCAGAAAACTAAAGAACAGCAGCCAAACAATAATAAGAGTGCTTCTCTTTCCTCTGACTGGACTTTGACTAGTAAAAGTTGAACTTTCGATCAGATTGAGACCAACTTCTCATTCATTTCTTTTAAGTTTTCATTTTAACACCCACAGGACAAATCAGCACAGCCAGGGAACGCTGCAGCTCCTTTTGACCACATTGTGTACACTTGATGCCTGCTGGTGTTTTGGTCTGACCACAGCTTAATGGTGCAGTGGAGCGATGTGTGTAAGTAGGTGTGACTCGTCGCCTCCTCCTGGACCTCACAGCTCCTCAGTAATCAGTGCTGACTGATTAATTGGTTATCCTGCGTGCTCCCAGTTGCCTGCCAGTGATTCCCTTTGCAGCTCCAAACAGGCCACCACAAAGCGTCTTCTGGTCTGATTTTGATGCTCCACGGGAGGTTGGATGACTTTCATTTTTCACAATCTAATCCGTGGTCATTATTTTTCTGACTGTACATATTGAAATAATGACATCCACCAGCAGCTTTCAGATCAGGAAAAAAAAAAGACTCAATTACAAGCGCAAACAACCTGCTGGATGATTAAATGGAGTGTCATAATGTCAGATATAGTTAGTTACTCTGTCTTTGCCTGTTGATTACTACAGATTTCATGTGTAACTGAATGTTACCTTTTTTTTATTCAAGTTGTAATTTCTTCTTGAACGTTTGTATATTTAAAGAACAGGTAATGATAAAAAATACGACCTAGCAATAATATGTTCAGCATTTATGTGCATTGTTTTTAGTGATGCTTTGTGGCCTTTTTGCCTGAAGCTTTGATGTGTTTCCTGCATACCAGTGGCTGAACAATCTTATAGCTTGTCTTCTCTGTTAAACAACAAATCGAGGCGGCAGAGGCTGCTTTCTTTTCTTGCTGTGTAATCCTTAAAATAGCAACAGCTCGGTGGCGTATGCTGTCAAACTCAAAGGTTGGATCGTTAGTGATAAATGCTGCTGGTCTGGCTGCACACAGACACATTTCACTACACCGCCATATGGAGCTGAAGGCGTGATTAAAAAAGATTCAGTGATTTAGTATTTTTAACCAAAACTGATTTTCTGGTCATTTTTGATCTTCTGTCAAATTGTTATCAGTAGTTAGTGCCTTATCTGCCATCAGTGATGGAGCACAGAGTATAAAAAGGACAGAGGTCTTCCTTAGGGCTAGGCTAATGGGTTGCCAACGAGAGCCATTTTTAGATTGTTTCTCAGGCTTATAAAACAACCATTTCTCAAATATGTCATACTGATGTGAAGGAGGTGGTACAGTGGAGCAGTGGTTAAGAGCTGTCGCCTCTCAGCAAGAAAGCTGCAGGATCGTCGGGTGGTTTGCTCTGGTTTTCCTCCCACAGACCAAAAACATGCATGTTAGGTTCATAACTGTAAAATATCCCTAGATGTGAGTGAGAGGGTGAATGGTTGTTTCTGTGATGGACTTGCAACCTGTCTGTCAGGAACGGTGGAGACTAAGGCGAACCCAGAATGCAGACTCATAGTAAGGGGAAAAAGAAAACTAATTTATTAAACTAGAGAATAAACAAAACAAAAATGCTGACGTGGCAGCAAACAAACAAAACCTAAATTTAAATACAAACATGGAACCGACAGAAACCAGGAACCCAGCACGAGGGTAACTAAACAGACTACATCAAACAATAGACAACTAACACAGACAATGGACCAGCAGAGTGTGGAAGGCAATGACCGGGTTTTAAAGACTGAGGATAATTAGGTAAATGGAGACAGGTGACGTGATTACAAAGTGGGGACAGGTGTAGGTGTGGCAGGGAGATAAAGAGAGAGACTGAGGAGCAAATGAAACATGAAACAAGAGACAAGACAGAAACCAAGCAAACCAACAAACTAAATAAAAACAAAAACCATAACACAGAAAAAACCCAAATCACCACACTGTCCAGGATGTCCCCCGCCTCTCACACAGGGATGGCTAGAGATAGATACCAGCTCCCTGCGACCCGAAAAGGAGCAGCGGTTAAAGAAAATGGATGGATGATGTGAAGGAAGGCACGGTTAGCTAATATTAAACCACTACACTTTTACATGACACCATTTGTTTAATTTGGTACTGTTGCTCTTAACTGAACAATGTCTGTCTTACCACACAAATGTATGTATGTGGAAAGATAGGCCATCATGTGCTGATGGTGATGAGGCTGCTGAACCTGTCCGTCCCCTTGATCAGCACATCTAGTCAGTCAAAAGTTTACTCAACTCCCGACGGTCTGATTCAGCAGCCAGGACACTAACTTCTACATGGTGTACGCTCAGCACATGTACATTTGCGTAGTAGCACAGGTGTTGTTTGGTTGAGAAAACGGCAACAAACGGCAACAAACTCAACAAACGGTGTCATGCAAAACACTATTTAATACTAGCTCTGCAGAATCCCATTGCAGCCTTGTAATTTAGTTGCAGTAAGGCGGCCCTGCAGTGTAATGTCATTGTTTTTTTCAGTGCATATTTACACAAAGGCACACACACACACTCACTCACACACACACACACACTATTAAACATTTTGCTTTTTTTCCCCCTGCTGATCAGACATGATTTCAGGCCCAGCCTGGGGGGTATAATAATCAAAATGTGCAGTTAGAAACCTTCACTGACTCAGGAAACAGCCACATGCATTCATTTATGTCGTTTTTAGTTATTAGTCATGACAATTTCAAATAATCTTTGTCTTTACTGGAAAGCAGAGTGACATTACCGTTGGACCAAAGCTCCTGTGTGTGACTGTATCCCCATCCCACAGCTGCTGAATGAATGCATGAAGGCTTCATGCCTGTTGCTGCATGAACCAGTAAATCATTCTGTGGTGGAAAATTAGATGACCTTATAGGGATAAAGCCTCAATTTCCTTGCGTGTCAGTTTGTTTTACAGTGTTTCTTCTTTATTAAATACAAGACGGGAGGAGGAGCCGTCAGGTTGACTCACAGCAAGGTTTTCCAAACCAAATCAAAGGAAACATTTTATGATTCTGACTTGTCTCCTTCACAGTTTTTGTATGGTGTGCAACTTCACAGAAATGTTAAAATTATCAGCGGTGTTTGTTACTTTTGGCAAAAAAAAAAAAATTGTTTCTGATGCAGTTTAAATTGGACAAGATTTTGTCATTGCAGATTTGTGAAAAATAAGAACTAAACATAAAAAGCAGTTGGACTATCTATCATTTTCCACATCATTTTCCCTGTAAGTACTCTGGAAGTGGGGTTTTGTGGAGTTGTTACCAACAGTTAGTATTTTACCTGCAGAAAAAAGTAGTTTTAAGATTTTCAGATTGGGGAATCAGAGAAAGCAGTAAATGCCTTGGTCCACTCCTGGTCCTGGAGGGCCACTATCCTGCATGTTTTAGATGTTTCCCTGCTCTTCAGCAGGTCTTCGAGTTCTGCAAAAGACTGTTAATCACTCAGTCGTTCAAATCAGGTGAGTTGAAGCCAAGAAACATCTAAAACATGCAGGAACGTGTCCCTCCAGGACCAGAATTGGACACCACTGTTTTAGCTGTTCAAGCAATTGCTGTTTTTTTGACGCAGCATTACTTTTGTTGCAACAGAACAAGGACCATGTTCTAACATAACACATCTTCAGTGTAAATAATCATAGGTCTGTGTAAATAACCATCTGATGCAAAAAGGACATGGTGTAAAAGTGCACGGTACATTTTAATCTTTTTGAAAATGTTCAGGTTTGAGTTGTTTTGGATGACTGAAACCAACCTGGAATAGACTTAGTTTAATTAGATGTTAGCTGCTTGACTCCTCCCTTAGAACTAATTTAATTTTATGACAAAATAGTACTCATTTTAAAATCCACTGAAGTCCACTATGTTCAAAATAAGTAACTACATAAAGTTTATTTACATGGCACCTTTTCAAGATAAAAAGTAAAAGGTGGTTCATATCAAGATAACATAAATGACACAAAGATAAAATTAGTCAAGGTAAGGTACAGATAAAAGTCATAAAATAAGCTCATTAATCAGATAAAAGCAGATAAAGCAGAATGCCTCAGTGTGTTTCTTAAATAAGCCCATTGAGACCAGAGAACATGTCGCCTTAGTTTTTGACCTTCAAAAACAAAAGAACAAAAATACTGCCTACAATAAAGAGCTTTTTCTGTCATTTTTATAGGTTTAACAAAAGCATCAACACAACCAGGACTAACTCCCACCCCAACATTGTTCCACATCTTCCTGACAGAAGCCCAAACTAATCAAACATGAATTACTCTGCACGCCTTTCTGTGGAGTCTGACACTTTAAGTCCGCAAAGATGTGAAATAGGGGCTACAAGGATCTGGCTTGGTTGTTCAACACATACCACAGTTGCTTGGTTGGATCAAAGCTTTGAAAAATGTGGAGGCCAAACCAACACGTCAAACTGGTTGTGAGCTCATCATTAGTGAGTCTGGGCCGCCCGTGTTACCAGTTCACTGCCATGTTTTTTTTTCCTCTTTTAAATCGATTTGAGCATGGTCAGTCATTTAAACTTCAGCTGTGATGATGCTAAGACTCAGCTGTCAAACCCTCACAATTGGCCTAGTTTGGCTCAAAACCCGGTGCCTCCTTTTTTTATTTGCTTCCAGCTAGGTATGAGCTGGTTTCTGGTTTCAAGGTATCCCACAGTTTTAAAAAGGCATGGTGTTAAACCACTCCATTTTGTCTGTCATATCCCAGTGGTTTAAATTAATTTTAATGAGATGACAGAGATAGTGCAGGGTTGCTGCAAGCTGTCACTCAGCCTGAGTACGGTTCCAAAGAGAGGGATCCCACTGAACTTCTTCCCTTTTTCAATAAACACACATGCAGTCACAGAGTAGCACTCGTCACCAATGGAGATTATAGCAGGAACCCACCCTCGCAAGAGAAACCTTTCATCTGCAAACCCCAATACGCCATACTCCAACAACAACAACAACAACAACAAAAAGTCCATTCACAACATTACAAATAAAACGTGTCATGTGGAAGAAATCAAATATGGGATTGACTAGATGGATCTTTATCACATCCACTTTCATTAAGGAGACCTGCTTTTTCCACAACTTACAGAAGTGTTGCGAATAACCAATAGAAAAAATGTTTTGGTTGCAAATGACTTTTGCAACAAGCTACAAGAGTTAGCATTCTAGCAGGGAAATAAACAGCAGGCTCACTATTAGTCCCATTTTTTTTTCTTTTTTGCTGAAGGTTATCAAACCCTCAGAATCTTGTCCCGGCCCATGAAGTAATTGCCAACACATCATCTCCTTGGAGATGCCACGATTCCGGCCCGCTACCAGGTGTAATTGCGGCCAATCAGACTTCTGTTGAGCTCGTGCTTTTTTTCCTCCACGTTCCTCCGTTCCCCTCTGCTGCAGACAGCAGCTCATCAGCAGCTCGGGGCTTCTGGATGGTGACCTTTATCAGTCTGGGTCAGTGACACTCAGAAGGGCAGACAGGTCTGGAGTTTAATAGTTAATCAAATTGTTTCAGATGACCTCCTGTCAGGGATGTCTCTTTCCTTCAAAGTTTGAAAGGTTGCAACAGATTAATGTGACCAACATCCTGTAATCACAGGACTTCTCTGTTCTCGGTGAGTTCTTTTCTCTTGATACGAGGCTGGATTTCATCATTCTTAAGTTGTTTTGGAGCAGATTTTCCGACGCGTTCAGGGGCTGCTGTAAATCTCCAGGCTCTCTATGCAAATGTGAACTCGCAGAAAATCTCCCTGACCCTCGCAAACTGCCGACCCTCATTTTTTTTTTTTTTTTTTTTTTAATATTCAGCTTTATGAAAATGAGGCTGAAGACAAAAAGGCTGGCATTGTGTCCAACCTGCCCCCTCCCTACAGACACACACACACATAAACACACACCCACACCCTCGGTACAACCTCAACCCCCACATCTTTACTCCCTGCACCCCTCCTTCTGCTGTTTCTCTTCTCAGCACCGAGAGGCTGCTTAGAAACCCTTTAATAAACTGGATGTGAATGGCTTATGGTATTATGTGTGTACCAGGATTTGTGTGTGCGCTTGTTTTTAATCTGTGGAATTTGCACCTCCCGCCTTTTTTCTGTTTGCAAAACATGCTTTATGAAACAGACAAAAACAGAATAATGAAAATGTGTTGCGCTAAAGGCTCATACAGATTCTCAATCTGGTGAGTTTTTTCTCATATTTGCAACCTAAATACTTTGTAATGTGGAATTGTTATAGTACTGTATTTTTGCATATGTACAGCTTATTTTCTGTCCCAGTAAAGCAAATATAATATGTAATAAAGAATTTGCAGATAATATACATTAACACAGTCAATGGACAGTAAATGGGTAGATCTTAAACTTTGTTTTTTAAAATATGTTACTTTAGTGATTAAAAGTGAACATCTAAAAATCTGAATGTCATTTTTCAAAGTTTCTTTTAGCATTTTAAAGGGTGCCATTTCAGCTACTTCCCAAAATCTCGTATGCCTCCAATTTTCCTCTTGTTTGTGGTCACCAATGGTAACCATACTCCCATGTCTCACTCCCTGACAGCAACAAAAAGAAAGGCAGATAGAAACACAGATTAAAAGTAAGCCTCAAACCATCAGTCGCTGTGCAAAAACTATAAATAAGAGTTTAAAAATGGTTGAATGAGTGACAGAAGACGCTTGTCTTCACACACGTAAGCTTTTATGTTTCGACAGGTTTTCTTTTTTATGTAGAACATATGCCAAGTTAAAAGAGCCTTCACTCCCAGGTTTGAAGAATTTTTAGTTCAACTTTAATAGAAGTTTATGGGAGCCTCGGTGTGCCCTCTGTGCACTCCAAGGGGATCTGAGGGAAACTAGGTTCTGTAGCAGCGAGAGACACACTGGATTAAAGAAGACAAAAACACCTGGGTTGTGATGTGTAATTTGTGCATTTACAACAGCTGCAGGAATAAAAAGAGTCAACAAACATATTGTAAAGTTTAGACAATTCAAAACTTATTCTGACATGATCCACAGTCATTGAACCATTTCACAGAAACATTTCTAAAAGTCAAAAATCCTCATTTTCAGTTGTGTATCAAAATTGAACTAAGACATATAAGTTTTATTGGTGCTACTCTTTCACGGAAAGAGATCCAGATTGCAAGACTGTTCGAACTACATGAAACTCCAATAATGACTGTCCAAATAAAGTCTCTCCAGCTGCTCAGTTATGACGTAAATAACCCACAACAGTTTTAAACTTTGAATG
This sequence comes from Kryptolebias marmoratus, assembly GCF_001649575.2. Taxonomy (NCBI): domain Eukaryota; kingdom Metazoa; phylum Chordata; class Actinopteri; order Cyprinodontiformes; family Rivulidae; genus Kryptolebias; species Kryptolebias marmoratus. The sequence goes on from NC_051432.1 coordinate 1,692,955, forward strand.
TACATTGTACCGCTCCCAAAAGTCAATTCTATTCTTGATCAAGCCCAAAGTTCTGATGCATCATTTGCCTGTTTTCTTTAAAGCCAAATGGTGTGAAAATGGACAGAAATTGTGAACATAGTAGTAATGAAGAGTTCTTCGATGCATTGAAAGCTCCCTTAATTACTCAGTTCAGTTGATACAACTGGAACAGCAAGTAGTATTCTGGGTTTTTAAACTTCAGCAAAACAGTTTTAGTTTCTAATAAAGCTAAACAAATTGTGGGTAGAGATTTGTTTCTCTGCGTCAGAAGAACACAGTCACCGTTTAGGAAGGAGACTGGATCATACTTGCATTAAATGGCCTTGAGAGGCCTATTGTGTGCTTCTCCAGCCTGTTGACTGCGGAGACTGTTCACTCAGATGAAGCCTGTGATGGGGCAGAGTGGAGGGGCGAGGGAAGTGTGTGGGGGAAAATAAAAAAATGTCTGTCCGTGACTGTAAGTGACGTCAAAACAGTCTCACATATTGGACTCTCTCCTTTCTCCCAGTGAGGAATCTCGTCGGGTGAGGGGGGTGTTGTGTTGGTCGGAGGGGGTTGGTCTTGGATTGGACTGTAATCCTTTAGTCCTGGAGAGAAACTGGGCTGCCCAGTCTGGGACAAACAATGTGACAGGGACACACACACACAGTGCTTCTTTGGCTGATGTGACTTCATCATGACAAAATGCCTCCAGCAGAAACTGGCTGCTCTGCTGCAGGAAAAGGTTGGTTCTGTTTTTGTTTTTTTTAATAGTAGCAAAGGGCTCACGTTTTATACATTAGGTCAGTTTTGGGAAAGATGCACAAATGTCAACAGCAGCTTTGTTCAAAATGGTAGCATTTTTGCCCGTGTGTGTGTTTGTTTGTCTGTACTATTAGCAAAATATTTCATGAACCATGGGATGCATTTGAATGAAACTCTCAGAACGTAATCACTGAAGGGACGCCTACAGCTGATTAACCTTTGGAGTCGGTCACATTTAAAATGGCTGCTACAGCTGCGCAATCTTAGCAAACATAAAAAGGACTACAACTCAGTCAACTTTACAGATTCTGAGCTGAAATTTGGTGTGGTAGTAGTTAAGCATTTTCTCCAACAGTTAATTAAAGCACTGCCCATTGTGTGATTTTTTTTTTATGCATAGAACATTGACTATAACTGTTGGCATCAACCCTTTCTGTCTGTTGGCAAAATATCTGATGAAACATTGAACGGATTTTAATGAAACTCTCAGAAAGTAACCACTGGATGAACGTCTACAACTGATTAACTCTTGAAGTCAACTGGATTCAAGATGGCCACTGCAGCTAATCAACTTTAAAAACACACTGGAAACACTTGGAGCATGCAAACCTCCACCAAGGCCATAGTGTCATTATTAAATAAACTGATCTGGATCCCCCAAACAGTTGAATCACTTGTTTCTTGTGACAACCCCAACATTTCCTGAAAATTTCACCAAAATCTGTTCATTGGTTAAAGGTAATAAATGGAGGTAAAATGAGGAGGTAATAAATGGCTGTGGTATTGCCGTTTTGTGTTTTTGAAGATCAGTTGACCATGGCGGCCATCTTGAACTACATAAAATCTTGGATTAACACATTGATTTATCAGTTAAACAGAATAATGACTTAGCTGAGTATCAATTTATTTTTCAGATTCTGCTGAGAACAGCTGACAAAATGTTTGTTTTATTTGTTCTAAATCTGGGTTCTCTGCCTTTAGAGACCGTGAAGATCAGACCTGGTGAAAATGTAATTTGGAACTGAATTCTCTCTTTGTTGTGTTGAAGATCAGGTTTGGACGAGGCAGCTCTGTTTCTGGGTGTTGAAGGTCTGTTGGTGTTTGTTGGGTTTTATGTGGACTGGTGGACTGAAGGTTATTTATTGTAATATATATCTATATTTATATCTGCCCTAATGTCAAAAAGAAGTCGACTCCACCCCTCTCTCTCCCAGCCTGTCACTGTATAATTCACACACTGGGTGAAGCTGGTTGGATTGCAGCAGATGAGACGAAGCAGAGGGAGAGTTTATTGAAGGATGCAGAGTAAAAGTGTGCAACACAGCGTGTCCAGAAAAGAAAAAGTGATGGTGCGGCTGAGACGAAGGGATGATTGGAGGTTTAAGAGCTGTGTGAGGATATCTGTCAGTTTATGGAAGGTAAAGAGAAGAGACACCACAGAGCTGTGGCATGAAAAGTTGCCGTGGGACTTTAGGTTTCTGAGCAACATTTTAATGAGCTCCACCTGCAGCCATGAGGCTTTTTACTGCCCAAAGAAACAGTCAAACTGGCAACTTAGGGCAGACACGCGTGTGTGCAGCTTCTTTTTATGATTAAAATGACAGCGCACCACCCAGAAGTCCTCTCACTGACGTACACATTCATTCAGCTTGGAGATCAGAGCCTGATCCCAAACACTGATGAGCGTCCAGCTGAGAGAAGACGTCAGAGCGGCACAGAGTGAGCTGGAATTAGACGAGAGGGATTCATAATGTATATGAACGGTCGTGATGTGTTTTATTAAAATTTAATCTTTTTGTTAATTCTTTTAAACAAATGGCTTGTTTATCTTTGTTCGGAGACATTCAGACACAAAAAGGTTTGAGCGTGTGTCTGAATGTCTCAAATCACTGAAAGACTCCAGGCAGGTGAGCATCCGTCTTTCCTTCAACTCTGACCAGTTTCCCACTCCCTGTGTATGAAAAACATCCCCACAGCATGATTCTGCCACCGCCATGCTTCACTGTGGGGATGGTGCTCTCAGCATGATGAGAGGGTTTAAGTCTCATGACTAAGAGATGTTGACTGTGAGGGTTATCAGAACAGGGGTACACTGTATATGATAATATCATTTGACACACTGGTTGTCCACAGGTGGATCTTATTTAACTACGGTGCTCCTGTCCTACTTTAGTAATCTGAATATTTGGTGTGTGTCCAATTGAACATTCATTTAAATACAAGTAGTTCAAGAGGGTAGGTAGTTTTGCAACCCTCTACAGACAAGTTTAAATACTTTCTCTATTCTGAATAAACAAACACAGGCAACACTTTAAGCCTCTGAACCACAGCTGACGGCTTCCTGTAATCTTCGGCTGCACTGTTGGATCCTGACGTTTGTGTCACGTCTCCGCTTCCTCTCCTGTCCTGAAGTTACTCTTGTCCTGCGTTAGTTCGCTGCAAAAAAGAAAAAAAGCTTACAAGTAGCTGTAACCATTCTTTTGCACCGCCTCTGTATGTTCACTTGCAGTACGACCCGAAGAACTCGGGCTTCATCAGCACCGAGCGGTTCCGGGACTTGCTGGCCACCCACGGATCCGAACTCGACCCCCACAAACTGGAAGTGTTGCTGGCGCTCGCAGACGGCAACGCCGACGGAAAGATCTGCTACCAGGACTTTGTCAACCTGGTAAGATGCTGTTTCTGAGCTACAAGCAGAAGAAAGCAGCAGCGATGTCAGTATGCAGAATATATTCAGTTTGTTCTCGTACGCTGGGGAGAAAATCAATCGACCTTTTGACCTGGCATGAATTAGAGTTTAGAGTTTGGGTTTAGGAGCACAAATGTAAGGCTTATTTGTGATTTGCAGCCATGTCCCTTCACATAAAAAACACCCTACACTCAGTGTAGTCTGCATTATTATTTTTTTGGGGTCCAATTTTTATATTAAGCCCCAGGATCCATATTCCAAGATCACCTCGGCAACAGGGTGGGGATTCTTCGTGAGAGGAGATGATGCTCCGCACGGTGATAAATTCCCTCCTTTACTCTCACCTTGCCCCACTTTCAGGTTCCCCTTCACACTGCCGCCTGCTGCTGCATCTCACTCAAGTACCTCCATCTGGGCTCGCTGCCTCCTGGCCTCCTTATTTCCTTTCACTCGCTGTAGTTGCTGCGCAGGAGGCTGAAGCCAGGACTGTGTGGAGTGCTCCTGGAGTAGGAGTCATTCTGTGGGAAACAGTAACTATGGAGGGATTGGCCGTGTTTGTTCAGACTGTATAGAATTCATTGTGTTTGTGTGTGTGTGTGTGTGTGTGTGTGTGTGTGTGTGTGTGTGTGTGTGTGTGTGTGTGTATTTTTCCCGTCACCCGTTCGTCAGAGCTGCTCATTGTGATACAGAGAGTGAGGAATGAGGGTTGTAGGATGCTGGGGAAAAAAAAATGTCCGCAGTAGTTCTTGCGGTGTCCTTTTACATCATGTGAGAGTGTGTAGGTCAGAGTGTGTTACAGGAAGTGGGACAGCGAGGGATGAGAAGTGTTCATCACTGTGGACATACCGTTTGTCTGCTTTCCCCCCCCCCCTCCACCGAGGCGAAGGCAGGATCATTCTGTTTGGGCCCAGTGTCTGTGTGAACCTCTGGACAAGTTATAATGAAAGGTTGCAGAAAATAATTACTGAACGGACATCTACACCTAGTTAAACTTCGGAGTCAACTCAATTCAATCAGGCTGCGACATCCAACTGATCTTAAAAAACTAAAACTAAAATGACTGAATCAGTTTAATAGATATTAATCCTAAAATTTGGTGTTTTAATAGCTGAGACTGATCCCCAGCACATATTCTGAGTGCTAGCAGGGTGCGCAAGATCTTTGTTTAAAACTTTACCAATAACTGAACCACTGGAGGGATTTTTAAAAACTTTTGAAGTCAGTCTGTTTCTTGATGGCCGCCACAGCTAACGGGCATTAGCTAACATAAAATTGGCCATTACTCAGCAGGTTTTACAGATGTTGAGCTAAAATTGGATGTGACCGCAGCTGAGAGTCATTCACAGCACATACTTCGAGCCTAATGTCTTGCGATATCGCATGAGGTCATGCACAACAATGTTTTGATCAAAATAGCTGCAACTCTGTCCTTTCTCAGCATAACACGATCTTACCCTAAAACACTGAAATGAAAGACGATATGTGTTTCCTTCAAGGAATGGTAGGCATTTAATGTTTGTTGTTCTTATCATACCTATCCTCAATGTTTTAGGCATTCGTGTGGCAAAAAACAGGAAAGAAAATAAAAAATAATAATAATATTTGTGTCTGACGTTCATCAACATACAGTATTGTTTTTTTTACCAAAGACATTGATTGTTGAACAAAACATGTAGTCCTAAAACTGCATGTTTGACTTCTCTTACCTTCTAGTATTACTTTTTCTTCTGGGAAAAGATTCTCGTTTTACTGTTTCCTGACAATTTGTAGAATATTTTGCTATTAACTGTCAAATGAAACTGTGAATCAATTTGTGGTAAAAACGACGAGGAACCTGAGCTGAGAGGCAGATTCACAACACAGATGCTGACATCACGAGACATTGTGCAACATCATGTCGAATAACGAATAGTGTTATGTTCAAGGTTTGTCTGAAGTGGCTCTGACTCAGTTATTTCTCAATGTAAGATGATCCTAGTTTGAAACTCTGGCATGTAAGGCAGTAGATGATATGTATATGTATCCTTCAAGGAATGTTAGGCCTTCATTTATTTGTTCAGGATGTGGTGCTTTCAGGTGTCTTGACCTCCTCTGGTGAATTCAGCTCCAGAGCAGGTTGAACCTGAAGTTAACAAACTTCTAATCCTGCTTTGTACCACAGGATCCTCAACGCTCATAAAAGCTTAAATACAATTAAAGAAGAGGGCGCTATGACTTTTAATGTTTGTGACTTTATACTTTAACTGTATTTACAACATTTTTCCTTAAAAACACATTAAGATCTCTTCAATTCCTTCAAAAAATATTGTTCTTTTTCAAATCTGTTTTAGCTTACTGGCTCTATTCTTGTCTTCTTATGCTCCTTTTAGCTGGACTTCTGTTACTTTTAGCTTTCAGCCAGCTTTTTGCTACTTTTAGCTCTTAGCCAGTTTTTTGGTACCTTTAGCTTTTATCCAGGTTTTTGCTGCATTTAGCTTTTTGCTACATTTAGCTTTTGGCTCGTGTTCTGCTTTATTTTTTCCGCTGTTTCAGCTTCTCCAGTTAATTTCTGCAGTCCAGCACTCAGCACTGATGCTGCATTTTTGCAGAAAATGCAATTTCTCTTAATTTGATTATTTTTCTAGTAAACACTACAGACAGTGACAACGTACATTTGAAACGTTTCACAGCACATCAACGAACACCACAAACGTCCCAAGCACAGGTGAACCTCAGAGAGGAGTCGGCGTTTCCTCCGAAGCAGCGGCTGGTTTCTGCTACACTTTACAGCAGAAGCCGAACATAAAGGTGGCGTGCTGGCAAGAAGCGTGGAGAAACGTCTGGGCGGATAATGGAGGTAGACGCAGAGGCCAGGGCAGACAGAGACAGATTGCGAGAGCTTTATTTGGCGCACCGTCTCTTCTTTGCACAGCACCTCCTCCATCAGCATGATTGTCAGTAATTGCCTTTCGCCGCTGCGTCACCGGCAGCATTCAAATCACAGCTCACTCCTCTCTTTACCTCCTCCTGCTCTCCGTCTCTTCACCCTCTTCACCTTTACCGCTGTCTTCCTTTTCTGTTGCGTACTCTCTCAGCGTTTCCCCCCCCTCTTTCTTTGCTTTCTTTTTTGTTTTCAGTTTGTATGTTTGGCCTTTTTCTGTTCAGCTCTGTCTCACACATCACTCTGAAGTGTTGCCTGGCTGGTCAGGGCAGAAACTGCCTCCTAATAGCTTTTCACTTCTGGAAGCATCTACACTTTAAAGCACTCTGTTCCTTTGCTGGTAGTTTCTTTTTTTACAAGGTGGGATAAATCAGGGTAAAAAAAAAAAGTATGGTTTGGACTGAGAAAACACTTGGAAGCTTCTTATGACAGCAGCTGCAACAGGTGATGATGTTTCTGCCTTTGTGGCAGCGGGTGAGAGATGGTCATTTCCTGTTTATATCAATGAGCCCGACACATGAAGAGGTGCTCGCCTATCCTGCGTCAAACCTTGATGTTTGTGACTCTGCCCATCATCGGAGTAGGTCACATGGTATTTCACAACCCAAGCAGCCTACCAAACCCAAAGGAAAAACATTTTGCGGTTACCGCAACACAAAATGGTGGACAAACGTGCAGTTGCTTGTGTGTGTGTGTTTGTTCTGTTGTCTGTTAGCAAAATATCTCATGAACCGGTAGGCAGATTTAATTGAAACTCTCAGAAAGTTAACCTTGAATGTACATTTACTACTGATTTAACTTTTGGAGTCAACTCTCTTATCAAAATGGTTGCCACAGCTAACTGACCTTAGCAAACCCCACAATGGCCATAACCCAATCATTTGTTGCCGATATAGAGCTATAATCTGGTGTGGTAGTAGCTGAGAGTCATCCCCAACGCCTGCTCAGGGTGCTAACTGATCGCATGAGACCTTTGTTTAAAACTTTAGCAATAATCGACGGAGTCAAGCGTGCTTGTCTGTTAGCAAAAAATCCCATGAACCTCTAGATGGATTTCAATGAAACTTTCAGAAAGTAATCGTTGGACTTATATCTGCAGCTGATTAACGTTTACAGTCAACTAGCTTCAAAGTGGTCGCCACAGCTAATCAACCTTAGAAAGTACAAAAGCTGCTATAACTCCAAATTTTGCAGATATTGAGCTAAAACGAATCTGAACTGGTGGATTAAATGTAAATCAAACAGCTGCTGTTCTAAACCAAACTCAGACTGACAGGTTCTGATGTCACCAGCAGATATTATAAATCACAGAAGTTGTGTAATCGATCATTTTTATCCCCACGATGAGTCGAATGAGACGCCTTTTGGACCTGGAGCACTACAACCTTTTGTAAATAAGGAGTTGAAACAATAATATATTATTTGTGATAGTTTTAAGCTCAACCCCGTTGCGGTCTGATAGAAAAAGATTATATGTCACTTTGTCTTTGTATAGCAAGTAGCTGTTAGATGTGTTAAGGTTTAAAATGTTGTATATTGGCACTTTAACAAAATAATGTTACGGTCTCCTTTTGCATATCTGCCTTGCGGTTCAAAAGTGCATGGAGATACGTGGCTATAGGAAAATAAGTTGACAAAATCACCTCTTTACTTTTCTGATGCTCTGGCTGCGTGGACTCCAGAAATGTCAGGTTGCCGCAGATTTATTGGTCATGCCAAAAGGTTTGGTAGCAGACGCTTTGAAACATCCCATACACCTCACACTTTTTTCAGCTGTTCCCTGTTCAGGGACCACCACAGCGAGTCCTCCTCCTCCATTTAACTCTGTCCTCTGTCCTCATTCCAACTCCCTCCATGTCCTCTCTAACTGCATCCATATGTCTCCTCTTTGTCTTTTTCCTGGCAGCTGCGTCTCTAACATCCTTCTACCAATATACCCACTGTCCCTCCTCTGCACATGTCCAAACCATCTCAGTCTGGCCTCTCTAACTTTATCTCCCAGTCCTTCAACCTGTGCTGTACCTCTGATGACCTTATTCCTAATCCTGTCCATCCGTGTCCCTCCCAAGGAGAACCTCAACATCTTCAGCTCTGCCACTTCCAGTTCTGTCTCCTGTCTTTTTGTCAGTCCCACTGTCTCCAAACACACCACAATAACAAAAGTTATGTACCATTGACCCAACACGTTGCACAGTCTCATGCTACTCTGTGCTAACATAGGTCTTTGCACTGCGTGTCTTATTTGTCTTGTCAGAGCTGCAGATATGTAACGTTTCCTTTGTGTTCTTGGCGAACCACATAAATATGACAATGATGTGGCTGCTGCTGTGCACATAGCGGTAATGCCCATAAATAAATGTTCTCCACTCCCACATGTCATTATTATTTCACATAAACAAAAAATATTGTAATAATTATCTAAACAGACCCTGCCCATATTGAAAAAGAACACAATAATAGCAAGGAAATAAAGCACACAATACCTCACTTTTTCTTTTTTTATCTAAATAAACAAACAACATAAACATCTCAGCAACGGACCTCAAACATCACAATCTTCATAATAAGATTTACTTAACATTATCATCTATAATTAACTTCAATTTCAAATCTTTTTAAAAACCCAATACTGATTTCTCTGTCTTCAACTTAACAAGACTTTTCCATAATTTAACTCTTACAACAGAAACACATCTATATTTAACATTAGCGCTGACTGGACCACTATCAACATGCGTGGTTCCTATTATCCACATCTTTATAACTCTTTATTAAAATACTGCACATGCCCATTTATGATAAATATAGCTGTTAAAATAGTCAGAATTGGTTCGTACATGCAGCCTCACACACGCTGGGACAATAGAATTGCCAGTAAACCAAATGTGTGTTCAGTCAGAGAAACTGATAACACAGACAACCTGAATCTGGTTCAGAAACTTTCCCTCTGGCTGTCTGAACTGTGTGACAGAGGCATGGGTTAGACAGTAACTTTGGTTTAGAGGCACTCTGTAGACACCAGCGCACCATCGTCGGGTGCCAGAGATTAAAACATAAACGGTTCCTCAGACTTTCCACCATGTGTCACATTTATGAGAAGAAGCTCATAAAGCTCTGCTCCTCTCTCTCCTTGTGTGGATTTTCTCTCTCTGCTTGTTCTTTCTGTTCGCCTCCTTCTGACGAACATTTCTTTTCCCTTATTGTGTTTTCTGTTGATCAAACAGTCCAACTGTCTCTTGCCGCTTGAACGCCCATTTGTCTCCTTCGGCTCGTCTCTCTCCTTCTCCCTCCGCCTCTTGGCACAGGGTCAGCACGTAGAATGCCATTCCTTCTTTTGTGTTTGTTAAAAGGAGAGGAATTACAATCACTTCAGCAGAAGAATTGACTGTCTTTATGGAGCAAGGCTGCCAGGGGGAGGTCTGTGTGTGCACTTTGCCTTGTTGTGAGGTCCAGAAGTGACCATGGTAACCTGTAATCATTTTCCCACAGTTTTCTAGGCTCAACTTTACGGCTGAAATAATTGGCTTTTTTTTTCACCCCCCAAAGTTTTATCTCTAAACAGTTACACTTCAAAGGCTATCCACTAATTTTATTGATCTTGTTACTTTAAGTGTCTTCTTATTGTGTTTTCTGCTTGTAGTGATTTCTAATTTTCACTTAAGGTTTAGCAAAGTACCTTGAAAAAGAATTTACCCCTCTTGGAATACAGTATTTCCTGTTTAACACATTGCAAACAGCAAATTGAATAGATATGTTTGGGGTATTTTATGTTAAAGAGTATAAAAAAATTACTGAAGTGAATCTGTAAAAGGAAATGTTCCATGGGCGGGACAGTAGTGCAGTGGTTTGAGCTGTCACCTCACAGCAAGAAGGCAGCAGGTTTGCCTCTCATCTTTTCTGTGTGGACTTTCTCTGATTTCCTCCCACAGACCAAAAACATGCACATTAGATTAGTTGGTAACTCTATAAATGTCCCTAGGTGTGAGTGAGTGTGTGAATGGTTGTTTGTCTTGTTTGTCTCTATGTGTCCCTGTCCAGGGTGTCCCCCACTGGAGATAGACACTGGCTCTGCCTCAAACAAAGTTTTACAAAACCCCTGATAAGTTTGAGTTACATTAACACCCAAACGATCATTTTTTGGGTAAAAAATTCTGTTAGAAGCATAAAAAACATTGAAAAATCACATATTTTGACAGCTGTTATGGCTGCAGCGCCCCTTCTCGCTACAGAAAGGGTCACACTGGTCGTGGAAGAAGGTTTAACTCAAGGGGGGGGTTGTAGATCCCCAAACAAGTAGGCAAATAATTGTAATAATTGCTATTATTTATCTTGTAAATATTAACATTAATTTGAGCGAACAGTAACATGTCCTGTTCACTCAACACGTCTGAGTTGGACAGGTTTAGTTTATGGCAGGGTGTTTTATCATACCATGAAAACACACTGCTCTCTCTCATTACTGTTTTAGATCTCGATAATAGCCTTTCTCCTCTCACAAAACCATTAATTCAAGATATCTGCCAGAACAATTAAATCTAAAATATCTGCAATTCCAAGTAGAGTAATAAAAAAATACATTTTAACTGTCTAAAACTTTTATCATTTAATAGTCAGACAGTGTCATGATGGGTGGAAGGAGGCGAACCCAGAGCGCAGACTCATCTTTCAAAATAAACAAATTGATTAAAATAAAAGATAATCAAAAACAAAGGTTGACGTGGCAGCAAAACCAAACATAACAAAATCCAAAACTGAGACACAAGCAAACCTGAGACATAAGACGAGAGGGGACAACGGCCCAGCGAGTAGGTGGAGGACATGGCTGGGTTTTAAAGACAGGAGGTAATTAGGGGAAGTGGGCACAGGTGAGATGATTGCAAAGCTTGGGACAGGTGTAGATGGGCGTGGCAGGCAGACAAGAGACTGAGGAGAAGTGATTGATGACAGAGGCACAGAGAAGAAGACAAAACGTGAAGACGACAATAAACCCAAACCAAAAGAAACCAGAATCAGACACTAAATACAAAAAGAAACACACAGTAAAACCGAATCCTGACAGACAGGATGTGTTCTGCAGAAATAATATTTCATTTCTTTCTTGTCAAAATGAACCTTTTCCATACCCATCGGCATCAATATTTAAAAAAAAAATCACAAACATTTTTCTTAACTAAAGGGGGGTTATTGTTTGGATTAGAAGGCTCCCTAAAATATACAATAAATATTTGAAAAATAAGAAAATTACTGACAAACAATGTCTTACACTGATTGTTTCCCATTTTGGTGAAGTCTGGATCAGCATCAGCATCAAACAGTCACTAGAAAAACACAGAATCCTTCTAAATGGGCTCGTTCTTTACAGCCCAAACAGGGTAGCAGAAGATTTCCTGCATGTCTATGGGGTTGAGTGATTGACAGGAGTTAGGCCACACTCCCCTTAATTTGGTGAACATTAGCACAATTAGCAAAAATGACTTTCTCTTCCTTTTTTGGGCAATGTTTTTTGAGGAAAACTAGAAGTAAAGGGGCTGAGGACACAGACCAATTAATCAAATGGACAAACAGACATTTTTTTTATATTTTTTTGTTTCGTTTTAACTTGGTTTCAGCAAAAGGTTGAGGGTTCATTTTGTTAGGGCGATCAGAATCTACCCCAGAAATATGTACAATTGAGTACCCCCAAACCAGCTGTAGCAGCTGTTGCAGTTGCAGCGACACAGAAGTAGTCTTGGCGCGTCACATCGACAGCAAAGTAAAAAAAGGGAGACTAGAGAAGGTGCAAGAAGGAGACAGAGTGAAACAAGTAGAGAGACTGTGGGGGAGAAAAAAGGTGAGATAGATGTCTTTGCATTGTCAGGCAGAATTTTATTAGGTGCTCAGCAAGTGTAATAAATGGCACAAAGGTTTTAGACTATGCTGATCAAGGCAGAAAGCTTGGCCTGATACAGCTTTCTATGTGTGCAACAATAAATAATTCAGATGTTTCTTTCCTAAATCAGGTGATAGGATGACTGAGATAACCTCGGGCCTCTGGGATTAGTTTTCTTTTTATATACAAACTGTCCATTAAGGACTAAATCTGCTGTTTAATAAGACAGCTACATTTTTGCACATATGTTTTCTCTTCAGTACCGATATAGTGAGTTTATCCTGAACAAGCATTGTCAGTAAAGCTCATGTGCCTGATCGTAACTATAAGCTGCCTCCCACGCTAGCAGCTTAAATACCTGCTCATTATTCTCGCCTGTTGCACAGTTACTGAGGTATTGACCCATAAAAAAAGAAACATATTTTTGCGCCATTAGCTGAATGGTTCATTTGGCTGATGTGTTCTTTTATTGCAAAACATAACCCGATGACTTTGATGCCTAAACCCAGCCAAAGAAATAGAAATAGCAGTTCTTAAAGGCAACTCAATAGGTGGGAAAGGCTGACTTATGGAGCGAAAAAGTTCCAATAAGCTTAAAATGCTATAAACGAATAATTACACATCAAGTTCCTAATTTTCATCAAAGATATTTTTTGTACAAACAGTACTGTAGGCTTCAAAGAAAATCTCATTTGAAGTAAATCATTAGGAACTTCATACAGCCATGACATTCATATTGGGTAGAAGTGTGTGGAAACTTCCAAATGAAACTACAGAAGCCACAAATGAAAATGAGAAAGAATTTACCGAACCGTTAGCATGTCTTTGAATGTGCCCCCAACCATTCTCCCCATTAAAGTTAAGATGTTTGGCATGTTAATTCATACTGCTGGCTAGTCATTAGAGTACAGAGAACTAGTAATTACCTTTCACGTGATAGATGGAATTATGCTTGATGGTTAATTTTGATAATTGACTATTTGACTGAAAACAAAACCGGATGGTGCCTTCAAACTGGTTCTGAACGACAAACTAGCTCTGAAGCAAAAACAGAACTTTTTCCCGAGACACGTTAAGACAGCATGTTGGTCGTGAAATGATACTCCAGAGTCACAATCGGGTAAAAGTTGTGTGTGGATGAAAGAAAACTGAGGAGGATTGAAGTATATTTGAAATTTTAGAAGTGTATTTGTTAATGAATGAATCCATTTCACTTGACTCCTTCTTCTCCTTGTCCTTCCATTTTTTTTCCTCCTCCTCCTTCGCCCATCTCCTCCATGCTCTTTGCGTCTCCTGGTTTCCTTTATCCAGATGAGCAACAAGCGCTCCAACAGTTTCCGGAGGGCCATTCTGCAGGGGAGCAGGCAGCTGAAAGGCTGCAGTCTCAGAGACGAGGTCGGCCTGGGGCTGCCCCAGCGGTTAGTTCGCCACGTTGCCTATGAAACGTTGCCCCGCGAGGTCGACCGCAAGTGGTACTTTGACAGCTACACATACTGCCCCCCTCCCTGGCTCATCTTGGCCATCACCATTGCTGAGGTAAGTTGAGAGGACAAAACCATTATGTGTTCATTGATCTTTTTTTTTAAGACGAATAGGAATAGGAATATGAGTTTCTGAATTGTAAGAGATAAATATTTATCAAAAATACTGTAAAATGACTTTTTGTTCCCTTTCACAATGCAAAGAAGGGACTTGGAATTACCCTTTGTCTGTCCATCCTACCTCCCGTCCGTGACCTTGTGAGCTGGATAACTTAAAAAAGAAGCAATGTACCAACTTCCACTTTGTTGTGTGGATGCGTATAGGCATAAGTAAGGTCGCTATTGAAAAAATGGGTTGCCATGTCAAAATCCAAGATTGCCACCACAATATATATGTAAATCTTGTGAGTTGGATAACTTCAAAAATTAGCAACATACCAACTTCTATTTTGGTGTGTGGATGCATCTAGGCATAAGTAAGGCCGCTATCCAAAAAAGCCTGTTTGATGGTCTCTCTTGATGCTTTAGTTCTTGGAATCAAACAATATCAACACTAAAGGACGTGGATTTGTACGTCCTGCTCAATTCCAGTTAAGAAAAACACTCATCTAAAATCTAAGAACTTTCTTTGTTCAAGACCCTCAGCGACAGGGGGGTATCGGTGTACTTCTTGTGTAGTTTTGTGTGTTGTTACTTAATTTAAATAAGACATGTCATTGTAGCCGATGTGAATGTTCTTTATTATAAAACTCAGCAATAATGTGGGACTAACTTTTGTAATAATCTAAGCTGACAAAAATGTTGACATTTTGATGTAAGCTGTATGGAAAAAGTTCAAAAGAGAACCAAGATTATAATAAATGTTAAATCTGCTGCCTGTGGCTCATTAGGATCACCATGGTAACCACACACGTCTCACACTCCCTGATAGGATTCCTCTTCAAAGGCAGACAGAAATGCAGAGTACAAAATAAGCCTCAAACAAACTGTGTTGCTGTGTGGGAACAAAAAATTGTATTGAGAGGATGTTTGTACAGTAAATGGCAGAAGCTGCTGGTCATCACACATGACAATTTTTATGAGTCTACAGTGTTTTATGTAGGCGATAGGACAAGTTAAAATTTTGTGATTTTGAAAAGAAAATCCTAAATAATGAAAGTCTACAAGAGTGTGAATGTGTGCCATCTGCACTCGGGAGGTATTTGAGAAAAGTCCTACAGCAGTTAGAGACACACTGGGTGAAAGAAGACAAAAATGCCTACATTTTGATGTATGAAAAATGTGAAGACAAAAAAAAACAAGTTTAGACAAAAAGCTAACATACAGTTCAAAGAGTATGTGACGTCGTCTTACTATAAATTGAACATTCTGTGGTAAAATCATAAAATGCAAACTGTGACTCTGTAAAAACGATTAAAGATATTAATGCCAGTTCAGTCGTGTAAAGTCCAATTTTCACAACCTGTTTAAACTCTGAACAATGTTTTTATTGTGAAGTCAGCCTGAACCTTAGAACTGTGAATACCATTGTTCTCTATGGAGAAATCTTAGGGGGTTCTTTTGCAGATTTTGTCTACTCCTATGTCAATCAATCAATCAAATTTTATTTGTATAGCACATTTCAGCAGCAAGGCATTTCAAGGTGCTTTACATAATTAAAAAACAAAATAAAAACAGCATGTGACAATGAATAAACAGTAAGAAAGAGACAAACATCAAAAACCCGCACTCTAACCCTAATTNNAACTCTAAACAGGTGGGTTTTAAGTTGAGATTTAAAGGCACCCAGTGTTTCAGCTGTTTTACAGTTTTCTGGAAGTTTGTTCCAAATTTGTGGTGCATAGAAACTGAAAGCTGCTTCTCCTCGTTTGGTTCTGGTTCTGGGGATGTATATGTATATATATATATATATATATATATATATATATATATATATATATATATATATATATGTATGTATACTTTTACCAAATATTACAGCAAACTATTCTATCCTGATGTATTATTCATGTGCAAGAAGTGGGAGGAGAAACAAAAGAATAAGGGTGATTCAATGCTTATCCATTGGTACATGTAATATAATACACAAATTGGTCTGATAAATAAAGATCGTGCTCGTCTTCCATCCGTTCGCTATAGTAATTGATGTTAATACCTGACTTGTTGTGATTCGTATACCAAACTTTATTCCCTCAACTCCCTAGCTTTTTGTTTTGTGCTCTGCAGGTAGCAGTGTTCATGTATTATGGGATCCAGCTGGATCGCTTGGTCCTGCAGGTGTCCAGCCCGTCCTTCCTGAAGAGCCCCCTACCTTACCACCCCCAGCTCCGAGCCCAGGCCTGGAGGTACTTCAGCTACGTTTTCATGCACACTGGGTGAGTTCAAAACTTGCAAGTGCGTTTCAGTCTTTTGTAACACTTTACAATACAGTTTTTGGCTCAATTTTGAACATCTAAATTTATATTTATTTTATGGATGTTTACCTCCAATGAGCACAATTTAAGCTTTAATGATTGAGAAACAGAGGTGTCTTTTAAAAACTGTAACACCTGGTACCCGTAGGTGTTTCCAAACATTTTTGCTCTGTATCTGCTATGTCTGGGGTGATTCAGGCTTTCTCAGATCTGAAACTGATGAAACGTTGCTACATAAAAATCTTAATTTTGACAAACACACAGTTGTTATCTTTCCACATTACAAATCAAGCGGCAAAGAAGGTAAAAAACACGAGTTAGGCAAGTAACAATTATGTGTCACACCACAGCTAATAATTGTCACTATGTGAGAAATTTCAAAGCAAATCAACAAAAGAGGAGTTATCTTCTGGGATACCTGTTGTATTAATGTCCCAAAGAAGTCATTATTCTCAGATTATTGGTGTAATGTGCATATTCTTTGATGGTGCTGTCACAATATTTCAATGTAATTTGTAACATAATGACTAATTTGATCAGTCCCACCAGATATTCCCTCCTTTTCTGCGGGGAAAAAAATGTGTTTTTTTATCAGTTCAGTCCAGGTCATCCCGATTTAATTACTCCTAGGGGTAATTTAGTCCCAGCAATAAAGAGAAGTAATAAAATGGTAATTTACTTCACAGAACCTGCAGCTTCTGATGGTATTAGGGCTGGTGGCGGATGGTGAAAAGATGAAGTTTAAGGGACTGCTGAGAAAAGGAGGTGTCATGAGCTGTAGTTTTATTTGTTTTAACAGCAGCATACAACAACATGACAGAGGAACGCTGAGATGATTCGGACTTTTATGGACGGGGACTTGGGGAAAAATAAACTCTGGGAATGAACAACTTTGGGAAATCCTCACACAATGACTTTGACTGCCTTTTTTTTTCCTGCGTGTTGCGATAAATGAAATTATTCCACAACAGAAGTAATTCAGCAGGATTTTTGGATTAATTTTTTTTAAGATGGAGTAAACAAGGATCAAGAGCAAAATTTGCTCAAGGTCCAGAATTTTTTTGAAGCATTCAGTTCAAAGGCTGGCTTTTAATGAGCTTTCTTTCTGGTAAATATGGACGGTTTATTTAATTATCCATCGCCAGCCATAAAAGACAGGCGGTCATGGAGTCGTCTAATAAGGATAGAACAACAAACTTGTGTGTGTTGTCTGTCATTCGTCTGTCTGTTAGCAAAATATCTCATAAACCACTGGATAGATTTCAATGAAACTCTCAGAAAGCAATCATTGGGTGTACACCTACGACTGGTTAACTTTTGAAATCAACCTGACTCAAGATGACTGCCACAGCTTATGATGTCTTAGTAAAAACGGAATGGCTTTAAGTCAGTCAGTTTTACAGTTATTTGCGTGGTAGTAGTTGAGAGTCATCCCCAAACACACACTTTGAGCTCTAACAGATCACACATAATCGTTGCTCAAAACTTTGTCCTGTAAAGTGGCGGCTGATGTGCACTCCTTCAAGGAACACATGGTTTCATTTACAATATTTTATTTTGATTTCTTTTGTCTCTTACTTTGGAAACATGTAAATAAATAAATAAAACTAACATTTGAGTTTTAAACCAAAAGCAGCTTCACAGAAACTGACAACAGAGGCTGACACCAGACTCAGTTTGTGAACCACTGCTCAGCTCAGCAGTGCTAACACTGTTAGCTCCATCCATCCATCCATCCATCCATCCATCCATTTTACCCACTTCTCCTTTCATGGTCAAAGGGAGCTGGTTTCTATCTTCAGCCATCATTGTGGACAGGTCTAAAGTTCATCACAGGGACACAAAGACACACAACCATTCACCCTCTCACTCACAACTAAGGACTATTTAGAGTTACCAATTAACCCAACATGCATGTTTTTGGTCTGTGGGAGGAAACCGGAGTACCCGGAGTAAAACCACGTGAGCACAGGGAGAACATGCAAACTCCACCCAGAAAGGCCCAAGGTTAGGAGGAAATCCTACAACTTTCTTGCTTGGAGGCGACAGCTCTAACCACTGCACCACCACGCCACCCATTGTTAGCTTCAGACCCACTCATATGAGCTTATTAATCATTTGATTGTTTTCAGGTTTTCTCACATTTGAGAGGTGAGCTCTCTCTACTCAGGTCTCAGGAGGCAGTGAGCATTTTTAGGTAGAAAGGACCTCAAGATCTTGTCTAAAACTGCAAGCCTAATAGATGTCTAAAATTTGTTTGTGGATCATGAAAAGAGCAAAGAAAGAAATGCATTTGTTCTCTGTGGAACTCAAACCTGGTTTTTCTGGTTTTTCAGGCTTTTGAAGTTCTTTTTTGGACGTGGAAAAGATGTGAAAACATACAAACAAAAGCGTTTCAGAACCTTCGACCAGCAACATAATAAAGCTCTCCCCTCTTTACCAACCTGATGTTGACAAAGTTGCATCACTCAGCTGCTGCAGCAGGAGAGAATTTCTTTTCCACCTCCTCTCTAACCTTCTAATATCCACAATACAACTGAGTTAATGCGCCTGCAACAAATATCAGCTGTTTGTACACTTGTAATCTCAATGTCATGGTGCCCAAAATACACAGTACCAGGCTCAAACTGTAACACACCTCTGTTGTGAGATCTGGGACTATTCTGACAACATGCGGTGCTAAAAGCACAAATGTTAAGGCCTAACTACACCGATGTCTGCACTGATACTTTTACCTCTTTAGTCTAAAGCAGAGCATGAACACGTTTCAGAGCTTGACCAAGTGTTTGTGGGTTTTCTTTTCTATGAGCAATGAGTTTTTCTAATCCTGAATCGTTTGTGATTCTGTGTAAAGTTCATTCCAAAGCAATAGTTAACATTTCTGAAATGTACCAGTAGAGTGAAATCACTTTCAGCTGTAGTTTTGCCCTCTCACGATAAAGAGAATAAACGGTGCTTTTGTTGAGTCCACTGACGAAGTGTGGTCATTTGAACACAATAGGACCTCCTCATGGGTATGTAGGGCTCTGCCTGACAGTGCAGCCCACTCCTTACAGCCTCATTAGCAGTGTAGATAAAGACAGGAGCTGTTGTCCGGAGAGGACTTCTCCTTGTGCAGCTGTACAGGCTTCTACCCGCTAATCAATATGTCCTGTTGTTTCTCTCTGATCGCTGTTATGATGCTCTGTAGCTGAGGTGTCCGCATCGATTATTTTCTTTGTTTTATCCTGTCTCTGTTGGAGGATTTTTATGCTTCTGTGCGTGGGTTTATTTGGGGCAATTTTTGTGTTTATTACAATAATGCTGTCAGGACAAGCTTCTGTCCAACAGCCAGTTGGTGGAGGGGAAACCGAGGGCTTCTTGTCTGTATTTGTTTCTGTTACACCTTTAGCATTTACTGGATCAGGATAAAGCCACACAGATGTGTCGAGAGTGCTGACTGAGAGTTTGTTTGTGAATTTTATAGATGCCGTTTCTAATATTCATGAAATGGAAACATGAGCCAGGAGTTAAGCTGCAAGTTTGAATTTTCTTTTTAAAATTTCTGTTCACACAATTAAAAATGTTTGTGTGGGGCACACAGGTCTTGGTTTTGTTACTTTGTGTTTTCCTGATTTTAAATAATTCTTCAGATCTTTTGATGTGAGGTTCTGTGGAAAAAAATATGAACAATTAATATCTGATTTGTTGGGGACATTGACATCAGTAAGCTTCAAAACACTACCTAAAACTAAACATATCGGGAAAAATATTTTTGAAAGTACAGCAGCAAGGTAAGGACTACACGGATCAACACCTGAAAAAAATATTCGAAGTGTATTTGTATTCTTTAGTCAGGAAAACATCTGTTTATATGGCGTGGTGGGACTCAAAAATTGCAGTGCTGCCTGCCTACAGGGGGCGCTCATCCTTTGTGGCTTCAACTTCCAGCTGCTTGTCCTGCCTCTAGTTATAACACACCTCGATGGTTGTAGATAACTCTTTGAACAAACCCATCTTAGAGAAACAGAGTGTAATTCTGACAGGACTGATGAGCTAACGGCTAGTCCAAGTGTGATAAAGACCAAAGTGGATTGCTGATGTCTTAAAACAGTTCTGACCTCAAAAACATGATAGTGGTTCATGCAAATATTATTTTATAGGTTGTTATATCACTGTCAGTTTTGCATTGCATGGTTATTTACACAGAATTTTATGGAGTTTTTTGCAAACGGAAATTTCACCAGCAGCTAGCTGCAGCAGTTCTGGTGCAGGCTGGGAGACATACAGCAGGAATCTTCAAAATTCTTCTTTTTCTTTCAGCTGTTCCCTTTTCAGGTGTCGCCACAGCGAGCCCTCCTCCTCCATCTAACTCTGTCCTCCATCCAACTCCGTCCATGTCCTCTCGAACTGCATCCATACGTCTCCTCTTTGCCTTTTTCCTGGCAGGACTCTTCAAAATTATTCTGCTGTTATTCAAAGTTGATGGCAATGTAAAAGTTCATGACACAATGTTCAAACGAATTGCTATAAAACATTTTAGATTAGAGCTGCTTTCGGACAACAGCAGTCTTGACCCCCCTCAGACTAGCCATTAGCTCTTCAGTCCAGTCAGAATTCAGCTCTTTTTCTCCAAACATGTTCTGCAGCAGGGGAGATATTAATTGTTCATAACCTTTTCACAGAACCTCGCCTCAAAAAAGCTGCACTATCCTTTTAATGTGGTGTCAATGAAACTGCTTCATTAAAGTTTAATTTTATTTATTTTTAATAATTTTAAGCATCTTTGGTCAATGTCTTAACAAGCTAAAGAGTTTGCTGAAAATGTTAAAGGAGACTTTTACAGAGAAGACCAAAACTGTGTTCAGCCACTTTAATCTGAATCTGGATGTATTTAACACTCGGACCCTAACAGTTTTAATGTGTGTGTGTGTTTGTGTGTGTGTCACAGGATTGAACATTTGAGCCTGAACATGGCCATGCAGCTGCTGGTGGGAGTCCCTCTTGAAATGGTCCACGGCGCCCTGAGGATTGGACTGGTCTACGTGTGTGGTGTCCTGGCAGGTGGGCGTGTGATCTCTCTTCTCGCTCTTCATCCTATGGAGGGGGGGAGGACAAAACCCTCACGTTTCTGCTATGCCGTTGTTCCATCTGCTTGTTGTGCGTTTAGCAGCCTATCAGAATCAGCCCTGTGTGTTGACGGAGTCCAGTCACTGAGAAATCTGTGCACATACATATGTAAGTGTGTCTGTGTGTGGCGCGGTGAGGACAGATGGCTTTGTGTCCCTGTCCTCCCAGCAGATGAGGCAGGATGCAGGGGGCTGTCGGTGCTCCATCAAGAGCCCCACATCCCACCCCCACCGTCTTTCATTTACAATAGGACCAGGCAAAGAGGGTCATGTCAAATAAAGTTCAATCAGAAAAACACACACTCAGATGTAATGAGAGAAAACATGGAGCCTGTATGACAGGGGCGATGACAGAGAGGAGAGATTAATTGTTAGTGTTATTAAGAAAGAGGGGAACCAGGATAAGAGCAGGATAGAAGGTGAGAGAAGGAAACAGGCAAGAGCTACAAACGAGAAAAAAAAATTAAAATAAAATGTCACTTCCTCCCTTGTAGTTCCCTGTAAACCTCAGGTGCTGGTGATGTTCGGCGTTCAGCTCTGTTTAACCGAGACAAAACCGTTTAGGAGTGATCACAAGTTCTGTTTTACTTTGCAGGATCAACAGAATCCGACCCTGATGTCAGGTTATTTTTTAAAGCTCATCTGATGCTGCAGAGTTGTAACGCCTGAGTTACGTAGATTAAATCAATCAGTCTGATAACACGAAGGTAACTGCAGGCAGCTGAGAGTGTTATACCCTTTTATGAATTTCTATCTGTGTGTGTCTTGGGGAAAATGCTTTAGAATACCAGCAGTTGGTTTAAGAAAATTTGACCAAAATATAATATTTTATTTTGGAAAATTCACGTCTTTTCAGCAAATAATCAGTAAAAATTAAGGAAATATACTGCTTCTTGATTTGGGGTAATTTACCGTGTCTATAACAGTGATTTATTTCCTTTTTAAAATTCAGTCTTATTGATGCCATTTTGTAGTTTTTGTTTTAATTTTTACAGATATTTTAAACAATGGATCTGGGTTTTTTTCCATCTTTAGACAGTCACTTACCCTGTTCAGACCAGTAGTCCTTATGGGGACCACAGCCTGGTGCTAATATGGTGGAACATCATTTATGGGTTAAGTGTTCGGTTTAGGGCTAAAGAGTGAATTAAGTTTAGCCAGTATCTGCCTGGGATGCAACTGTTAGAGACTAGTTTGCTACTTAAAATTGGAGGAAAAAGGCAAATATTTTGTTGCAGAGTGTTTAAGACCAAGCATCCAGTAAGCTGTGCAAGTCAAATTAGGGAAAATCACGGCCTGTTTTGGTGTGCACAGCTTGCAAAACTGCGTTCTCATTATTTCATTGACCACATCCACCATCCTCTGCGACATATGCAGGGAAACTGAAACTTCCTGCAGACATTTCGAGACATTTTACCGACTAAGCACTTTGAATCGCCTTGTTGCTGAAAAGTGCTATATAAATAAATTTCACTTCACTTCACTCCTTTTACCAACTGGTCGCCATCAATCGCAGCCCAGTGAGATACTGGCTTTAGGCATGGTTAAAGTTGGTTAAAGTTGTGTTTTGTTGGAAGATTAGGGTCTGGGTCTAGCTACACAAACAAATAGAAGTCAGTACATTGTCCTAATAAGGACAGAAATACAAATTTGTGTATGTGTGTGAGTTGGGGTGTGTGTGCGTGTGTGAGGGTCACTGACAAACCCCCGCGGGATACCAGCTGAGGTGACCTATAGTTTTAACCTCAGTGTGAAATGAGAAGGAAATGGACCATTAATCAAACACCCTCATCAACAAACACGGATGAAAATACACACACACACGTCTGGTGTTTTAATTAGATATCGACCACCAGTGGAAGGAGGGATGCTCAGTCTGGTTGTGTTGGCTCCAGTGTTTGGGTTAGTGTCTCACAGGACTTCTTTTTGGTTGTTGTTATAGTATTAGGACTCGTTTCTCTCAAAATATAAATAAGCACTTTAGCAACAAGCAGACATTTGTCACATTTACAACATTGTGAGTAATGTTGTTTTGAAATTTAATTTATTTTTCATATTTAAAAGGACAAATGGCTGTTTCATGAGTCATCTGGGAAAGAGCAGATGATGTTAGAGCATCTGTATAAAGCCCGTGCAGTGACGCCATCAGGACCTCAAACGCCCGAGTGCAGCTCGTTGTCGAACCTCGCTGAACCCTCAGAGCAGGACGCCGGGACCAGGACCGGGGCCAGGACCGGGACCTCGCACTTTAGGATGGAGGCATGGTGGCTCCATACTAGTCTGATTCAGATAGCAAGACAACCCACACTGAAAAGGCATCTCATTGAGAGACAAGTTACCCAGATGGCAGGAAGGATGCGCTCTGCCTGGAAGTCCCCAGGCAGGCAATAAAAGGGAAGGCAAATGGTTGCGAAAGTGAGACCGTGCCAGAAACACGTCCTCCAAAAAGTCTAGTTTGATTGTTCTCTTAGAGCTCCACCAGGGATCCGGCAAACCCAATCTGAGGACCTCATTTGACCATTGAATCAGTAGCATATTGTCAAGCTCAGTTTAAAGGAAACATCTCTATGTTTAACATGAATCTCGCAACATCCCAACACACTAACAAAGAAAATTTGCTGTACAACGTGAGAAATGTGATGCAAAAGTACGCTGCAGAAACCCCTGGGTTTTATTTACGACACACTGAGAAAGGTGGATGAGGTTCCTGCAGGGAATGAGGGTGATCTTAATATTTTTCTCCAGTTGATACATTGTTTTTAGACATATTATTCCAGCATTTTTTAGCTTAATAGAATAGATGCAACTTTAGGATTCTTTAATTAAATGTAATGAAGGTCTTTGAGGCGGCGCAGTTTAAAACTAGAAAGAATGGAGACGAGAAGCTCAGATATAAATGAGTACATAGACAAAATTGTCACGAGAACCCTGTTTTAGTCCATATGTAGGTTTTAAATGCAGTTAATGTTTACAGAACAGTGCTGGAAGCTCAGCTGAGAAAATCTATATTAAAAAATGTAAAGTTGATGTAACCATGGACAGCTCAGGAAAACAGAGCAGTTAATCTTGACACAATTTGAAAAAAGGGCTCAGCTGGCACCCACAAGGGTCAAAGCAGAGTTCAGAGGTCAGTGACTCAGAGGAAGGTCTCTGACCCTTTACACCCAACACACTCCCTCACACCATACCACGATCAATACGCTTACATATGAAATCTCAAAATATGCCTTTATCTAAAGCACATATGGAATAAAACAGCAGCCTCTGTGTGTGAAAGAGAACAGTAAGTGTTGTCACACAAAGCCAAAGAGTCAACTATTACAGCCTATAACTTGAAGCTCGAATCTGAACTCCAGACCGTTGAGGGGTCCTGGGCCTGCTGATGATGGACTGTCGTTGTATTTGTTTGTTAGTTAGCATGCACACTCAATCACAATGCTCGAATCATTTTATTTAACTAACCCTGAACAGGCGCACCTCCCAGACAGCCTTGTCCAGTGTGTTGGTAGCTGTGTGTTTGTGCAAATGAAAAAAATACTGTACCGAGTCTGATACGATCACAGTTTACCTAGAAAGAAATGCAGAATTTATTCAAACATGGACACCTGAAAACTCCCTCTCTGGGAAATTGTAAAGATGGATGTACAGACGGATGGTTTGGGCATCTGATCAGGATGCCTCATTTCTTCTTAATCTTACCGTTTTAACCTTACAAACAGAGGACTTTCAGTGACTTCTTTGGGTTGTGAGGAACCCAAGCCACTCTTGAGGGCCATCTGGTCCCTGTGTAACCAAAACACGAGCTGTGTCTTCATCCTCAGCTCACGTTCAAGCTCATTCCCGGTGAAGGTTCAGCTCGTCCAGTTCTTGCCCCCCTGACCTCTGACCCTGTGTGTTTTGTTCATGGACAGGATCTCCAGTTATACTCATCTCTGCTTCTCTGATGCTTCTTTTAACAGTAAAAACGAAGAACAATATAACACAACCATGTAAAAAACAAAAAGCTTTCGTTGTACTTTAAAAACAACTTCCCGACTTTGTTAAAAATTGGTTTCATAGACAAATAAAGCTGACGGCAGCTTTCCCCCACAGCTGATATTCCTTTCATTCAGGATGTTTGTTTTTTGCTTCTTTAGAGGATCACTTGTACAATGTGGATTTAGACACTTGTGATTAAAAGGAAAACAATAAAAAGGTCTAAATTGGTACATGTTTGAGGTGTGAGGCAGCTCTTTATCTTACAGTGGATTATTTACTGGCCTGCTGAGTCACACACTGATTCTGCACTTCCTGGTTGGGCTGTCATTATGTCCGACACACATAAGGTGTTAACATCAGCTCCAGCTTTTTAAATCTCCTTTCATTTCACAGTCCATCACATGTTACCTCGAAACTACCAGAAACACTCTTTCTAGTGCGCTTACTTGTGTCGGGTTTTTTTGTTTTTGTTTTTGTTTTTTTTTTTATTTTTTTGCGGTTTGGACACATCATTGTTTCTTTTTATGTTATTTCTTTTGAAGTTAAGGTTGTATCGCACCGACACGTATTTTTAGCCTCACGTCAGTACTTTCCATCTGTACACAGATGGAATGAGCTCTTTATCTTTTCTTTGTTTTCAGCTTCCAGGTCGCAGGGAGCTGGTGTCTATCCCTAGCAGTCACTGTGCACGAGGCAGGGGACACCCTGGACAGGTTGCATGTCCATCACAGGGACACACATAGAGACAAACAACCATTCACACCTAGGGACAATTTAAGAGTTACCAATGAACCTAACATGCATGTTTTTGGTCTGTGGGAGGAAACTGGAGTCCATCCATCCATCCATTTTCTTTAACCGCTTCTCCATTCCGGGTCACGGGTAGCTGGTGCCTATCCCCAGCAGTCATTGTGCGCGAGGCAGGGGACACCCTGGACAGGTCGCAAGTCCATCGCAGGGCCACATATAGACGAACGAGACAAACAACCATTCACACTCTCACCTAGGGACAATTTTAGAGTCATCAATTAACCTAACATGCATGTTTTTTTTTTGTTTTGGTTTTTTTTTTGGTCTGTGGGAGGAAATTGGAGTATCTGGAGTAAACCCACATGTGCACAGGGAGAACATGCAAACTCCACTCAGAAAGGCCCCAGGCCGGGACGCAATCCTGCAATCTTCTTGCTGGGAGGCGACAGCTCTAACCTCTGTGCCGCTGTGCCACCCACAGTAATATCTTACCTGTTGTAAAAGGTGTTAAAAATTTCATAAAAGGTTCATAAAACCGGTCAGAACTAATCTGTGTGAGGTCATTCAAAGAGCTATCTACAACACATAACCTTTAATAACCTTTCCACTCCAAAAAAAAAAATCAGAACTGTCATTTTAAAATATATTTTTGGGGTTTATTGCTCCGTGGGAACATTTTTTTTTCTTTTTTTTTTGTTGTTGTTCTTGTTCAAGGACAAAGTATTGACAGATGAGAGTTGTGTTGAAGTAAATCTTTTTTTTTTACCAAGAATGCCTAATTACTCAATAATTTCTACCACACACAACTGCACTTATCCTTGGCTGTTTGGGACACTTTGTTGTGGCTGTGAGAACCTGACTGAAAAGAAAAACTGGATTCTTTTATGTTTGCATAAGCATCACATTCATGAATTTGATAAATCATTTTTAATTGGTCTGTTAGCAAAATATCTCACAAACCACTGAATGATTTGTAATGAAAGTGGCAGAATCTAACAATTGGGTGTACAGCTAGAACTAAATAACTTTTGAAGTCAGCCCAATTCAAGATGGCTGCCACAGCTAATCAAATTTAGCTAATACAAAAATGGCTACAATGCTGTCTGTTTTATAGATAATAAAATGAAATGTGTTGTGGTAGTAGATGTGGTAGAGAGCAATTCTCTGTTTGCAGCAGCACCACTAGATTTTTTTTTCTTACATAGAGTCGTAATGTCTTTGACAATCTACCTTTGGATCAAACTGTCTCTTGGGGACAATAAAGAGATATTCCCAATCTTTGAAAGTGGAGTTCTGTGAGAAGGTTATAAACAATTAATAATGTCAATGCCAATCTGTTCATAAACCTTTGTGTTGCAATCTGTTTTGCATCACACAGATGCTGCAGCAGAAACACTGAAGTATTCCTGCAAGAACAGCCCCCAGGTTGCACCAGCAGTGCTACAGCTAGCTGCTGCTGCTGTTTCCACTTGCAAATAGCCTCAAAATTCTATATAATTAATCGTGCAATGCAAAATTGATGGTGATAAAAAGGTTTGAAACTATTGTTTGCGTGACCTGCTGTGAATTTTTTTTCATTTCAAATTGTTGTAAGAAGGCAGCTCGTCAGTCCAGGCAAAATTAACCTGTATTTCTCCAAACGGATGTCATGCAAAGAGCCAGAATTTAATTTTTATAAGCTTTCCACAGATTATTACTTTAAAAAAAAAAAAAAACTGGAACTTTAAAGCTTTACCTTACCTCATCTCCATTTAACCTGTTGGGTTTGTGGGTTTTTCGATGGCCAAGATCCCAGAAAAACTTTATAATTACCCAAACAGATCTTTCATTATTACAGCCTTACCATTTTCACTCACACTGGTCACTCAAAAATGAGCACAGTATTCCAGTCAACTTTCTGTGAGGTCTGACGGTGTCATGCCAAAAATGTCCATCTGCCATAAAAGGACCCCATGTCACAGAAAGTGCTGTTTATTTGATACAAGGTTGTAAAATCATGTGTGACAACAGACTGTTAATCCACTCAGTGTGCTCCCTGCCTGTCTGCTGCCTTATATTTAGAAACTGGCAATAATCTGCCTAATCAGTTGATCAGTTGGTATAAGTTTGGGGTTGTACTTGTGTATTATTTGTTGTAGTTTTTCATACACTGTTTCTGCAGTTTTGTTTAATTTTTAAATCCATAAAAGATATCCCTTTTTATTTAAATAGAAGAATCTAATTTTGACCATAATGCAGTTGACCAACCAGTGGTGTCTTCCATCTTTCCAGGGTCTCTGGCAGTTTCTGTCACTGATATGACCGCTCCGGTGGTCGGATCATCTGGAGGAGTGTACGCTCTGGTTTCAGCACATTTGGCTAACGTAGTAATGGTGAGTTTCGGGGGGTTTTTTTGTGTGTGTTGATGACTCTCACATCTCTCGGCCGTCCTGTCAGCAGCAGCCCCCCAACCCCTACCCCCCTCCGGCAGGTGCTGCTCTGCCTTCAAAATACCAAACATTCTTCATCTCACCGGTTTCTCATCGTTCCTCAAAGAGATCAGAAAACTGGGCAGGTATGCGCACATGTTTATGTGACAGAGTGTGAAGAAAATCCCATCAAAGCCCCCTCCTGTCTATGGTGTGACCCCCCCAACCCCTCCTATAGGGGTCATCAGATACACTTTTTGTTTTGGTCCCTTGAGGTGAACTTCTGCTGCATGTTATGGGTCCTCATTATGCATCCACCACAACCCTCTCAGGGTCAGGATGGAGGAATTTGTCTTCGTTCTCTCAGCTGGAATCCCATTATCTCTCACAGTAAGACTACAGTGGGGGG
Organism: Kryptolebias marmoratus; assembly: GCF_001649575.2. Taxonomy (NCBI): domain Eukaryota; kingdom Metazoa; phylum Chordata; class Actinopteri; order Cyprinodontiformes; family Rivulidae; genus Kryptolebias; species Kryptolebias marmoratus. Next base: position 1,721,746 of record NC_051432.1, read on the forward strand.
TCGGGGAGCCTCGGGGGGTTTAAAATTGACCTGAATTGAGATGCGGGGCACAGTCCTCTGTCTTCTCATGTCAGCATATGAGCGCCTGCATGTATTTCTGAAGGAGATCTATTGTGCTCTGTTTTTCAACCCTCTCTTTCTCTTCTGTTTTTTGTTTGTTTTGTAGAACTGGTCGGGAATGAAGTGCCAGTTCAAGTTATTCCGAATGGCCATGGCGCTGGTTTGCAGTAAGTTGTGGATACATTTTCCACTTTGCCACAGTCACCCGTGATTCGCCATTACTTTAGAACAAAGCTGGACTTTTGTTCTGTTCCTGTGGGTTTCAGATAAGAAAAGAGGGATTCTTTGCTTATATATTATTAGTTTTCATCATAAGGGAAAAAATATATAGATGCATCTATTTGTGTAATGTATGTTATTTTTTATTATATTTCTAAGCTAAAAATGCACAATGAATGTCTAATTTTAAAGCACTTTTTTACAGATGTTCACAGAAATGAGCAGAATGTGCACCTTCCTATTGTGGAGGTTTCATAACAAAGTCCTTTTAGAGGCCTGACATGATGAAAATCCACCCAGCAATTCAAAAGCACAAAATGTTTATTGAATCAGTCATTTAGTATGAAAGTCCTTCTTTGTGTGACCGCCACTCTGCAGCAGCTCAGGGACATATTTACCGAGAAGACCTGAAGGAGACCCAGCTGGTGATCATAAACTGAAATACTGAAACCTTTTATTATCTTCACATAAAGTGATTAGAATGATGTGTGTGTGTGGGGGGGGGAGTTGTTGTTGTTTGTTTTGTTTTTTGCACAGAACAACGACTTCTGACTTTTTTCTCACTTCTGCTAAAAATATGCTAAAAAGTCATTTTTCAACGTCATTTATTTAGAACTCAATCATTACAGCAATCAAGACTGTAAAAGACCAAAGTGTGCCAGCATAAATTTAAAAGCAACTTGTTCATTTCAGTTTATTTATTTATTTAGCGCCAATTCACATACATTAAAAGAAGCCAATTAGCAAAATTTATTTGTCTAAGGAAGCCAGCAGGTTGCGTTGACTCTTCAATTTGTCGCAGTCTCTCATCCTGGCAATAGCGGAAAGGAAAAACTCCCTTTTGACAGGAAGAAACCTCCAGCAGAACCAGAACCAGGCTCAGGACAAGCGTCCATCTGCCTCGACCAGCTGGGGACTGAGAAGACAGGAAAGAGATACAAACACAGAATGACTGGTCCAGGTGGAGTTGCCATTAGGTGAAAGACAAAGAAAAACACATGTTAATGAGAGAAATAATTACAAACATGGAGAGTAGAGCAAGTAAAGACAGCAGCAGAGGGAGGAAAAGCGGTCAATTTGTCCTCCAGCAGTCTAAGCCTAAATCAGCTTATCTATCTTTGCAAGAGCTTGTTTTATTTATTTATTTATTTAAATATGGAAAAAGTCACGTTAAGCACTTTAGTCACACTGGATGACGCTCTCCCTGGCCTACACAGCCTATCAGAGCTTGGCCTGGATTGCGGCAAAAACTTAGAAGACCTTCAGTGTGAAGACAGTCGCAATGTTGCTGCTCTCTTAGCGCTCACCTGATAGGTGTTTCCTGCTATTTCCTGTGTCCCCGAGATGCGTTGTACGTCTGCCCTGGCATGACTCTCTCAGACCAAGATGGGATGCAGCTATGCTGTGCTCCACCCAAAAGCCTGCCACTCTGTTAGTAAACCACCATGACCTTGATACGGAGGTTTTGTGCATGCTCAAAGCCATCCACGACCTATCGTGACCTATTTCGGCAATGGGGAGCCCACTGTAAATCGTAATGAAGACCTCGCCAAGACCCTGCAAAGACCATCCAGGTTCTGGTTGATTTTTTTAAATGTTGTTTGCGGGGTTGAGGTCCATCAGGTACATTTAATCTCAAAGGCTCCTTTTCATCTGCAATCTGTATCTATATTGAAGGCTTTTGTCAAATTTAATCAAGAAAGACATTCATATTAGGATGTTCAATAGATATTTAAACCCTAACATTTAGTTAACTTCTGTTTTTTTTGTCATTTTGCTTGCAGTGAGTGTAGAGTTCGGACGGGCAGTGTGGCTGCGGTTCTACCCTCCAGCCTTCCCTCCGTGCCCCAACCCCAGCTTTGTGGCTCACCTGGGGGGCGTGGCAGTCGGCCTGACGCTGGGCGTGGTGGTCCTGCAGAACTATGAGCAGAGACTCCAGGAGCAGTCCCTGTTTTGGATATTTTTCTGCGTCTACACCCTGTTCGTGCTCTGCGCTGTGTTCTGGAACATTTTCGCCTACAGCCTGCTGGACGTGCGAATACCCCCGGCACCGTGAGTTGCTCTTAAGAGGCAGGCGAGACACTGCATCCCTCTTGGCTGAATGTGCCGCCTCGGCCCCTCACATTCTGAGCCTCATCTGTTGGTGACAGCCGTCGCTCTCCTCCGTGTTTCACTCGAGCCTTACCATTTCAGCAAATCTACCGCCTGCTCTTCGTTTCCGTGTCTGCTGGGTATTAACAAAGCGTCATCAGCAAATAAGAAGCCTCGGATCTTACACAACAGCAAAGCTTACCTCTTCTGCCTGTTCCTCCTCAATCCAACGGTGCCTTCTTGTGAAGGGACCGCGAGCCGACAGTATTTCTGCACATTTGCCTCTTGTGTAGGGTGACAGAGGTATCGCCGTTTGGCGTTAGACCCGTTTTGGATCCGAACAGTTTTTGAAAACTCTCCTATCTCCAGATTGGGGGGAAAACAGGAGTTCATATTTTGCTGTCAGCACAAGCAGCCCTGAAGCATGGGAGGTTTGGATACGCAGAAGAACAGTCAACCTTTCAATAAAACAGATTAAAGCTACAGTTCATGTAAAGATGGTATTTTTAATGAATTTAAATTTTAAAACAAAGTGTGGCTTACTGTTCAGTGTTGCCTTCAGGATCAGGATTATTACTGTATGTATTCAGCACTATTTGAACCTCAATCTTTTGTCCTTCGTGTGTGTGTGCGTGCGTGAGGGGGAGGGGGGCAAAAATCAGTTGTTGAATGTACTGGTTTAAAAAAAAGAAACAGAAGTGCCATTCAGACATGAAACTTTCAGATGCCAAAACATTAATACGAGCACCAAGAGGAGAAGCACAACCCCTGACGAGTGTGGTGATTGTTTAAAAAAAAAGGAAATAACAAAACTAAAGAGTGAGAAGAAGCTTATTTACAGTGTCAGGTCTAAGTAGGGCAGACTTGTAACAAACAGCATGCCTGACCCGAACTACATTTGAGCTGGGAATCTGGCAAAGTCATGAATCAATAATCTGTCATTAGTTTCCGTCACAAGTTAATTTGTTAATTGATTTGAACTGAGACAGAAAATGATGCCAACACAGAGCTATAAATCCAAAACTCCCCTAGATTTGGACCTCGTGTTCCACTGATCACCACATCACTTATAATGATGTATAGGATAATATTTTAACACGCCTTTGCTGTTGATTTTTTTTTTTTTAAATGTGGTGATATTTGTGTTGTATAAAATGTTTGGCTGTTTTTCCTTGTGATATGTTAGATATATCTTGTATGTGTTCTATTTAATTAAAGGTTAGTGATAACCTGGGATTGTAGATGATAAGGGCTACGACACCAAACTGTGTGAGGGGTATGAATTACTTAGGTTGTGCATATTTTGTAGATTTGATATGTACATAAAGAGGTTCATTAAAACAAGTTTATTTACAGAAACTAATAGGTTGTTGGATTTCTGTTTTCCTGTTTCTGTTGGAAATGCCTTTTCTGTTGCTGTATTTTCATACTTGATTAAAAAGTAATGTGTGAACGAAAAGCTGAAGTGATGACTGACATATGTGATCGTGTGTAGTTTTGTTATTATGTATTTTTTTATGTATCTTCAAATTTAAAAAAAACAAATTCTTCAACTTTGACAATGAAAATTATTTTTTATTGTGAAACAAGCAAGAATAAGACAATATTTAGAAAACCTGAAGGAGTGTAACTATTCAACCCCTCAAAGTCAATACTTTGTAGAAGCACCTTTTGGAGCAGAAAGTATCCATGAGCTCTTTGCACATTTATCCACTGGAGTTGTTTTTGTTCTTCATGACCAGACTGCTGCAGCTCCTTCAGGTTAGATAATAAACCAGTGTGTTTTTGATCTTTACCCAGACACAATGTTGTCTTTGATGGCCAAAATGTTCAATAGTCTCATTTTAGTCCACTATTACACGTGTGAGGAGTCTCTAATATGCCTTTTGGCAAATTCCACATAGTCTGCCTTAATTTTTTCTGGAAGCAATGTTTTTTTTGCCTTGCCACTCTTCCATGAAGCCCTGCTCTGTGCAGCTCATAGTGGTCCGATGTACAGATCCTCCCATCACTGCAGAAGAGCTGCAGCTTCATCATCTTTATCTTTGGCCTCCTGGACGTTTCTCTGATGTCCAGTCCATAGGTTTTGGTGGCCAACCCTCTGTTGGTAGCTTTGCTGTGGTGGTATCATCTTTATATTTTCTTATAATGGATTTAACTGTGCATCATGGGATGTTTAGGGTTTAGGATATTTCTACAATAACCCAACCCTGATCTGTACTTCTCCACAACTTTGTCTCTGACCTGTGTGGAGAGTTCCTTGGTCTTCCTGTCGTCTCTTTCCTGGTGTTAGCTCAGCGAGCGACAGCACGGAGGATACTTATGCAACCCTCCTGCATCAGATATAACTCCTTCACTAAAGTGGTCCCTCAAGCTGTTACTGAACATTCTGCCTGTCTGGCTTGTGCAGTGTGGAGAGCAGTGGTCTTTGAAAGAAACAATAAAAAATGTATTAAAGGTTTTTCCAACGAGAATATCCCAGTGCAAAGGCAATAACTCATCACAGTGAGTAAAAGAAGATACTGTGCAAATGTGTCAGGAAAGAGAAATCTGAATATTTTTCATGTTCTTCCCATTAATTCTGTCTGCTGGTTAAAATTTGACAAGTTAAACCTTTAATATTCATGTAACGTGAAAGAAGTTATAAATCATGTGAGGTCATTTTTCAAATTGCTGTCTGTTAGAGTGTGATTAATCTTAAATCAAAATGAAAATACATTTTTAATCAAAAAATATATTTTTATACTTTGGTGTTTTCAAATCAACTGGCTTTTGGCTGCACTGGACTCCTAACACCAAACATACTGGCAAAGAATGGGCATTTTTAAAATGTCCCAGTAATGATGCTGTGGCCAGGAGCAACTTCTGTATTTTATCTATTGACAAAAAAAAAAAAAAGGAGTGTTGATGATTTGATGCCATTCCTAAACCACATGGTCATGCAGCTCTGACAGTCTCCACTCCTACTGAGGAAGACGTGAAACCATGTAAACCTATTCCTGTAACAATGTCACCACCAAGTGGATGAAGTTACAAACTGACACTTCGTCCTGACAATATCAGAACAAACTGGAAAAAAATAACAAAATAAATGCATAATGTGCTGTGTACATCATAAAAAAAACAAGAATTGTCTTTATTCTGCATCGCTGCTGTATTTGGTGAATTGAAAAAGTGGAAAGCTTTAGCCCTCAAAAGCCTCTTTGCAACAGGTTCACTCTCCCAAGATCCACAGCAATTATCTTTTTAAAGGAACGTTTTTCATGTGCATACAGAAATCTAATCAATTTAAGTATTTTTAATGGACTTTCGCTATCATTTAAAAGCAACTTGTTTCCTTTGCAAATAAAAATAATGATAATAATGTTGCAGAGTTGAAGGGCAATGGGTTTGAGGCTGACACATGAGCTGCCAGACTGACTCTATCAACTGCTGATCCTATCTATTTGCACGAGTACTGGTGGCGGCACTGGATCGTCTTCCTCAGCCAACTCCAGGATGTTCCCTGCAGTGATGCAGATGAAGCCCAGTGCACGGTGTGGCGACTCTGGAGGCAAAGGTGTCAGCCACTTCCAGGGTTTTGAATTATTTTTCATGTGGGTCTCCATCATGCCAAATGTCTGTCATGGTCAGAACTGAACTGTCACTTCATTACTCAAAAAAAAAAAAAAAAATCTACAAAGAGTTTACAAGGAAAGATCAGGCACATTTGGAAAAATACTAAACATTGCCAAAGGCTGTCACTTCAAAGGCAGATCAATATTTAATGTGCCTATGTTGTGCAGGCTGAGTTCCGAATAATAGGGGTTTTAACTGAGAAAATCTGTTCTTCTTTCTTCAAAAACTGCGACGTGGGAACAGTGAGCAGGGTGTCAAAACGGATCTCAGAGGTCAAAAGGATACATACCTTGTCAATACGTTTGTGATGAATTTAGGAATGAGTTAATATGAAACTTTGAAGGTGGAAAGTAAGATTGTTCATCTATCAATAAACAAGCACAGTGTTTGTGTCCCTTTCAGTAATGAGACTGGGGGCATTTTGAACCAACTGATGGATGGAGCCCCAAATGATACCTGCAAATAACTTGTTAACTTGTGAATAAGTTGTTTTAGTTGTTAAAAAAAAAGAATTTAAATTGAGCAAAACATTTGACTGAAGCATCAAAAGCTCCTAAATTTCTGTTAGTCTGGTTAATATTTTTTGATAGGTTGGCAAGGCGGGAACCAACACCTCTGAAAGCATTTGAGGGACCAAACAGAATGACATCACAAAATCTGGGTAAAATCTGGGTCTGTAGGTGTAAAGAGACTGCTGAGACCAGTAGGATTTATAGGTATGTACAGTTGGATTTTATCTGCTAGCAATCTATACACACCATGGTTCTGGACAAGCTGGCCAAAACACAGTATGTAATTGGAGAATAGAAGGGGGTCAAAGACTCATCCCTGGGGTATACCACAAATCAACAGATGTACCAAATAACTGTTAAGGGAAAGGTTCTAGTGAGAGACAACAAGGATTGTGTCTGCAGTAAAATTTGTATCCCTAGTGGTGTCTGTCTTGAGGTTTTGACATCTCTCTCAGTTCCTCTGAACATTTCCCTTTTGCAAACTTCACATTTTTCTTGTGCTTTCCCAAGATTTTTGATGCAGTTAATTAGAAACATCTTTTACCATGTTCTGTAGGAGTTATCTTCTTTAAAGAGCATTAAAATAATTTAGCATTGCTTTATTTTTTTGTGTTGATACCATATGCTTGTGTAGATTGTCAGTCAACCAGGACGTGGCAAATCCAGGAGAAAAAAAATTAAAAATAAAGCAGTTCTGAAGCTGAAGATATTTAGCTTCCCACACAAAACTGGAGAATGTGGAGTTCTAAGCTTTAAGTTGCATGAGATGCTCCATTGTGGACAATCTAAATTCACATGCAGATTAAACTTGCTCCGCTCCCACTGGAGAGTCGTTAGAGTCTTTGTGTGCCTGGCTCACAGAGAGATTTGTTCATATGCATGAACGTGTGAATTTGAGGGAAAATGACTGTTAACTTACATCATGTTCTGTTAATCAGGTGCAACTGCTCTTTCAGATCTTCGAAGTGCAGACTTTTGTAGCTTGTTTTAGAAATGCACCTGCAGTTTATTTTTCAAATCAGCATAACTCTATATTTGTGATTTTTTTTTAAATTTGCTATGGTGATAAAAAAAAAACATGCATGTTAGGTCATTTGGCTACTCTAAATTGTCTCGAGGTGTGAGTGTGTGCACAGATGGATGTCTGCCTTGTTCATCTCTCCATATCTCTTCACTTCTTCACTGCAAAGGACAAAATAAAACAGACTGAAGACATAGAGCACATGTGTCAAACTCCTTGTTTAAGATGTGGTCTTGCCTAAAACACCTGGTTTAAATGGATGACTTCTTGCCATTCTCCTGGAGAACTTCATGATTTGGTGAGGAGCTAATAAAACCATTTGAATCAGGTGTGTTGGAGCAGAAACACCTAAAACCTCCAGAACAGCAGCCCTCGAGGCCTGGAGTTTGACACTCCTGACATAGAGGATCCGTTTTTACTTTTAAAATCAATGAAAGAACATTGTTTTTAATATATATATATATATATATATATATATATATATATATATATATATATATATATATATTCTGGTATGTCAAGTTCTCAGCTCTTCTGGAATCAAGTTGTTGGTGCTAAAATTCTATTTCATGTGTCAAACTGCGTTATCTTTTAAAAAAAAAAATTATTCAACTAAAAATGGGAACAAAGGTGTTTTCTTGTGACAGACTGCTGGGAACAAAGTGCCTAAAGATCTCATTTAAATTGCCTCTTTGTTAAGTTGTCTGTTGTCTGTTGACATTAAACTTTTTATGCCTCAATGAGCCATAAAAAGGTCAGAGTTAAGTGGCGTAAGACACAAACAAGCTTCTGAAAAAACAGTCTAAAATAGACTAAAATGACTGAACTAGAAATGAGCAAAACAACAGTCAACATCCACAGAAAAACTGAAAGAAATATTGCTCAAAACCAATTTAAATGACTCTAGACGTCAGCACAGTAGCCTTTAAATTTTCAGTATTATTTTTTTCTTTTCTTTTGTTGAGAGTAGTGTTAATTCCGAAGTAATGGGAAGTTTGTTAGAGCAGAACAGAATAATCAATGCCAGTTTCCTGTTTGCAGGACTAGAGGCGTGCCGCTGACGTCAGCATTTCATTGACTGTGCAGCGGATACTACTTCCTCCGAGCAGGCGCCATTTTCGTCCTCGTCACGGATTGACAGCATGCTGTTGTCAAACAGATAATAAGGCTGAGATTTAGCGTTCCGTGACCTCTTTTGTTTTCCAGTATTTCCACACAATGGGGCGAAAGAAGAAGAAGCAGATGAAACCATGGTGCTGGTATCCTTTTTTAAATGCGGTAAAATGCAGCGGAAATAAGGCTACATGTTAGCTTTACAAAATGAGGCCTACACGGCTTCGCGCGTCCGTTAGCATTGCGAGCTAATGCTATCTTAACAAGTAGGTTTAAATTTTTTAAAAAGACTAAAGTTATTCTTTGTAGTATAGTTGATATAGGTGGAATGGTTGTCCTCGAGTGTTTATAGAACATCGTATTATTTGTTCAGTATGTAGAAATGTTTAAATTAAACAAATGTCACTTCCGATGTTAGCTAATCTGTTAGCCACCGGTAGTTTGGACCATTATGTAATCCAGGAACCAAACGAGCTCCGTTGATCTGGTTTGTGGGGGATTATCTGCTATAATAAATTTAGATGAACACAATACAGAACAGCCCTTAACTCTCTCCTGAAGGTACTGCAATCGAGACTTTGATGATGAAAAAATCCTCATTCAGCATCAGAAGGCAAAGCATTTTAAATGCCATATTTGCCACAAGAAATTATACACTGGGCCCGGCTTGGCTATTCACTGCATGCAGGTATTGGTCTTTATCCTATTAAATAAAGTTAAGATTTTGGTCCACAAATCCTGTTGTCACTGACTGTACTATGTCACTTTGCTTGTGTTACAGGTGCACAAAGAGACTATTGACAGTGTACCAAACGCAATTCCTGGAAGAACAGACATAGAACTGGAAATTTATGGCATGGAGGGAATTCCAGAGAAAGACATGCAGGAAAGGAGGCGAACATTAGAACAGAAATCACAAGGTGAGTTCAGTCATACTGTCAGGAGTAGGAAATGACAAAAAAACCCTTTGTTTTTGTAGAGCTAAGTCTGAATGTATGTGATTATATAACTAGGCTAAAAATGTTTACATAGATTTGATGTAATTGGTGGCTTTCTTTATGCCGGAAGCTAGTTTGTGCACGGTGCACGTAAGCCAGTATCTCGCTGGGCCTTGATTTTTTTTTTGGAGACTAATTTGCAAGTAAAAAAAAATATATGGGAAAATATGAACCCAATAGGCTGATATTTGATTACAGTTTCGCTAAGTTCTGTGTTTGCCACCTGCATTTTGCTTGGCCGGTTTTTGAAAATCAGTCTTTTTAATGTTTTCAAAATTTACTTAACAAAATCCTTAGGCATCTGCGATTTGTGTGTGGAAATCCAGAACCCCGTAAACATTTAGAGACTAGAGTGGTGATTGTTTTGCTTAGTTAACAGCATTATTTTCTTCTTCTTGGTTTTAGAAAGTCAAAAAAAGAAGTCGAACAATCAGGATGACTCTGATGATGACGACGACGATGATGAAGCAGGACCGTCGACTCAGCAGGTTGCTGCTATCCAGCCTCAGGCGGGCTATGTCACACCAATGACCCAACCTGGGATGCCTCCTGTGGCTGGTGCACCTGGGATGCCTCCTGCAGGATATCAAGGCAGGGATTTGTTTATTTATTTATTTTAAACGGCAACAGCTTGGAATCAGATGGGGTTTTTTTTTCTATGAATAGTTTCCATAAATCAAAGGAGGGATTCTTATGAAGGCCTCATATGATCCATTTCCATGTTAAAAATAGCTGATAGAACTGCCCTTACGTGAGACTTCAGTGCAACCTGGGGCCAGTACTACGAAACCGGATTACCGTCTTAGCAAATTGACTTAAGGTTCAGTCTGAGTTTTTTAGTGTCATTAACTATGTTTACCTCTTGCGTTAGTCAATCAGCATGTCAACTTATGCTGGAAACACATGAAGATAAAAAAATCAAGTTATCAGTATGTGAACAGCAAAGTTATCTCAACCGATCTGGTGCTTATGTAGCCAAAAACATGGACTAATTTATCCAAAGTTTGTTCCAGTTGACTTTTAAAGATTTGAAAAAAAGATATCTATTTTTTAATTACCTCTTTTACAAAACTGTAAAATAACATCTTGCTGTTTATCACAGTGGGTGAGAGCTTATGAGCATAGAGTGCACTGTATTTGCCAAATATTATGTTGTTTGTATATTTAATTCTACATTTATCTTATAAAATGTTTCAGGTACTTGTTAAAATTTCATGCCACTCTTGATGTAAGATTTTAAGAACTGGATGGCAGAAATTTTTACTTTTAGATATTAGCAATTGGCCCACTTACTGTATTGATTTGTTTTATATTTGTCCTTTATTCAATGCAAACAGCCAAGATTGTGTCTAAAATGACTAAGGTGGTTACTTTCTCTCATACCTCTGCAGCAGTCAGTTTGGGGCTTAATGTTAAAAAAGAAATAATTTAAATCATTTCATCTTCTTATACTTTAAAGGGTAACCTAATATTTTACACTTTTTATTTAATTCTTGATTGTTTCAATAAAGTATATTAAAACAGCTTGTTAATGTTAACATTGGTAAATGTGTAGTAACCTGCTTTTGCATAAGGTGTAGGTGTAAATAATCAAATGTTTCAACAGAATACATTTGCTCTTTGTTACAGGGATGCCTCCTATGATGCCTGGTGTTCCTCCCATGATGCACGGCATGCCTCCTGCAATGCCTGGGATGCCACCAGCGTAAGAACTGGCTTTAACTTGCTGAAATCCCTGACACGTTCCTTGTTTTGCCTTAATCAATTATGGTTACCAGTTTCTGAAATGGTCTATTAAGCTGTAGGTTTGCTAAAAGAACCAGTAAAATTCATTGTCATTCTCATTTGCAGCATGATGCCAATAGGAGGGATGATGCCTCCCATGATGCCAGGGATGCCCGGAATTCCACCAGGTTAGTTTTGGAAGACAAAAAATTAATTCCTAAAATTAAAATCAATATTTTGTTGTAAACCTTTTTGCCGCCTCATCATTTACTTCATGGTGTTGGGTCTAATAGTGTGCAGTGTTGTTTATTAGGAGAGTTTACAAACCTGTGTTGGTTCAAATTTCTTAAATTTGAACCTTTCTTTGTCTTGCATTTAAAAAAAAAAAAGTTTGAGATCCACATCCTTTTCTAAAGTTTTATTCAACTAGGGCTTTAGGTTAAGAATGTTGAGCTCAAGAAGGTGTCCTACTCTGGTCTGTAGATCTTTGTGTTAATGGCAGAATTTTATTAAATCTGCCTGCTCCTTCAGGTATGCCCCCTCACATGGCTCCAAGGCCAGGGATGCCCCACATTGCTCCAGCCCCTGCAGCAGGACCAATACCCAGCCGACCAGCAGTGCCAGCAGCTCAGCCCGCTGTCACCAAACCCCTGTTCCCCAGCGCAGCACAGGTTGGCATCATGCAGCTCTGCTTTAGAAAGTTTCTGTACTTTAAGGTCCTCTATTTGATTAACTCGACCATCTAGGTCTATAGAGATATATAAATATTTGAATGTTTCTAAATTGCTCATCTAACAGCATTTCTTTTCTTCTTTTTTTTTTAAACCACACCAGAGTTTGTTTTTTGATTTGGTATAGCTTATGTGGACGTGTTACATGCCAATCCTGTGATCTCCTTTTCACCATGCTGCAGATGGGCTCTGGTGTTCACAGCAACACAACAGGCGTTTCCTCTCCACCTGCAGACCTTCAGTCTGCCTCCTCCCAGACTCCCTTTTCTAACATGCCCCAAGTACGCTCACAGACAGCACTTTGCCGTGGACTGTGGCAGCTGCATGTTGCATATTCATGTTGCCTGTGAAGTCTTGGTGACAAATTATGCTGTTTTACTAACAGCATTTGCCTTGTACGCCTAAATTTAACTAAGATCTGTGAGCTTTTTAGCTGCATGCGCTTTAAATGAACACAGAGTTGAGGCATAAGAAAGGATTTTAACGTGGGCTTTTATTTATCGTTGGTCACCCTTCCTAACTTCTGCAGCGTGAATTGCAAATAATTGTTTTGCTTTGAAATTATGATTTTTTTTTCCACATAATGTACAATTCCTTTCCCCATGTTGGAGTTAAACCACTGAAGTTACATATTGGACTTTTTTATTATTAATAACATAAAAGTCTGGCCTTATTTCAAGCAGAATTTGTTGTATGGTTGAATTGAAATACTACAAACTGAATTTATATATTTTTTAATAGCCTTTGTTGTGTATTTCCTGCTTTAAAATGATGTTCCAGTATTTTAGATTAAGTAACCAACTTGCTAACTTGTGCAGTTGATTGTTTTTTTTTTTTAAATACAAGACTTCAAATTTAAAGAAATTGGTTGCTTATAATGGTTGGTACTAAAGTACAATACATTGACGCTTGTTTGTCTGTATTGCATTTCTTTATTTTTGCATGTTAGAAGCGTTGCAAAACCCCAGTTCAGTCCGGTTCGGTTACCCATTGTGTGTGGTTTTTTTGTTGTTGTTTTTTGTACAGGCCCAGCAGAACGCTTCAGGAGCTACAGCTTCGAGTTCACTCAGCACTGCTGCCTCCTCTGACCCCCCCAAAGCGACATTCCCTGCCTACACCCAGCCCTCTGTCTCTTCTTCTTCCTCCTCTTCTAACCCCTCTAGCAGCACTGTGGCCAAACCCCCAGCCACAGTGACCAGTAAGCCTGCCACCCTCACCACTACGAGTGCAACTAGTAAGTTGATCCACCCTGATGAGGATATCTCACTGGTAAGTTGCTTGAGCTTTCTGTTTTGCCCTTTTCACAGTAAGTAATGACTGATTTATATAGTATATTGAGTGGTATTTGACAACAGGCTAGATTTAATCGGCGGTCTGGTTCTGCATAAAAACGCAATCAGAATAAGGTTAGATGGTCAGAAAGGATCATCTCTCGGATATAAAGTTAAACATTTAGGTTGTATAGTCATGGTAGCACTGAGTAGTTTCTCTTTTGTGGTTATGTTGAAGGATGATTCTGAACTTGAATATCCTCAGTCTGAAACGCGCCAACATTGGTACCCAATTCCTCAGCATTTTTGTGAGTGTTTCTCTGTACTGAAAGGAGGATAGCAGAGTTTCTGTCGTTCTGAATGCTTGCCTTGTGTGTTGTCTCTGCAACCAGGAGGAGATGAAGGCCCAGTTACCTCGTTACCAGCGTCTCATACCCAGGCCCGGTCAGGCCCATGCTGCTGCTCCCCCAGTGGCAGCTGTGGGCAGCATAATTCCCCCACAGCAAGGTCTGCCACCGCAGCAGCCCGGCATGAGGCATCCCCTGCATGGTAAGAGCATCAGGATTTGGAGATCATCACCAATTAAACTTTTTCTGAAACACGGCTGACTTTTTTAAAGTTATTAAACACAAAACTATTATTTTTGAGATGGTAAATTGTTTATTTGATCACTTTATTGTAATATGATCAATTTGTAAATTATAGTCCCCCTTTCACAAAACACTTGGTAATATGGCCTCAAAGATGAACTCCTTTTTAAGTTGCCTTTGACTGTTCATAAATCACCATTTGAGCCAACCAGGCCCTGCAACAACGTGAGATTTCATAAATGAAGTCAGCATCCCGGAACCTCGGGCATGGGGTGTTGACCTGGTTCACTGCTCATAAAATTGTGTGTTGAATATCTATTTTAAACCCCTGGCTGGTCACAGAGGCTGTCTCTCATCACTGTGTCACATCTTTAAGCTGTGATGCCAGCTTACTTTCTCACACTGGTTGTTTTGACTCTGTCACCATTTCACTTGGCAGCTCAGACGTGTAACAGTGGAGGGTTGAAACTGCAAGAAAGCATCTCAGAGCTGGCCCAGTGGTGTTTTGTGATAGGGGTTTTGTTTATGCCTAAAACAGGCTGCTTCTGATATTTTATGTAATTGTAGGCCTTCTACAAAGTAGACAGATATGAAATAAATATACACTAAAGTGTTGCTCTATAGCAGGGGTAGGCAACTTTGGTCCTCAAGGGCCACTATCCTGCATGTTTTCCTGGTTTCCCTGCACCAACACACCTGATTCAGTGGTTAAATCACCTCTTCATGTTCTGCAGAAGCCTGTTAATCAGCCATTGATTCAAATCAGATGTGTTGGAGCAGAGAAACAAGTACAACATGCAGGATAGTGGCCCTCCAGGACCAGGGTTGCCCACCCCTGTTCTATAGTTTGCCTAATTTAAAATATCTGATTGTTTGAATCCTTTAAAGTAGATCCCTCACTGTGGGGTTGGCATCATTTGGCAAATCAATGAGACTTAAAGCAGCCGCTCTCCTCCTTTGTCCTGCACAGGTCAGTATGGCGCCCCCCCTCAGGGCATGCCTGGCTACATGCCTGGTGGGATGCCTCCATATGGGCAAGGACCTCCCATGGTTCCCCCTTACCAGGGAGGGCCCCCGTTGGGTATGAGGCCGCCTGTCATGTCTCCGGCCGGACGCTACTGAAGAAGCAAAGCAGCCACCACATTAGGTTTGAGGTTAACACCTTTCTCTCATCCATGTGCTTTTTCAAACCTAGCTGCAAGCAAAGAGCAGTAGACCCAGTGGTGGTGAAGACAAACATTGTCTGTTTAAAACGCATGGACATTTATTGTAACATGTTTATTGGAGAGCAAAAACAAAACAAAAAAAATGGCAGAACACCACATTAATACCTGACAGCTTTTTGGTGTTACTTGATCACATGTGAGGATATATTTTTTTCCCACTCAGGTTCATAGAGGTGAAGTGTGTAAAAATGATTCGTATTTCTTTTGAAGCCGCTGGAGTTACATGAACATGCCAACCCCTTACAAAGGCAAGTTTTTTTTTTCCTTGTGAACATTTTGATTATTTTTCTTTCTTTGGTAGAGTGATTGAGGCCCTCACAGCACGCACAGGTGCTGTTGGACATTCGTCCCCAACTTTGGTTGGTGAGGGTCTCAGTGATGATGATGATTCCAACAATGTAGTGTTTAAATTTATGTCTCATCAGTTTCTAGCTTTATTCTTATTTTCAGGTTTGTTTTAATATTTCATGGTCAAACACCTACTTGTATGCATCCTTTGTAATGTTTTATCAATCTGTTGTAATAAAATCCATCTTGAAATCTAATGCTGGTTTGTCCTGACGTACACGGAGGTGAGTCCCAAAGGTTTGTACTGGTGTTGTACTTCTACACTTTTTATGGCTCTGTTTAATGACAGCAATCCATCAGGTATTTAAATACAAAGTTCTTTGTTTTATTTATTTCCTCATCCACCCGTCATCGTCATGAGACTGTTTTAACATGCCTTCAGAATAAAGATGGCATTCGCCAAAATCATGCCCACCTGAACTCAAAAGATTTTGGTTTATGTTAAGTTTAAAAAAAACATCTAATTCATGGTATGATTGAAGGACTTTTAAATTAAATTTGAGTAGATTTAGAACACATGCACCACAATTGAAAATTTTAATTTTTTCCCTTTTTTCCACGTACATACTAGCCCTCAAACATGCATGAATGCCACAGTGTCAGAAACAAAATGCCCAACAATACAGAAGGTCCAAGTAAAATCTGATCTTGTGAAGCTCCTTAATAGAATGTCAAGTTAAATTATTCTGTTTCTGAAAGAAATATATTTATTTCACAGGCTTATACCTGTGCAAATTTCCTTTGTAGTTTTGAATAAATAACTTCTAGTGGAGACACCCCTCAAAGCTGTTTTTGAAACTATTCCCAGCACAAAACATCTTTAGTAGGCATTAGCTGGGATAATGAAGGTCTTCTTGTGAATGTAGCTAATTAATGCAGATAAATGAGGGGGGTGGATACTGCATTTGATTGTTGTTCTGCAGTGCCTGTCTTTATTGTTGGGTGATTTTCTGTTTTGTCCATCTTTAAGTTCCCACTAAGTCGTCAGCATTATTTACCATCATCCTGCGCTGGAGATTGTTCTGCTGATGGCAATCTCGAAAAGGAAAAAAAGCAAAGAAATTCCTATTAAAAGACGTCAAACATGAATTAGCAGTTCACACAGGAAGTACGTGTAGGTATATTTCGTGTTGCAGACATTTCCTCTGGCCGAATCACTTACCGCTCTGTATTTGTTTTTGTCTGTAGCCCATCCATATGAGCTTTTCAGCCTTAAAACGCAGTCAGCTGGCATGACAGGTCAGTTAAACCCTGTAAGTACCTGATGTTCAATATAGTGTGGGTCTGTCCCCTTACAGATGGATGCTGGGACATGTACCGTGTACTGTATTATATGAAGTGTTTATTTTTTTCTCTAGTAAAAGTATTTGATCTATTGAAAACCACAAACGTTAAGACGACGGCATGTAAAGCTTGAATAAGCCCACTCTTGTCCTGTCTGGCATGACTTCTACTGACATGGTAAGTAGAAAGGAAGTAGAGTCCCCGTTTGAGGAGCTTAAGTCAGTTTGAATTCTCAAGTGGTGTCTTCAGGTTGTGGTCCAGCTGGTTTATGCCATTCTCACGCAACCTGCACGCGCTCAGTTAGTCTGTGGAACATTTAGTTTCACAACCTTTTCTTGCGTTGAGCCTATTTGTCACGATTAAACCTGAAGCGAGGCTTTGAATCCTTAACTTAGTTTTATTTTTCTTGTTTATAGAGGTCCAAGTATAACAGTGGAAGAGGCAAATTAGGTTTTTAACTTTCTTTTTGTCACATTATTATAGCATTATTCCTGGAACCCTTTAAATAATCTAGTGGTTCCCAAAGTTTGGGTTGAAACCCCGCTGTGAGAACCGTGAACAAGATTTGCTATAGTTATTACAAAAGTGTAGAAATAAGTGAATAAAAGTAGCCTATCATGCTGCCGTTTAATTGGTCTCATAGCAATGTTTGTCAACCAAAAACTGTCAGGGTTGTAAATCTGAAGCAGAAACAATTGAGAACCTCTGATCTAGACCATTGGTTCCCCAAGTTTGGATCTGGATCCCGTTGTGGGTCATAAAACAATAAGTACGGGGCCATGAGCATACATTAAAGCTGTTGTGAAAATAATTGCAGATAGCATATTTTTGCCAATATTGTAACCAGAGATAAAAATGTGATTAGTTTAGGGTTGTTTTATCATACACTCTTGGTTAAATCTCTTATCAGTAATATTGTTGGACTCAGTCATAGTTTGTCACGAGTCTCTGAAAGGTTTTAGTTTTTGGGGAAAAGTTGACAACTTTAGAAACCCCTCATCTATACCTTTTTATTTAAAGCCTCTAACTTTAAGGTAGATTTAGCTGAAAGCAGGCATAACACATTTCATTAAAAATATTTTACTTTTTTTTTTTTTTTTTTTTAGAAGGCCTAAGCTTGAATGTATGACAGCAAAAGTTTAGTTTTTTGGGGACTTGTGAATTCATGGCACGCAAAGTAGAACTGAAGCAGTTGAGATCAACTTTTAGAGCAGTATTGAGAACAACAAATACAACTACCTCATTTGTATTGTTGAAATCGATAGAACTATTACTAAACAAAGCCACACTCAGACACCACTAGAGATGGATGGAGAAGTGGCTTTTTTTTATCTGGGTGCTCTACTTCCATTTCAAGATTAGAAGTCTGGTTTTTGTAGTATGTCTGACCTGACAAGTACCAGTTTTGGCCCAAAAAAAAATGTTATCATTTGTGTCAGCTGTGTTGTCTATCTTTTATGTTGAAATAAAATACTGTCTTGTCGAAAACAAATGCTTGTAGAAAGTACCTGGACTTGTGAATGAAAATGTGACCATGTAAAGTGTGCTTGCTTTAAAAATAAAAGTAACTGCATTATTTTTCTCTCACTTGTCTATTTTATTTGGGGGTTTTTTCTCAATTACAATGTTAAGATAATTTACCCAAGTTTTATTTTGTTTTATCAAACTATGTATTAAAACACCAGTGCTCCAGCTAGTGGCGAGTTGGGGGTTTTAGCTCCCCTAAAGAATCATGTTATACTCTTAAAGCTATACGTAACTTAATTTATTGAAAGTATATCAGTATGTGCATTTGCTCATTTCAGTTTTTTCTGTAAGGGTCCAGTCAAAATTGGACACCGATTGTAATTGTAAGCACACATTTACAAATAAAACAATATTGCAATAATAGGCTGCCACTTGCTTGAATGAATAGGCATAAATTCCACCAGAAACACACTTTGCTTTCTGCAAGGTTTTGGGGTGTTTCTGTGGGTATCTTTTGCCCATTTATTCTGTAGAGCAACCTAATCGTGCTCAGTAGGGTTGAAGACAGGGTTTGTTCCATTTGGGCCAGTTCTTTCACACTGAACGCCTCAAATTTTGTCTTTGGGCACTGGGACACTATCTCATATGTCATGGAATAGAAAATGCCTTTCCAAAAGTGTTGCCCACAAAGTTGAAAGCACAAAAAAAATGTCTACGTTGTCCTGGTGTGCTGAAGCATTAAGATTGCCCGTCACCGGAGATCAGGGACTGAGCCCAAACCCACTGCACTGACTGGTTCTGGTTTTATAGTATTTCCTTATTAAAGACTTTGGAAACATTTCTAAAACAGTTTATCTGAGCAGCTTCAGAAAGACAAATGCAAGCAAACCTTATCTTAACGATAAGAAAAAGTCTATTCCAGTCTATTACGGATTTATATACACTATATTGCCAAAAGTATTCACTCATCCTCCTTCACACCATATGAACTTAAGTGACCTTCCATTCTTAATCCATAGGGTTTAATATGATGTTGGTCCTCCCTTTGCAGCTCTAACAGCTTCAGATCTTCTAGGAAGGTTTTCCACAGAGTGGAGTGTTTATGGGAGTTTTTGACCATTCTTCCAGAAGCTCATCTGTGAGGTCAGACACTGATGTTGGACAGAACGCCTGTCTCACAGTCTCTGCTCTGATTCATCACAAAGGTGGAACAGGAAGGGGCCGTCCTCGAACTGTTCCCACAAAGTTGGGAGCATGAAATTGTCCAAAATGTCTCTGTATGCTGAAGCATTAGGAGTTCCTTTCACTGGAACTAAGCAGCCGACCCCAACTCCTGAAAAACAAGCCCACACCATGATCCTCCCTCCACCAAACTTTCCACTTGGCTCCATGCAGTCAGACAAGAACCGTTCTCCTGGCAGCAGCCAAACCCAGAACCCTCCATCAGATTCCCAGACAGAGAAGCGTGGTTCTTCCCTCCAGAGGACACGTCTCCACTGCTCTAGAGTCCAGTGGTGTTGTGTTTTACTCCACTGCATCTGAGGCTTTACACTTGGTGATGGAAGGCTTGGATGCAGCTGCTCAGCCATGGAAACTCATTCCATGAAGCTCTCTATGCTCTGTTCTTGAGCTAATCTGAAGGCCACATGAAGTTTGGAGGTCTGTAGTTTTTAAACACCTCTGTAAAACAGGATCTAATACTTCAACTAGTTTAAAAGACTCAGGTTGGGTGGCATTAACCTTTGAAATGGCTTAGTAAGTAAGTAAAGTTTATTTATTCACAGATAAAACTATCACAAAGCGATGTAAATAAAATAAAATAATTTAACACAAGCGCCAATAAAAAGGTAAAAAAAGACATTTACAGAGTCAACTAAACGTAGCTGCAGCTCAGCGCCAACATTTACAGGAAGCAAGTTGTGCGTTGTTTTTGTTCTTTTTTTTTTCTTTTTTCTAACCATAATTTGTGTCTCTATTGTTGGCAGGGGACAGGCTCCACTAAGCTGTGTAAGTATTTTTGAGACCCTTTCTGCTTGGAAGCGTTTCAGCACCCCCGCGCCTTCCCTGGGGCTTCGTCGAAGCTTGTCACGAACTTGTTTACATTTAGCTGCATGAAAAACGAAACGAACCCACAGATAATGACAAACGAAACGGTTTGGAAATGAAAACTACAAAACGGATTATTTTTATTAATGGAGACGGACTGTCACGAGTCAGTAAACACCTCGTCACAAACCAAAACCTGTGGACTTTATTTGGAGCCTTTGGTTGTCCGTTTACTAATTTAGGTCGTTTGCTAGAGTTTACTCTGCATTCAGAATGGGTCGCAGCTCCACAGAGATCACTAATCTGCTTTCTTTGGGAATCTCTCGTCATCTAAAGCTAAATTATGCCTGCAGAACTAATTTAAGGCAAAATGTCTGCTGGAAGAAAACAGTCAGTCGACCTGTGCTTTATGTTAGCGCCTCTAAGTACAAAAGAATCTTTTTTTTTTTTTTTTGCACGTTAGACCAGTGTTCACTTTAGTGCATTTGACCTGATGAATGCGAGGCCTTCTGGCCACGTTCGGCTTCAGCCTGCAATGTTTCGACGCTCGGCTCAGTTGCTCATTTGTTTTTGCGCCAAAGCTCAGTTGAAGGCGCGTAGACCCTTCATCTAACACTGACTTGACAGTGATGTCCATTATCACAGCAAAGCACATCCTGTTCACAGATGACTTGTCACAATCATTTCCTCTGGGATATACAAATAATGTTCCGAACAAGTGAAACACAATGAATGCAAATTTAAAGGGCTTATTGTGAAACGAAAATAGATTTCAAAAAGATGTTTATGGACCAAGATGTGTGCTCCTGAGCTGCTGATGGTCTGTCTCATTCTGACTCTGAGTTTTAAAGACTTTTTTTGTAACAATTTGCTTATTTAAACCATAAGAAAACAAACAATAGCAGAAAAAGGATGTGGAAAACAAAAAAGATACTTATACTAAATTAGTACGACTTACACACAGTATCTATTTGTTGGTTTACAGAATGAAAAGGGGTGGGAAGGAAATACTTATTTGGTCCCACCTCTTCTCCATCATTTATCAATTGTAGTCATCTCGCTTGTTTAAAATATAAACTTCAATACAGCAACATATAGAACATATACAGTGCTTTGCAAGTATTCATTGGATGTTTTCTGTTTTTATTGCTGTCATAAATCTGCCATGATCATTTTTGGCCTTCTTTACAAAAATATTTTAAAAAAACCCTTCAGTGTCAAAGTGAAACAAAATTTCTACAGCGTAATAGCAATTAAATACAAATATTTGATGTAAAATATGTTGGTGAACAAATAGTGATTGTCCTAATTCACTTCAGGGAAAAAAAAGAATAAAAGTAAAGTCAGGGGATGGATGCAGAAAGATTTCTGAGGTCCTAAACATCTCCAGGAGTTCTGTTAAATCCATCATCAGGACATGGAAGGATTATGGAACATGTGTAAATCTACCAAGAGCAGGACGTCCTCACAGAGTGACCGTGAAGAAGGAGAACACTGAGAGAGACCACCATGACCCCTGTGAGCTCTCTGAAGGAGG
Source organism: Kryptolebias marmoratus (assembly GCF_001649575.2). Classification (NCBI taxonomy): domain Eukaryota; kingdom Metazoa; phylum Chordata; class Actinopteri; order Cyprinodontiformes; family Rivulidae; genus Kryptolebias; species Kryptolebias marmoratus. The sequence continues at coordinate 1,743,603 of NC_051432.1, forward strand.
TCCAAGCTTCAGCAGGTCAGATAGAGACTGAGCTCCAACAGCTGCTGATCAGGTTCTTCACCAGACTGAGCTTTATGGGAGAGAGGCAAAGAGAAAGACTCTGTTGAGGAAACCTCAGATTAAATCCTGACATGAGTTTGTTTAGAGAATCACGTCAGGATTTATTATATTAATATTTATGCACTTACCTATTTGACATCAAATATCTGTATTAAATTGCTATTACTCTGTAGAAATTTAGTTTCACTTTAACACTGAAGATTTTTTTTCCTAATGTTTTTTTTTTTTTTTACAAAGGCCAGCTTATAGTGATCTTGACAGCAATGAAAGCAGAAAACATCCAAGGGGGTGAATATATTTGTGAGCCACTGTACGCTGTAAGACAGATGTTATAACGATCATAATTATTTCATGGTCCATAATTATATCTACACACACATCATTTTGACAGGGAATATTAAATAGTATGAACAGCAATTCACTAACTAATCATTTCTTGAAAGCGGCACACTCCTCTTCTTTATACCGCCTACATGTCCCGTTCTTATAGCTCTGTTTGGACTGCTTTATGTTTAGACACAGCTCTGTCTCCTGCTCCTCAGTTTTCCTCCTGTCACCGCCGAGGCGGGTGCTTCGACAAACGTGGGGTTTGGGTAAGTGTGCGCTTCCTCTTGCAGAGAGAGAGAGCGAGAGATGCCTTGAAACTTGAAGGTGGAGCTTCGTGTGGGGGTTCCTCCTGGTTTCATTTACAGCTCTCCAAGCTGTTGACACTCCAGCTCGAGGTGCTGCCATCTGAAGTGTCATGGATCGGACGCTCGCCCAGGACCGGCGTTAAGTGTCTCCTCGGGGTTCAAGGATGAAGAGGATGACGAGGGTCCCACGCCTGGCTCGCCTGTGGGCTCTGCTCGTTATTCAGACAGGCTTTGGTGAGTTGGGTTCTGGTCTGGTTTTGCGGCCTGGCCTCGCTGTCAGCCTGAATGTAGTCGTGCGGGGTAAGCCTTCAGGAGTGGACAAGAATAAGGAAAACACATTGGTTGTGTTTCTTTGGTCAGCTTTGGGTTGAAGTTTGTAAAAAAAAACAAATGTTTTTGTTGTTGTTAGGTCAGCAACAATCCTTATCAGTAATTGAGCCATCTTTCTGAATCACTGTTTAGTTATTTTCAGACCAGAGAAAAGTCTTTGTTCATGTTGCATCTCTATATAGATGTATAATATATAATCTCTTTTATCTAAAGAGCAGCAATTTAGTCTTTTAAGACTTACATTTTTATTTTGAAAGTTTTTTTTCGGGGTTTCTTTTTATTCTCTGTCAATTAAAAGCAAACTAAGCTTCGTCACAGGGGCTGGTGACACATTCAGAACATGTTAAAAGGTTTGCACACAGCGGAGCCGAAGCTCGCGGGTTCGATCCCCGGTGTTGGATATATTCTTTCATCAAAACTGCAGCCACCAGTTTTGTCGGTGACAGTAATGTAGAGTTTCGTTTCCCCAAAAATGGGACTTATACGAACCTTTCCATGATATTTTACTCGCTCCGCAGCCTGGACACCACCGAACGCGTCAAATCAGCGCGCATTGGTCATTATGCTATGTAGTTTTAATGTTCATGCATTTCTGGTGCGTTTAAAGCTCTTTTAAAATGATGAGCTGGTTTAAAGTGAATAAACTGGCAAGAACCAGTGCGTGTTATTAATTATTGTAGTCAAAAAAAAAAAAGCTGGAAATCACACGCAAACTTCCTTCTCACCTCATAATTCCGGGGAGGAACAACATGGCAGCTAATTAGCGCCACGCTCCGTCTCCGTGCAGGTCTCAGCGCCGCCGTGTTTGTGGAGCGCCAGGAGGGCGACTCGGTGCTCCTCCCCTGCGACATGGCGCCGGGCAGCCCGCCGCCCTACGGCTTCTACCTGAAGCGCGGCTGGCTCCGGCCCGGGGAGGTGCTCTTCCAGTACACCAAGGAGGCGCTCAGCGTGAAGGACTCCGCCTACGGAGGCCGGCTGAGCGTCAGCGGCGACCCGAGCGCCCACTCCGTCAACGTCACCATCTCGCAGCTGAGGGCCGCGGACACCGACAGGTACTTCTGCGAGTTCATGTTGGAGAAGGAAGCCTCCGAGGACGAACGGATCCCGGGAAAGACCGAGTTCTTCCTCCTCGTGAACTCCGGTGAGTTTCATGTCCTTCCATTAATAATCATCCGCCACACAAAGTAGTTCCTCCTAATTAACAATGTGATTTACTTAATTACTCAGCTTGCTGTGTATTGTCTTGTTCTGTGTGTTTTTCAACTATTTTGAAATTTAAAATGTTTTTTGTGATTCATTCTCAGTTTTGGACTTATTTGCAGTTATAGAGTGGTGCAGGTCAGTAGATTTAACATGTCTCCTGTCTACAGGACAGCTTCAATTGTCTCATTGAGGCTAAAATATTCCACCCTGTGGACACCTTCTGCTGGTTTCAGCTCAGTGATACAACCACTAATAACATTACACCTCATGTGATCTTTTTTAATGCAGCAAAACCTGCTGTGTCCAACAGTGGAGATTTTTATGTTTAAAAATGCATTTATGAGACTAAAACTAGCAGATAGTTTGGAGCAGGCAGAGCAGACATGAACAGAACACAGATAATTAAACACAGAGAGGAGATAAACAACAGGACATTTTCTTCGAACAGTAGGCCTATTATCTGCATCTGTGACTTTCTATGTCAGCAACAGGTGGCTCTTATTTATCTGATTCTGTGGCTTCCTTCAGCGCGTGCCTGCTGAAACTCAGTAGTTCTGTGGTTCAGTGATCTGCAGGCTGCAGGTTCAAGCCCAGGTGGGGTCTTGGTCTGTAATCAAAGGGATATATATATATATATATATAAGGAACAGCTAAGATAGATACTGCTTAGAACCCTCAAGCTCTGAGCTTGAAATGAAAGTGGAACCGCCCATGTGGAACAAATGGGGTGAAATGGAAGTGTGTGTGTAGATATATATATGCCAGCATCACTTTGGTTTTCTATTTTTTTAGAAATACTCTACCGAAGTTTTTCCACCATTTACCTTTGTTAATCTCAAGTATTATTGCAGAAATATGACTTCAATCCAGAAAGCCGTGCACCTGTCTCTGTCTGGTTAATTTTACTCAGTTAAAATAAAAAATACTTCGTTTGTCTGATTTAATTATCAGACTGGACTGTTTACACAACACACAACCACGACCCGCGGTTGTTAATTCAGGAAATGAATGTCCGCCCCACTAAAATTTATGCTCAGGAGCTGCTGCTGTTCGTTTCCTACCACACTAACACAAACTACATGTAGTTTGTTGCTGCTGGACGGAAGACGGAAGTTTTTGCAGCCAGAATCCGTTTTTGTGAAATCGTTAGGCGCGCGCGCCAACTCGACTCAGGGACTTTGGTCCCTTATGCTGCATTTTTCACTGAGAATATCAGTCACTTTTATTATTTTTTTTTTCTGTTGTTAGTCATTATTAATCTGAGTCATCGTTATAACATGTTGCTCAGTCTTTCTGTCCTCAGACTTTTGCATCTTCAGGTCAGTGTTTTGCTCATACTTTGTGTCTAGCGTTGTTAAAAATCCCAACCTTCAACTTGCGGAAGCGACTGCTTGGTTTTAGTTGAGGGCTGATCCACAGGAAGTGTTCAAGCAAAAGGTCTTAACAGAAGATTTCAGTCTTCACTTATTTTACAAATCAACAAGACTGCCCAACAATTCTGCAGTGATGTGACGCTGTTCAACCTTACAATACCAGACTGACCTCAGATCATTTTTAAACGACGGCCCTATTGTTACATGGATTTTACTCTCTGTTCCCCCTGGAGATGCCCTGCTGGACGTGGTCCTGGTACAGACGTGCCCCGGGGGTTCAGCTGTGCTTCCCTGCCACAGCCCGAACGGGGAAGGTTTGGCCGTGGAAGGGGTGAGCCTGACAAGGCAAAGGGGCCGGGAAGCGGCGGAGGTGGTGTACGACTCCAAGCAGCACCGCGGCGGCAGCCGTTTCCCCGCTGAGAGGGTCCGGCTGTCCTCCGCGCCCGGCCTGGGCGGCATCACCTACAACGTGACCCTGCAGCAGCTCCAGCCGGAGGACAGCGCCCTCTACAGCTGCCAGCTGCTCCTGCGGGGCAGGCCCCACCGCAGCGCCGGGCTAGGGAGACGAGGGTTCTTTGTTTCTGTGCAAGGTGGGTCACACGCCAGCAGGGGCTGATCCTCAGGACGGCTGGCACAGGCTTTCTTTGTTGAATGATGAGGAGAGTGTCTCCTTTGTGTTGTGGCCACAGCAACGATCTGTCACGACTGGCTTCTACTAACAAACTGCCTTTAACAGATCGATCAGATCTACTAATGTGGGGTTCTGTGAAACCCCACTTTATGAACAACTACCTGTTGTCGACAGCTCCTTGAACAACCTCCGTTCAGAGAAATAGAGTTCAGTTCGGACTTGATTGATGAGGTAGATCAGGGGCGTCAAACTTTGTTACACAAGAGGGTGAAAACTAAAAACTTGGTCTTAGCCGAGGGCCAATCTCGATGAATGGTTTCTATATGTAATATGTCAAGTCATTCATATAGAAATATCACCTTTTCCTTGTGACATATTTTATAGAATTTAGAACAAAAAGAATTTAATGGGCAAAGAAAAATAGATTGACCTTAAAAAGGCATCATTAGCAGTCATTTCTTATGCCTTGTTGTGAATTTTTCTCCATTAAAATAAACAAAAAAAAGACACCAATAAAAATCTGATTACCGTATTTTCCGCACTATAGGGCGCATTGGATTATAAAGCGCACTGTCAATGAATGGTCCATTTTCGAACCCCTGTCTTTTCGGAGAACACTGCACCGACGTAAATGTCAACTATAAACGCCTCCACCGCTCGCTCAGGTCCGTGTGCCGTGATCAGAGCCCTGCGAGACGCTACAAAGAGCGACTATAACTGAGCCTTAATGCTGCAAGCGGTGCGGCTTTGTCGTTTACCAAAGTCGTACTAAAACATTACGACTTCTTACATATATAAGGCACTCCAGATTATAAGGCGCTCTGTTGTTTTTTGAGAAAATTGAAGGCTTTTAAGTGTGCCTTATAGTCTGGATAATACGGTATACAGCTACTAAAATTAAACTTTGAAACAAGAAGTTACTCTGTTACTGTGATGCACATTGACTCATGTTACATACCTGATATTGTTTCTTGGCTGCAAGTTCATCAACGAGTTTAATCGGTCCTGTTTGATCTCTGTTGCCCTTTTCTTATCAAAATCAAACTTTGGCTTCAAAGTAACTGTCACAGGAAGATCGGCTCAGGTTTTTTTAAGCAAAATGAGAAACAACAGAGACTCAGTTTGTCACAGACTGCAGGGCCAGATATCATAAAATTTAAATGTTATCTTGGGGGGTCAGATAAAATATTGCCATGGGCCGGATGTGGCCTGCGGGCCTTGAGTTTGACATGTGAGCTAGATTACTCCCAGCTTAAAAATCCATTCAATTCAAGCAAAACTACTCTTTTTAAAACGGCAGCAATCCACTTTGGCCTTGGCCTCGCTCAGACTAGCCTTTAGCTCATCCATCCTGTCAGAATTAGACTTTATTTCTCCAAACTGAGGTCGATCAAAGAGCCATCTACAACAGGTAAGATGTTCACAATCTTTCCCTAAAATCCCACTTGTAAAGACCTGAACTGTCCTCCTAATCACTGAAGGCACTCTAATAAATTCGTGGCCCTCTGCAGGGTTTTGCTCAGCCTCATCAAACATGAAACGCAAAGCATCTTGGCAGGGAAAAGCCCACGTGTTTTCTCCAATGAGCTTGTCTTTTTTTGTGTGTGTTTGTTCGTTTTTGTTTTGCTTTTCTTGATACAAGAACAGGCTGACCAAAACTAAGAACACAGAAAAAACCCAAATCATGATCAAGCTGCACAGCAGAAATGGTCTTTTTTTCTTTCTTTGAACGCATGTGGTTGAGTAATAACAAATAAAATGTTGTGAAACTAAACCTTTGTATGTGTGGAAAAGCAGTTTGTCTAAGATCATGTTCTGTGTGTCATATTTCTAAAATAATCCATTAAGAGCCAGCGTCCGTTAAGATGCTTTTGTCTCCCTCACACATTCCTGCTGCTGTGAATACTAACTGCCTAACATCGAAATGGTTAACAGGTCCAGAACAAAACTCTTAAACCTGCTCCCAAAGTACGAAAAACTGGAGCCCTTTTTTATTTTAAAACAAGTCTTTTTTTTTTTTAAATCAGTGTTTGAAGATTTAGTTTTTTCATTTTGAGCCTATATATATTCACAGCCTATATATATATATATATACTTAAAACAATATAATATGTTTTTAGTTTACATCTATTCATCGTGGGCCTCAGTCTCATATCAGTTTGGGGCATTTAATGTTATTTTTTTTATTTTTTAACCATTCGTTTTGCAGGGTGGAATGATTTTTACCACATACTGCTTTAATGATTAAAAGACACAAAAGCAGAATTAAGTTCACAAGTTTGACTTTGCTGTGGATTTGTTCTAATCCAACATTCATCTGAAATTTTAATAAGTGGTGCTGAATTGCTCTAGGACATCTTTTACTTGACAATGATTATTAATGTCTTGTCAGTGATCACGGTTGACTGCAGCTGGTAGTTTTTTTCCCCAGCATACAATAGATTTTTATTTTTTTTTCTGACAGCATTTATTAAATTGACCAATACAAGGAACTCAATGACGATCAGATAAATCATTAAAAGCCCCGAAACGAATAACATTCCTGTTCATGAAGATTATATATGAACTTCTGCATTTTGGGCAATTGATTGGACCCCCGCTTCTCTAAAAGTTGTGTAATGAGCATCGTGATGACAGAACTTGTGGGTTCATATCAACAAATACTGTCCTCACAATATCTCAACTGCGTGTTTTCTTCAAGTCATGCAGCCCCATTTGTTGTTTTTTGTTTTTTTGAGAACGATTTCCCCCACATTATCAGGGAGTTCGTTTATAATGATTTGAAGATTATTCGAGCCTTTTGTTCAGCCTTGAGAAAGTCATTCTGCTGCTGTGTGTCTTCTACTAACAGCAACCACCTCCTGATAACTGCCTGCGAATACATGTGAACTTTTGCATCTTGGCGGACGGTTTGCAGAGCTCTTAATCTTTCCATCTTACCGAGAAGCCTCAGCTTAATAACTGCTCTCCCCTCAAAAGTAACAAAAAATATTCAAACTGCAGCCTCCGAGTAGGAAGGAAGCTTTGCGGTTTCTGCTCTTCTTTTTTTTTTTTTTTCGCTGTGCAGTCATACACAGGCTGTTATCATCACACCTTTTTGTGTTTTTGTTCGTTTTTAATCTCACGACATCTCGTCCTGATCATTGTTCTGCGTCTGCCTGCAGGCGACCGGTGCGGCTGCTCCAGCTACGACACTCTGCTGTACGCTCTGTCGGGCGCCGTGGGCCTTCTCCTCGTGCTCCTCGTCGGGTTTATCGTGAAGTTTAAGGTGAGTGGGGCTCGAGCCGCTGCTCTGACACTGCACACGAACAGGAGGGGCAGATCACCGATGAGTTACTACTGAACAGCACCTGCCTGCTGAGAGCGTGGCAGAAAGTTCCTCTCCAGCTCACCACAAAACCACACGGGTTTCACAAGTCTTGCTGCACTTGTCAGCATGCTTTTCTTAAAGTTTAGTGGGCGCAGTTATTCAACGGCTGTGTTTGTCGTTTGTCTAATTTAATAAGTTTAGATAATTGCTAAAAAGGAAACATGCTTTTGTCCCACGTGTCCTGGAGAAGTTTGGCTTCGTTTTCGGCGGGTTCGTATCAAAAGACGTCCCCAGGAAGAAAAATCACATACATTGATTTTTTTTTTCTTTTTTTTCTTTTGACACAGGAAATCGAGAGTATAGCGTCTGCTGCGTTTGTTCCCTTCACTGATTTGTTTTCCTCCCGTCTCTCGGTTGCTGTCAGGTCAAAGTTCGCCGCAGCGCCAACTCGCAGCCTCCGCAGCCCATCTACGAGGAGATGGTCGGCGTGCAGTCACCCAGCCAGAAGATGGCTCCCCTGCGTCTGGAGGACGTGGACTACAAACACGTGGCGATGAAGAGGAGCTCTTCTGAAAATCATTACGAAAGGCCCAGCGGCGCTCTCTACCCCCGGACCTTGGCTCAGGAATAAAATGTTTGACCTTTTTTTTTTCGACCAACAGTTTTAAATAGATCAACCCAACTGCCTCAGATCCACAGGACTCCCTCACTCTCACTTCTTTCTTGAGCTCTTTCTTTGTTTTGTACATTGATTTGTCGAAAGAAAAAAAAAATTACACTTTGGTACATTTATATGAACCTTTACTTGCGAGAGGACTATTTTTATATTGATAGTATATATTTAGTTTTTAGTGTCTTCAGTTGTTTATCAGGGTACATAATTATACCAGTGGCAAGATTGTACATTTTATCTTAATGTATTCCAATCTCTGATATTAGACATAAATATCAAACCAGAACTCGAGAGGGTTAGAGCTGTACAAAATACATGCAACAAACATCTCCAATAAAAAATAATAAAAAAAGCTAAAATCTGGCAATCTTGTTTTGATTTATTGTGCTTTTTTCTGAAGTTATTGTAAAAAGCAATAACTTTAGAGATCTGAGATCATAAATAGTTAGCAGGTCCCACCAATTGTTCCTGATTCCCATCAACACACTACTTAGAGATTTGACTTCTAAGCACTCTCTGCATTTTTATTTTTTTGGAAAAGGCTGAGGATCGGGCCTTTGGGACCTCTGTTTAGAGCTGCCAACGTAACTTTTAGGACGCCGCAGCTCATTGGGTGGCTGCTTTAATGCGTCTTTGGTACTGTTTTTCTGTTGAAGTGCCCAGCTGTGAGATAATGTGAGATTAAGCTGACTAATTATGAGAAAGATTTGGTTTTTATTACTTCTGCTTTGAGTATTCAACCAGTTTCAGTTTTGATGGAGGGGAAAATGTGTGACAAGGTGCTGCCGAAAACATGCTCTACAGTAGAAATTAAATGCTATTTTTTTCATCAAAATAAGTTTTCCTATGTCAGTTTAAACATTAGGGCCCATATTGACTAAAAAAATGGGCAGCGCCTAGTTTTAGCTCAAATTTTTTCACATAATTTGCCCCCACTATGTGCTTTGCCTTAGTGTCCGATTCACAAAGCAAACAGTGCTGATTGAACACTGGTTCTCGCCCATCCAGTTCAGCAGGTATGAGCAATTTGCACTGCTTTTGCTTCAGAGCAAAGTGGTCTAAATCTAAATATGACCATCTGCCACAAACACAACAGGTACAACAGTAACAGAGAGAAAGAGAAAACAACGTTTTCTCACAGTGAACAGCAACTCACGGTATCATAGAGGGAAGCCACTGTTCTGGAATCGTAAATACTGGATATCTCAGAAAATACAAATTCAGAATGCTCACTTACACATCTCTCTTGCGTCTAGTGAGTCAAGGCAATTGGTTCACATCTGTCAACCTGAAAGACGCACATTTCCACACATATTTCTACACATCAGTGTATCCACTGCACAGGATGTCCGGTGTACCGAGGCAGCAATAGCCCCACTGAGAAAGCAGGGCATCCAGCTGGCCACCTGTTTGAAGCGGGAGGCTGTGACGCACATTCAATTGGTTGTTCAATACCTACTTTGTGATAAATCCCCCGCCCCCATACACACACCTTCACGCACTGATTCACAAAATGCCCTGATAATTGAAGGTCATACAAACAGGTTGCTATTACAGCAATGTGGCCTGCCTACTCTAATGCTAGATTCATCTTTGATTCAATAAAGTAAATCATGCAATTAGGATTCTCATTTTAAAATATCCTTATTGTAGAGTAAATCTGTTCTAGCACATGTAAACAGCCATCTTCTCTATATGGTATGCCCGATATGCCATAACAGGACAAAAAAAAAATCACGAAAAGAGTGTGCTTTCTCTGGTGCAGACTATTGTTTTCTGGGGCTAGTGCTGGACTCAAGATCGTTCAACGCGTGCCTGTCAGTGGACAGGGTGGACCTGCTGAGAGCCTGCCTCGTTCCTTTCAGGCTATGCCTCTGGCTGCAGGGAATGATGGTTTCTGCCACCCTGGCAGTTCCGTTTGGCCACCTGCACATGAGGGATTTTCAGCACTGGGTGGTCGCGTCATGGTGCATGGAGAGTGATGGTCACGGCGGAGTGCATTATGGGCTGCGCCAATGGCGTCACCCGGGTTTCCTGGTGCAGGGAGTGCCTTTAGGCTCCGTCCTGTCATGGAAGGTGGTCACGACGGATGCAAGTCTGTCAGGTTGGGGAGGAATTCAAGAGGGATGGTGTTTTATTAAGATGGCGCTCAGGCTCCTCCGGGGGATCTGGTAGTCAAGGTTAAGAGACCCTCTCCGGCCCCCCGTTTGAGCATCCGACCTAAAACATCTGTTCCTTAAAACAGAGCTTTTGCTGGCCCTGGTGTCTGCTAAGCATGTCAGTGATATTGATGCATTTTCTATACGCCCTCCTGCACCACATTTGGTCCTGGTGATTGTGGGTGCAATTGCCCTAGCATATACAAGTTGCCTGTGGGCCCACTCCACTCGTGACCAAACTGTATCCTGGGCCCTGGTTAAAGGGGTTTCTAGTCATGACGTGCAGTGGTGAGTTGGTCTTCTGCACTTGCTTTTGCTCGATTTTATAAGTTGGACGTCTCCGTTGCAAATGTGGCCTCTGGTGTGTTAAACCCTGGGCCTTTGATGGTAGCTAGAGATAAGCACTGAAACAAATGCTATGAATGAGAACTTTGGGTGACTTGCGTAACCCCGGTTTTCAAGAATAGCATGAGTGAAACGTGTCACTGTACAACCTGTCTTGCTAGGGGGAAGCGAGAGGACGTGCTTATTTTGAATGGTGCTGCGTCGTAGTGCAAGCTGCTTAAAGGGCAGATGATACAGACGTCGTAATGCTTCTGAGAAAAAAAGCAGAGGCGGCGAATCTCATTCATGCTAATCTGAAAACCGGGGTTATGCAAGAAACCTGTTTTCCTGTATCTCGCCATGCATTTGTGTACTTCTGCCTTCACTGGTTGGATTTCCTTGTCTCAATGGCTGTCAGGTCAAAGCTCACCGCAGTGCAAACCTGTAGCCTCTGCAACCCATCTATGAGGAGATGGTCGGGGTGCAGTCTCCAAGCCAAGAACTGGCTCCCTTGCATCTAGAAGACGTCTCGGTGAAGAACGCTTCTGAAAATCATTGCGAAAGGCTCAGCGGTGCTATATTACCCCTGGGACCTTGGCTTGGGAATAAAACACGTACTGGTGAAACAATCCTTCAACCCTGGCTCCCAAATTCCTCCGATCTAAATTAAAGGATTGGTAAAGTAAAGGAGACACCAACCAGTAACAGACAAGAAAATTTGTAATTTATTAATATAGTCTGAAAGAAGCTCCATAATTCATGGAAACATTTTTTTCCAATGCGTGTTTTTTTTAACAATCACATTCTATGAGGAGAAAAAAAACCCAAAAAGAACAACATTAAAAGCCACAACTTTGCATTTCATTTACAGACGTATTTCCTTAATGCTTTTTTTTTTTGTTTGTTTTTTTTCAAAGTGAAGAGAAAGGCAAAGGCAAAGTGCCCCCAGTCCTTGACCCACCCACTTCCCACCCTCCCTCCTCTCCTAAAAAAAACAAAACAAAAATAGACAACTTTAAAAGTCATGGGCATTATTTTTTTTTCAGTACAACCCACAGTGCTTTAGCAGAAGGATAAGCGCTCATTGGTTAAGGATTACACAACATGACGACGCAATGTAAAGTTTTGCTAAAACATGAAGATGGAGTTTGGGGGATGAAAAGACAAAAAAAAAAAATAAGAACACCACCCAAACAAACAAAAACAACCCAACATCAAAGCCCGAACCCCAGAGTCTTGGTTTTTCAAACACCTGCAGTACAGCCGCAGGTGTCCGGACTCATCCCTCCCACTTGTGCATAGATCATGATCCTTTTAAAACCAGCTTCATCCTGCCTCTGAAAACCACCTGTTAGGAAATATATCAGCCACTGAAAACCTGTCCCGGGAACACACGTTCTGCAAACGACAGGCGAGGTGATTTAAAATGATTAAAATATAAAAAGAGGTCTTGCACAATGCTCCTGAACTACAGGATGGAAACTCAAAAGGTAAGAAAAATGTATTTTTTTTCTTTTCTTTGTCAAACCACTGCTCATTGTTTCAACGTAAAGCAATTTCTACGTAAGAGTTTACACATAAAGCGCTCCACTTTTCTCAAAATTGATTCTCAGTCTTATGTAACTTCCCACTAACAATTTTCTTCGTTTTTCTTTTCGTGAAACAATTAAATTTTCTATATACTACTAATTTCAGTGATTGCTTGGAGTTGAATAGTTTTCAGTTTCTTTCTATTTTTTTTTTTCTTTCAAATTTTCTACACTAACGTTAAACCTAAAAGTGATGAGGTTGGTATCTGGAACCCTGGCCTTCCTGAGACATAATCCACATCTTTTATGAGTGTGCAAGATAGTGAGCAAACTGTGTCAAAGTCTTACAGGAGAACATCAAATCACAACTTAATACACATAGAAAGATAGTCACTGAAAAGGGAACTCAAAAAACATTTTTTTTTTTTTTTAAATATGACAACACTGATCAATCCCAGAGTTCTGAAAAAGTAGCATAAATCTTCATTTTGCAAGATTTTCCATGTCCATAGTTGATGGAAGATGAAATTTGTCCTTTTCTGAAACAACATTCCTGTTATAGAGTCCTGTTTCTTTGAGCTTCAGACAAATGAAATGCTTGTAAACGACAGATGGCTTTTGCAAAAAACCAAAGACAGAAAAAAGATAGGCACCTCTGAAATGAGTCTCGTAACAAACTCACCTTCTCACACTTCATCCCTTTCCACTTCTCCACCAAGTTAACATCAGGATTACTAGTCCTTCTACAGCTATCTATGGCCACAGTTCATTGTTTTTTTTTTAAATCCCTTTTTTTAAAGTTTTTTGATTTTTTTTTGTTTACATTTTTCTTTATTATTAGTATTTTTTTGCTACATTTTTCCTTTAGTTGAAACAAAATGGTGCAATACTCCATGATAATCCTTGTCTTGGATTATTCCACAATAAAAGCCACTATAAGGTAGATAAACTTTTTACAGACATAATGGGTGGAGGGTGGAGGGTGGAGGGGGCAAAAAAAGTCCTTGAGTAAACATGTAAACGTGAATTGTCACCGTCGCCCCTCCAAACTTTTACCTACGATTAGCTGAGTAAGGGGTAGAAGACACTCAGTGCAACGTTAGAAGATAACGTCTATCAGAACAGATTTGGACAAAACGTAACGAAAAAAACGAAAACGACACGAAATATAATGTACTGAGTGGAACATAACAGCAGGCCACGCGCCCTGTACACACAGTTTCTTGAGCACACATTCATACAGACGTCTGAGGTTCAAGCACGCATCTGAGATGATTTCTTTTGTTTTTAATTTTAGATTTGTAACTTAATGCAATACATATCTGATATTCTCTAAAGAGCCCATATGTGTACTTGTCAGATGGCGAGAGGAAAAAACAAAAAAACTAAACAAAAACAAAAACTGCTGACTTCACATTATGTTATTGGCGCTCCATAATTCAAGTATTTTGTTAAATAATTTTTTTCTCGTTTTGATATGTCTGTGATTTGGGTAAAATCTGCATTACACCAGGTGCTTCATGTTGGGCTTTTTTTTTTTTTCTTTTTGAACAGACTAATCAACAAACAAATACACTCATCTACAGTACACCAGAGTACTGCAGTATGCCTTCAGAACCAGAACGTGCATATCTAACGCCGTATAAGAAAGACGTAGCTTTCGATCCATCAAGTATCAGTTTTACATCGGTTTAAATTCTTTCCTTTGTATCACTTATTTGCAGGGGAAAAAAAATACATATTGCTTCTTTTTTCGGCTGTGTTAAACCAGGATCTTTCAAAAAAAAAAGAAAAAAAAAGTTTCAGAGGTTACCATCTAAGAAGTCTGAAGAGGTGATACCACACATGGTACTCACAGTATATCATGTACATACACGCACGTGTGTGTGCGCGCTGTGAATACATATCTACTGGTATCTAGAACAGAGCTGTAGAGAGGAGAGCCTCTCGATGCTGGTGCAGCATGGGAAACCCCCTTCGCTGTCAGGGTTCTCCAGTTAGTTCAGGATACTGGGAGGTCCTCGGCTATTGGGTCTGTCTGAGCTCGGATCAAGGCAGTTACAGAAACAGGCAATAGTGATTTTTGCTTGTGTGCTGCAGGACTCTAAGTCCTGAAAGGTAGCCTTTTCCCATTTTTTTTTTTTTCTTTTTGTTTTTTTTTTAAGACTTTGTACCTCTTGAAATGTGCCTCTCCCCGCTGCTGCTGCAGAATGAGAGAGTGAGGCTGATACAGAGGGCCCAAAGCCTTCTGGGTCTGTGGAAATGTACAGTTCAGTGGGCCCGCTTTGAGCAGGACACGAAACACAAAAACAAGATAAATACAGCATCCACAAAACGGAGCCCCGGCCGCCACTTCCACCCCTTTCAGATGGCGGTGGTAGAGGCCGACGGCCAGAGACGTTTCAGCTAGAAGTGCAGAGCTTTTAACATATTATAGATTTTTTTTTTTCTCATTTAGATTTTTTAGCATTTTTCAAGATTTTTATGTCAAACTTCATAAAAATGACGATAAAATGCAATTTCATTTTTGGTTTTAAAAAAATATGTACCCGGGATTACCCATCATCAACTGTGCACTGTAGCAAACTGGAACCCCCCCCCCAACTGAGTGAAGATTTTCTCCTTAGCACGGGGCGTTCCCCACGAAAGCAAAAAAGAAAAGGAAAGAGAAAATAAAAAATCTCAGTCGTAGAAGGGTGGGTGTGATGCTGCCGCTCTCTTGTTTGATCCCTCCTGTCCCCGCCGTCTGCACCCTCTGCTAAGGTTATCAAAGCTCCTCCAAACGGATAAAACAAGAGCTCTCTGCAGATTCAGTATGACACAGGTAATTCGTATTGGCACAATACATTGGCAGCTTTTACAAGCACTCGTGTCCCCCAAACGGCAACGGTAGGCCACATTTAGAAAAAAAAAAAAAAAAAGAGAGAGAGAGAAAGGTTCAATACAAGCTTTCCCCCTTCCAACAGGGGTAGAGTTACAGGTACGAACTTTTCATTTTTTGTTGCTTAGATGGCCTTTTTTTTTCTTGGCTCTCGCTATAGAGGGGACTGATGTGGAGAGCTGTATCCCATACTTGCTATCATCAACTCCCCTACCCTGAGATCAAGCTGGACAGAAGTGTTTTCAGCACAGAGAGAAAGGCCGACCTTTTTTAGTCTGACTTTATGGACACTGTGGCCTTTTTTGAAGTGCTGACAGGAGCTGACAGGGAACCGATTCAGGTTTGGTGTGCTGTAAACCCCCCCCAGCTTCTTTCTTCTTTTTTTTTTTTTTTTTCCTTTTTTTTTTGCATAGAAATGTATTCAAGGGCCTGGTCAGGGGAGGGCTACTGGGTCTGGTTGAGGTGAAAGGAGGAGGTTACAGCGTAGCAGCCAGGCAGAGGGTGAGAGGAGAGGGGGCAGCCTGCAGGCAGGCGGAGCAGCTCGGAGCGACAAACATCCACATCCCCACATCTGAGACCCCTTCTTCTTTTTTACACACCTCAACACACTACCTGGAGGTACTAACGAATACTGTCAAAACACAAAAGCATGAGCATAAAAACAATCGACAATCAATAACGGTCTGTAGTATTGATCCTCGTTTTGCATTCAATACACAGGATGAACATACAGAGGCACCTCTGACCAAAGTGTTTCTGCATATGAACAGTGAAGGGCTAGTTCAGCAGCCAGTATCTTGTAGACCACTGCATGTCGACTAAAATAACAACATAACACACTGAAAAAGTCAAATTAAAAACAGTTACATGATCTTCTCCAAAGAATACAAAGTACACTGGCAAAAATTTCCAGAAATGCGACTATTACATCTTCCAGCTAAAGTGATCTTTGTGTCAGAGAACTGAGATGTGGGG
>NC_051432.1:1760018-1811975 GCF_001649575.2 Kryptolebias marmoratus
CCCCGCCCACCCCCACTCCAGCAGGTGTCGGAGACAGCTGACGTTGCAAGCCTCCGGACAGAACAAGGCTAATGATTTTGGAATAACTGTGATATTCACTTTGATATAGTTCAAAGAAGGGCAGAGAAAAAAAAACAGTCTGAAGGTTTTGTTTGTTTTTTTGTTTCTCGCCCCAAAGTCTGATGGAACATTTGAGTTGTTTCCCTTCGTCCTGCTACCAGAGGAACAGCGGCAGACACGCTTCCACGGAATAGGATACAGTACGTTAAAGAGCAGGAGTTTGTTTCCTGTTTGCAATGTCTTTCGATTTATTGGATTGCAGTTGAAGCGATTTGCTCTTCATAAGTGCTATGATCAAAACCCTTTCAATTTATAAAAGTCTCTTCTGTTTGTACAGTACCAAACGCAAGGAACACTCGTAGGTCTACTGCATTAGGAGGAACCCCTCTTATTTGGTATTGTGCCAGACACCCAGAACCATCCGATCCCACTGCGGTTTCAGTCTCTGTTGGGTGTGGCTGTGGCACGCAGAGAGGAAGTGTGCATTATTGTACCCAGTGTCCCTTTTTCAGCACAGTTCGACAGCTGCTTCTTCCTCTTTGCAGTTTTCCCAACAGTTTCAGTGGGACTGGAGGCCTGAAAAGAATCCAGTTTAAAAAAAAAATGTAAAAAAAAAAATGGGGAGGGGGGCAAAGTTTTTTCTTTTTTTTGGTTTGTTTTTTTTTCTTTTTCTTTTTTAAAAGTTCCAAAGTCTTTTGCTTTAATTAGCAACAATCACAAAAAAAAACAACAACTAAAAGAAACCAGTTCAGATGGAGTATGGACGGAAGAAAAGTCGATGGTGTATATTGCACAATGTAACTGTCACATCAAAGTAAAACCGAGTAGTTTTTGTCCTCCGAAAATTGGCTGACCGTGTTGGCTTTGTAACAAACTGAACATTAGAAAATTCAACAAAGCACCAGTAAGCGACTGAGGTCCAGGCTTAAGGTGACCAGAAGGATCTGGGTCCGCGGGAGTCGATGATTAGATTCCATCGGACGTACAAGTTCACGAGGAAACACACGCAGCAAAGGTCGACGACTAATCTTCTCTCAGCTTATATCTTGTGGTAAATTTAAAAATAACAACAGCAATAATGCAGGGATTCACGCTTATAAGTCAACAGCTGTGCCCCCCCCCTCGTGAGACAAATTCGGGTATCTGAGCAGATGATTGGTAGTGCCAGTTGTGTGGTCAGGCCTTCTTCCTGCCTGGTGGTCACCAGACGCAGCGTGTTCCGCGTGTTGGCTCAGAGGTGAACTGTGCAAGATTTCAGCGATTTCTTCAGTTACAAAACAAACTTAAAAGAAAAGAAAAAGGCGGCTTGGGTAGGACCTGGGCCAGAGAGCACTTAAGGCTAATATTAGTGCTGAGAAACAAACATCAACAAAACTAGTAAAGGTCTTAGAATATCATCATTGGCCATGAATATGCTGGGAATGGTTGTTTTAAGTATTATTTTGGGATGATTTTTTTTGTTTGTTTGTTCAGTTCTTTTGAAGTCTCAGATGGCAGCTTTGATTGCTTCTTTTAAAAACACTTCACACAGAATGTTGCGTTTACTTATGGAAAAAAAAAAAAAAAATCAAAACACCTAAAAGGTTTCTTTGTGTCGTGTCTAATTTCATTTTTTTTTTATATACGATGCATTTTAAAAAAATACTAGACGGAGAAAGGGGTAAACAAAATACAAAGAGGACCAGAGTAAAGCAGAGGGGCTGGGGTCTGTAGTCTGTGTTAGGGACCCCCAACGTTCTGATTTACCATTCACAGTTCCAAACAAGTCTACTTGATACTGATTATCGCCACATGATTTGCTTGGGTTTTGCTCTTGCTCATTTTCGATCATTGTTTTCATTTGGAGGTTTGTTTTGTTTGTTTGTTTGTTTTTTAAATTCCACCCCCACCAACAGTTTAGACAACATGGTGGCGGTGGGTTAGTGTACCGTGGCGTCATCCTACATGGACTCCCCGCTCAGCAGATCTCCAGGCAGCAACGTGTTGATGGGGGTGGGGCTTCCGATCACGCGTGCGTCCTCTCCGCCGGGCGGGCCCCACAGGCTGGAGTACTGGGGCACTCCACCCCACAGCAGGTCGTTCCCGCTGCTCTTCCCGCCGCCGCCCCCGCCGCCACTGCTGCTCCACTGGCCGACCGAGTGAGACTGAGTTGCCCCGCCCATCCGATTCTGATTGGTTCCCAGGTTGGCGTGCCAGCTCGTGGTGTTTGCCCCCAGCGACTGGCCTTGTGCAAAGAAGCGGTTGATATCCTCCTCCCCGGCGAACTCTGCCAGGATGGTGGTGTTTCCAAGCACGCACCTTGTGGGACAAAAGCAAAACAAAAATCACAAATAATAGTTCAAAAGCAGCGTGAAATTGGTGGCACACACTAAAATCATTCCTTATTGGTGTGTTTTCTACTTCTGTGACGTAGTGAGAGCTGCCCTAACCCGATTTCTTGCTGGTGCTAATGAAACAGAAACAAGTAGACTAGATCCAACCGTGAACTGATCAGTAATTACTCATGCAAAAAGCTCATCTGACTGAAAGATGACTTCCCTCTTCTTTCATGTGACATTTAAAAATAGAAAAAAAATTCAAAAAGAGAAGGTGTCCTGAGAATTGGAAAACACCAAAAACCCAACAGCCAGAACAGTGACGTTTCACTGAAATCTTCCCCATTTTCTGTCTGTCTGTCTGTCTGTCTGCTCTAAGAGTTTTTAACTGGCGCTCACATGTGCAGGGACTTCTGGGCCTTGGCGGCCTCGTCCTTGGAGCTGTAGCGCACCACAGCGTTCCCCTGAGTCAGGTTGAGGTGGAATGTGATCAGGGGGCCGTGCTGCATGCACAGGGTCCGCAGAGTTGAGC
This sequence comes from Kryptolebias marmoratus, assembly GCF_001649575.2. Classification (NCBI taxonomy): domain Eukaryota; kingdom Metazoa; phylum Chordata; class Actinopteri; order Cyprinodontiformes; family Rivulidae; genus Kryptolebias; species Kryptolebias marmoratus. Next base: position 1,762,926 of record NC_051432.1, read on the forward strand.
CATCAATCTGACAAACACAAGAAAATACGTTTAAAAGAAGAACTTCAGAGAAATTCATGCAGCTCAACTGCTTTATTCAAGTTTTCTGTCATTTTGTCTACGCAAAAACAGAAAGACGGTGCAAGTTTTTCTTCTTTTAATACATGTTACTGAGCGGTACGTACTTGTGGGGTGAGATTCCTCAGCACCAGCCAGCTGCTGGTTCTGTTGGAGCTGTCAGTGCTCCACGTGGTTCCCTCTGTAGGTAACAGAAACAGAAAACAGCCATGCAAATGAAGTCAGCAGAGAGTTTTTGTATTAGAAAAATAAACAATTTTTTTAATGAAACAACAAATTGGAAACTGTTCTTTTCATAACACACTTTCCAGTGAAGTTATTAGCAAACCTAACCTCACAGGAAGTAATGCTTTGCTTAAAATGTGTCAGGACCGCAAGGAAAATTCGTTTTTCCTCTTTGCTGCATAAACGACGATGTGACCTGTCAAAACGAGGTCACACTTCTGTCACAGGACTGGCAAACCCCAAAATGTCAGTTTAACAGGGCGTGTTCGCGTAACATTCAGAAAGCGAGAGATGTGAGCGTACAGGAGCTCCTGTGACAAAAGCTGCACCTGTGAATCTGCAGTCGCTTGTGTGTTTGATGGGAATGAAATGAGAGAGTGACATATTCTTCTCAGTTTGATTTAAATCTATAAACAAAAAACATCTAGATTTATTCTCAGTGAGAGCAGGTTCTGCAGTGTTGCAACTGTGGCTGGAATTTTATGAGAAAGGTTATATTCACTGCCTCGATAGCAAAATAATACTATCAAACATCATTTATAACGTTTAACCAAAGTTTGTTCTGTGGCTGAAAATGAAACCAGTGAGTCGATATTTAAACAAGAACAAAAACACAAAAGCAATGCTTTATGTATCTGAATGTACTTCTTGTTTTTTTAACATGACAGTGAAATTTTTCGTTAAGCCTCCGAATTGTAAATAAGTGCTTAATTTATTTTCATTCGTCATTACAAAACCAGTTTTCTTGATAACAATTAGGCACTTTGGATGGTGAAACAAAAAAACATGATTCAAAACTGGACTCTGGTGGTGCTGGGCAGAACTCGGAGCTCATACAGTCCATGGCGTGCACATAAAAGACATGCACAAAGAGGCGGAGTGGGAATTATAATTACTGCAATATGGCTAAACTAGCTGTTTCTGACAAAAAATAGAGGCAAAAAACAGAAATTCTGTTTTTAAAGGGAACACTTTTTGCATGTTTTTGTACTTCCATTTGGGTTTCTACTGCTTCTAGAAACAGTCCAAGTGCAAAAAAAAACAACCACCCAGTTGTTTTTTAGCAACAAGTAAATGTTTTCTGGTGTCTGCAAAACGGCCTGTTTCAAAAACCTCTGGATTGTTGCATCACAATCCCTGTTACCATCAACCCCAAGCCGAGCCCAGCCCCTCACCTAGCAACCCAAGTGGAGCTCCACCCACTTCATTAGAAGAAGACCATCATGTTAGTTCTGCTGGTTTTACTGCTGAACAATGTCTGCTGGAAAAGGAAAATGTTCTGTTGTCGGCTGCAATATAGACTGTGTCTAAACTGCCGCTGTCCCGACCCGCTACCAGTCGGGTTTCCGACCGCAGATTGCCCCTGTCCCAAAGTAAGAATCCTCAGAGTTTGAATCAATAACAATATAAATGTGCGTCAGATCCGCAGCATTTAATCCTTCAGAGAGTTTTAATGTTTTGAGACAAGACAGTGAGTTGGGGGGCGTGGCCAACAGCAACTTATTTGCATAAAAGTGACGTAGCTCTAAAGCCGCTCATTCTGAACTGAGCTCAAAACAGGCAGAACTGATCAGGTGAAATTTCAGTTTCTGAGAACAATTTTGTGAATTAAATGTAATGAACATGTTTTGTACAGCTCACAGACCTATCCTGACTTGTTCAAGGAAGCAGAATAGGTCCCCTTTAAGTAATGTATTTTAGGAGGTTTCATCATAAAGAAAACAACACATGAAACTGAACCTGTAAAATGTCCGAAAATGTCCTAATTCTGTGTCGCAAAGAATGGGGGAGGTGTGCAAGAGCTTCACGTAACAATCGGCTCTTACCAGAAGAGTAGGAGCCGCTCCAGCCGGGGGCCAGACCCAGGGAGTTGCCACTCCAAGTGGAGGAGGACTTGTTGGTGTTGGTGAGGCCCGGTGGGGGCCGGGACGGGGCTGTGGTGTTGCGTGGCCCCTGAGGGACTTTCCACAGTTCGTGGGACAGAGATGCTTGACTCTGAGAGATGGGCCCTGGGGACCAAGTGGACTTCATGTCAGACAGTTTACCTTTGGACAGAGAGAAGATCACATCAGGAGACGCATATAGTGGAGAGAAAAAGTGTTTGCCTCCTCTCTGATTTCTCATTCTTTGTCATACTTAAATGTCTCAGATCATCAAAAAATTGAAATATTAGAAAATGAAGGTCTTTATTATTAAAGGGGGGTAAAAAAAATCTAAACCTACATGGCCCTGTATGGAAAAAGTGATTGAAAAAGAAATCAGGAAGTGGCAAATGCTTTTTCACACCACTAAGTGGAATTAAAATGTGGTTGCATCTGGTTTACAGAACAGAAACGCCGCCTCAAAAAGTGCAAATAAAAAGGCAAACAGTAGCAAGGTTTTTTACGGCCGCATGCTTGTAAAATGCCAAAATGTATCACAAACGTATTCTTTTTAATGTTTGAAAAATGTAGCTAATGACCGGAAATGAATCAGAAAAATCTGCGCTCAAGAACGATCTCTACGATTAAAAAAAAAAAGACTAACGCTCAACACAATCATGTGCAAATGTTTTCAAAGAAAACTACATCTACTGTCCCGTCAGAGGCTACCAGAAGGTTCTAAGTCTTCCTAATAAAAAATCTTAAAGTGAGAATGAACTTCTCTCTATCCTTGCAATGTTTTGCAAAATGAAAAAGTAATATAAAGTAGTATAAACCACACACATACACATACACACACACACACACACACAAACCACAGGATAGGGTGTGTGCTGGTGAGATGACTCTGGGTGAGGCTTGATTTCTTTGTGGTTTTGATAGAAGAGACACGGATTGGTGACAATCAAAGCTGCTCTTCTCTAAGGGAGCATGCTTTTGTAAGAAACGTCAAACACACACAGGTTAAGGTTTGGAAACGGCTAAGCTAACCTTAGCCAATTTCAAAGGAGGGTGGGAACACTACTGGACGAGTACCTGAGCTGTCTCCATCACAGGACGACAGACTGAAAGAGCTAGAATAGTCACTGATTGGCCAGTCACTGCTGGTGGGAGGCAGTGGAGAAGCTGGGGAAGTGGCTATGTTGATGTAGAGAGCACAGTGTTGCGAGCGGACACGGACGACAGAAACGACATGTAAGAGAAGGAAACGTCATGATGCAGCAGTAAATGGGAGTGTGTGGTGACGCGGAGGAAGACTAAGACAGATCGTCTCTCTGTTCTGAACGGGTGTTTTTTAGGCTTCTTCCCATACCTCCGTTCCTGTCCCGCAGCAGGTATCGATTGACGTCGTGAATGTTTGTGTTGATGGTGGGGCCGCTGGGGACGCTGCCAGGGGTCATGTTGGGGTCATTCTCAGGGTCGATGTTCTGAAGGCCCTTCCATGGCACACCCGGACAGAACTCTACTCCATAAAGATTGAGGATGTTAGTCACATGGCAGGAAAGTCAAATATGCACGTTTCTAAGCTGCAATTATCTTCACATTTGTTTCTAAAATAATTACACTGATGTTCTCAGGACACCCCAGAACCATTTAGTATTCAATGTAACTTCCTTACAGCTGCTAATGCTAAAACACCGACACACAAACTGTTTCACCATACTCTGGCTGGTAAAATGATAAACTATCAACCACTAATATTGATAAAAAAATAGGGGCTTTACAAGACAAGGGAGGCATGTTTTATTCTCACCTGGAGGCCAGTTGATGTTGGTCCCGTTTGAGATCTTTTCATTGGGGCTCTTGCCTTGGCCCCAGCTGTCAGGAGGCACCAGGGGGCTGGTGGGGGACTCAGAGTTGGAGATTAGATTGTAAGGGCTGTATGAGTCCTCCAGCTGTGGAGGCTTCCCAGGGGGTACCAGGGTAGAGGCAGCAGAAGATATGGCACCTGGGCGCATAAACGCAAAGTACTTCAGTGCTTAACTGAACAGGAGTGACAAGACAAACACACTCAACAAGATAACCTACATAAAATGGTATAAAATAAGAATTGAAGTACAATGTTATTATCTAATGTGTTTATAAACTCAAGTGTTACTTTATGTGGAGTCTAAGAATGCTTTTCATCCATGCATGTTGGACAAAAGAAAAAGACTGAGCTTGGCTTTATTATCAATTAAAAAAACTTTGTGAAGGGTGCCAATGCAGCCACTGTATGAGATTCCAGCTTACATCAAACTTTCTTCTGTAACACCCAACGTGGATCTGGGACTTACTTTTGGAATAATCTAAGATGGCAAAATGCAGACGTTTTTTATCTATAAACTGTGTAAGAAGTGCAAGGAGAAGCGAGATCAAAAAAAGCTGCTGCTGGTGGCTCATGAGGGTCACCGTGGTAACCACACACCGGTGGCTTTCACTTCCTGACAGCACTCAGCAGTGGCAGAGCAGACATTAGGTTTGTGAGAGTAAAACAACAGTTTGTTAGCCAAATTTTTTGGGAAAGCTCAGACAACTCAAACATTATCTCGCTAAGTTGAACCCTAATGAGATGCGTCAAGACATCTTTAATGTTGGGAAAACTGTCAAAGATCTCAAAATGTCCTTTCAGTCATCTCCAACCTTTTGTGACTCATTTAAACTTTAAAAGATGTTCCAACTGTGAAGTATATCTGATCGATGGAGCTCCAGGTAGAGCTGGGTTTTCTCACTTGTTTTGCCAAAATCCCATTCTTGTCTATGTGGAAAAATCTTGCAGTTTTTTTTTTTGTCAACTTCACCTGCCTCCTACAATCTTCTGCTCCCAAAGGTTATGGCTCACTATTCCCTGAGCAACATATATGGATGTTTTTATTTGTGTTGTTTTATTATTTTTTTTCAAAGATAAGAGAGAAATATTGAATTGAAAGTCGTGATGGAAACAGACAATTATCTGCTGAATAGTAAGAAGGGTGCTTATGCATTAGCATTCCTAAGTATTAAAACTGTACTTCATATATTTTATTGTCAACAGAAAAACAACTTACTTAAAAGCCTTTCTTTATGCCCAAGTTATGAGCATTTTCTTGTGCTTTGGACACTTCATTTAATTCAGTATTCAAATAATAAACAGATAAGGATTTAGTTGGTTGTTTGCAATATTAAAGTGTCCTCCGTGTATACAAATACACACTTTAGACTAGGGGCACAGAATAAATCAAATATTGGATAAAAACCTGCATAAATCATATTACTTTCAAAAGACAAAAACATCTATATTTAGACTAGAAAAAAATGTGATATTCATAAGGCTGGGCAGCCCTTTTCTGACTCATCACTAGTGGAATCCTTTCTGACACATAATGAGATTTTTTTTGTAGGGCTTGCAGTCAAAATGTGTGAACAAATCAACAGCGCAAATAAAAAGGCTTGAAAAATGCGAGCAACAATAAGCTACTATCAACTGCTGACTTTCTCATCTGCAAACAAATAGCATATAGACATACAGTCGTATGTTTTTTTTTTTTTAAAGTTGTGCTGTGTGAAGTCACGCCGACTCAGTTTCCGAAAGGGTTTCTTGGAACGAGCGAAACGCTGGTCAGAACAACCAGAAACAGTTTCATTGTTGGCAGTAGTGTGTGAATTTATACTCCTGCAGTTTCGCATCAGACAGCCTCACATGTAACGTGATCCGTTTCACAATATGGTGTTACACCCAGAGCGTGTTGCAACACTGGGAAAAAACATGAAAGGAACTTTGTCACAATAGATACGAAAGTAACACACAGTAAAATATTACTATAGTGCACTTAAACCATATGAACTATTTAAGGTTTGAGAGGTTTAAAATGGCAGCCCTGTTCTGAAATCATCTCAATGTCATCCTTTCTGAACTAAAAGCTCACTGACTGATGTCTTCTGCAGGTATTAGACCGACAACATGTCAGCACTGCAAACAACCATAAAACCCGACCTTCTAAAAATAAGGCTGCCTGCCCAGCACATTTTAGAGACTTCAGAGAGTCACCGTTATTTGTTACAATTGTGCACAAGGTTTGCAACATCTGAAAAATGTCCCATTTTTTTTCTTCAGACAAATGAGTGTGGACAAAACCTCCATAAAAAGCTGGTTTTCTAACAGTTCACCAGAAGGTTTTGTGTAATAAGCGTGAACCTGTTCGACTGTAACCTACCATGCTTATTGAGGTTATTCTCCATATTTGAGGAGTTGCCAGAGAGGTTGTCCATTGAGTTCGAGTGCGTCCACTGGGACAGGCGAGATTGGGGCTGGGGGGGCTCCTTCATGGACAGTCCCCCAACGTCCATGCCGTTTACATTCATGTTTGGATTCAGTCCAGCTGCACACAAAAACACAAGCGCATTCTGGTTACGCTCTTTATACACAACAACATCCCACCTGCTACTAAAACAAGAGAGGAAGTCTCATGAAAACATTTCTTTATTCCAACAATAGAGGTTTACTGTTCAACGCTGGTGGAGGTTGTGAGTGTTGGGAGTTCAAAATAAAAATGCCTAGTTACATGTTTGTTTCTTAAAGAAAACCGACAAATGTTTGATTATGTTTTAGAACTTAAGAGTTGTTTCCTTGACGTGTTTATGAATTATTACAGTAGGTTCTTCATCTATACAGCAACTCTTCCTTTAATGGTACAACCAGTGTCAGTGTTCGGGTCCAAGACTTACAAAGAGGGTAGGTGCTGTAGGCATTGGGCGAAGACGGAGGCTCTTTGGTGTGCAGAGTGTCAGCGAGGCCCGGAGCCTGGTGGGGGCCTGTGAAGGGGTCCAGGGTTGATTTTCCGGAGCCAGGGCCTCCGGCGGGGCCACCGTGGGGGTGCAGACCAGCAGAGGAAGAGGAAGAGGACGAGGAGGAATGTGAGGGAAGTTGCTGCTGCTTCATCAGCAGCGCCTGGTACAGCTGGCGCTGGTGCTGCTGGATTTGCTGGATCTGCTGCTGAATGTTGGTGATTGTACGTGCAAACTGGAGGAGAAAGAAAACGATTGTCTTATTAACAATTTCCAAAATGGAAAGAAGTGTGCTTTTTGTGCTGTACAGACAAGGAGGACAAAAAGAATAAAATTATATTTAGTTGCATGAGGACAATAAGATGGAAATGTATAAATATGAAGCAAAGACAAAAAAAAAGGCCTCCTTATTTTAACAGATTTTTTTTTGCTGATATCCAACAATTGAAATGTCAAAGACGGAAAGGAGCTGTTGAGCACATTTAAAAAGAAGTCATAAATAAAATGATTGAACAGTTATAACATTGTGTGAATATGAAAAAATAAAAAAACAGAAAAAGAAGAAGTTGTGTCACCAGAAAGACACTATTCATATAAGGTCACGCCATGTAATGAATGACCAAATGTTTTTCTTCCTGTAATCGTGCATTTATTGGCTCACTTGCTGCTCTTGTTGCCTAATGGGGCCGGAAACGTTGCGCTGCGCCTGCATCATCTGCTGCTGGATTTGTAAACGCTGGTACGCCTAAACAGAGGGAACAATTTTATTGCAGACATTCCAACAACACAGAAAATGATTCTTTTATTCTGAACCCAAGTCAGATCAACGTTCATCGGAAATCAATTCAAACCGAAGCCTTACCATTTGCAGTTGCTGGAGTTGATACAACAAGTTCATTTGTTGAGGGTTTATTGGTGAGGTTAAAAGTGCAGGATTTAGACCAATGTTTTTTGCTGCAAACTGCAAGAGCTGTGCTTGGACCTGGGACGAGAAAAGACGAAAAGAAGACGTGAGAAGACAGACATTTAAACGACAACAGCGGCCCCTAGTGGCAGGACTAGACACATAAAAATCACACTGTTGAGGAAATTTTGGGGGCTTTTATAAAACAAAAAAGAACAATTTCTGAGCTCACCTTCATCATGTTCTGTGTGTTAAAAAACTGGCATACCATTTTATAACTACAACAGTGTGTATTTTCACAACTTACAGTGTGAGTGTGTGATTGACTACCTGAGGGGAGAGAAACTGAGGCACTTGAGCACGTAGACTAGGCTGGGAGGAGCTGAGAGGTGGCACTGGTGGCTGAGGAGGCTGCTGCTGCTGCTGCTGCATGGCCCGGGTTTGTGCTGCTCCACTACTGCCAAACATTCCACTGGGTATCTGAAAGTACCAGCAACATTTAATCTTCAGCTATATTCTGTCTACACAAGCACTTTTACATCATTTTATTATCAAGAACTAAAACTGGTAACATCCTGTCCCAATGTGATGCAAAAAAACCAAAAAAAAACCCAACTAGTCCACGCATTTATCACTTCTACGCTGGACTATCAGAATTCTTTATTATCATGATGTCTAAAAACACTCTGGGGACAAAAAAAAAAAGAGTTAGGATGAAAATTAAGAGGGAGATATTTCTCCAAGTTTAGATTCTCTTCATTGTCCTTCTGTAAAATTTAAAATAGATTATAAGATCTTGTTAACAGAGCACTTTACTCGCAGACTGCAGGTTTACTTGTGGTTCCTAGAGTTTCTAAAAGTAGAACAGGAGGCAGAGCTTTCAGTTCTCAGGCTCCTCTCTTGCGGAACCAACTTAAAGTTTCTGTCCGTGAGACTGACACCCCGTCTACTTTTAAGACCAGACTTAAAACTTTCCTTTTTGATAAAACTTATAGTTAGGATTGATTTGGGTTTCCTGAGTTATCACTTTGACCACATTTCCTCACTTTGCTGCTGTCTTTACTCGCTATACTCTCCATGTTTGTATTTGCAGTCATTCCTGTCAATAACATGTCTTTTACGTCCCACCTGGACCAGTCATTCTGTGTTTGTCTGCGTCTGTTTCCTGTCCTCTCAGACCCCAGCCAATCGAGGCAGATGGCAGCCTATCCTGGTTCTGATGGAGTTCTTTTTTCCTGTTAAAAGGGACTCGTTCCTTTCCACTGTTGCCAACCTGCTGCTCAGGATGGGTGAAGTTTCGAAACAATTTGCTGGTTTCCTTAGAAAGACAACTTAGTACTATTAAGACAGCTTTTTAATAAACCAAATCTCAATATACTGCACTGGATTGAATTGACAGTATGTAAATGGATTTGGATCTGGATCTACTTTTGGACTGAACTAGGGTGTGTATAATTTGATTTGAGCTTACTTCTTTGTATAGTGCCCTGAGATGACTTTTGTTGCGAATTAGTGTTATATAAATAAACTGCACTGAACTGAGTTGAAATGAACTGAAGAGCAAAGCCAGAAGAAGAAACTGTTCATAAAACTGATCCAATCATCCAAACAGTCCTGCACTTTGCTCCAAGACTTATCTCAACATTTCCAACTCGCATACCAATATAATAAACATTTTTCTTTTTCATTCTCCCTCGAGGTCAAACTTGACAGCATAAGTGAACGCCAAGACGAGAGCTGCTACATGCTATGAAAAGTTTAATTATTTTCATTTCTCCAGAAGGACTGAATTATTGTTATTCAGTTTAAGGCAGCATTTTGGACATTTCAACATTATGAGTTTTTATTTTGCTCCAAAATGAAGAAGAAAAGACCTGCTCAGAATATTTCCGGCCCCTGCTTTGTTTTCTCGACCAAGACTGCCGCTGATTTTAACAGCCTCTTTAGGCACATTAAGTGAGCAGCAGTTTTTGAAGGACTCGTAGGCAGAGAGATGGTTGCGATTCTGATTATCTGTTCTTGCTACACTTAAACTCTGGAAAGTTATTACAAATAAAAATGGTTAGTTATTTGCAGGGTAACAAAAGAGGTTTTGAATCCATAAATATTTAGAAAGCAACAATTTAAGTGCATTTTGACCTGCTAATATTTATGACATTTTGTCTTAAATTGTCACCCAACCAGTGACGTGCATTAACGCTACTTTTTTCCCTCTGCTCATTTATGCTAAAACTACAAGCTATACTGTGCATTAAAGTAAAGTAAAATAACTTAATGACCTGTCTGTTGTTCAAGTTTTGCATGGCCAACCCCGGATTGCCCTGTCCCAGACCCTGCCCAGGAAGGCTACTGCTGGCCAGGGGGAGCTTCAGGCTGGGGGAAGGCAAAAACGGTGATGGAGGGGCGTCATCTGACAGGACACCATCCTGGAGCAGAAACAAACCGATTAAAGAAATGGGCAGAGGGCAGGGTGGGGTGGGGTGGGAGCATTTATGATGAGACAAAAGTAAAATTATGCAAGCGTGCAATTTCATACAACTGATCAAACATTAACTACCCATGATCTACTCTATATATTAACATGTTAAGATGATAAAGTACACAATGAGAGGATAAATCAAAAGAAAAGTAACACTCTGCATGAAGGTGTTGCATTTCTACACATCATTTACGAGCGGTATTTGTAGAAGGTGGTCAGCTGCTCGTTTTCTCACCTTGTCGAGAAAGGCGGTGCGGTCTGAGGGGTCTTTGGAGAGTGCAGAGGGACGACACACAAGAGGCTTGTTCATGCCGTTGCTGTAATCAGATAAACCCATGCCCCGCTTGTCCAGGTCCGTCTTCTTCTCCAGCAGGGCGGCTAGAAGCAGGAAGCAGGACGACAAGAGGTTACAAGTGGAGACTGTAATATTTTATTAATTAATATACTGCAGTGTGATGTTTTTCTTTCAGTCTAACAGCTATGTAAGGCTGACTGGCCAAAAAAAAAGAAAAGAAAGAAATTGTAGGTTTTTTTATATTTAAACCCGCTCAATCCAAATATGACGGTGAACATACTCATGGCCTGGTCGAGGTTCATATTGTTGCTCTTCAATGCCTCCTCAGCAGGATCTCTCTGTTACACATGAGTAAAATATCTGCAGTTAATAAAACCCAAAGGGGTTTTACGACAAAAAAATGCTTTTTTAAATTGATTTGCTTTAGCACTGCGGCACATATTACTCATTTCATTTAAAATTGTAAGTATTAAAACCGTATCTATGAAAAAACTTTGTGTAAGAATTGTGTGTCAGTTGTTTGTACCGGAAAGCCCATGTCAGTGAGTTGTTTGATGAGACGGTTCATGATCCAGGCTTCATCTGGCTTGCTGCTGATCTTCCCCTGTGACACACCAGCAAAATATTGTCTATTAATTCATACCATAGTCTTGTTGCCATAGTTTCTCTCAACTAATATTTTTCTGAAGAAAAGTGAAGTTTGTTGTCTTACCTTGCTTGGACACTTCTTGGGTCCATTGCCCCAGGAGTTACAAGAAGAGCTACTCTCCTGGGAGGTGGGGCTGTTCCATACATCCCCATCCTCATTGTCCCATTGGTTAGTAGACATGCTCATTTCTTCTCCATTTCCCCAGCTATCTTGCATAGGTTTGGGGCCTAAAAAAGTAACACAGGCAAAAAGAAAATATAGGCAATCAATGTTTTAGTATTTGTAATGTCTTCCATGTTTGCAATGCTCAATTTATTTTTGAGGGAGCAGCAGGTAATTTTTAACCTGACCACTTGGTGTCACTGTTGCCATCTAACAGTAAGCTCGTTCCCCTGCACCTCCCTCCATCGTTTCGAACAGTTCAACCTCACAGTAAAAATAACCACAACCTACTGAGGCGTGGAATTACTTTAATCCCAGCAATACTCCACTCAAGTGTCACCAACAAACACCTTCATAGCTGAGAGAAATTGCAGTCGTCTAAAGAAACTTCCTGTTTTATTTTCTAGCCATGTGTGCTGTGAAAATACACAGATCCCCAACACCAAGCAGTGGTTTACAGAAAGTTTACAAGAGAGACTGAAAGTAACCTGCTATTCAAAAAGCTTAAAGTTGCAGATATGATCACATGCTGAAGCAAAAAAAAAACTTTTATTCATTTATCATTCATTCTTGGGTGTTACCTGGCTTGCAAGGTGCAGAACCTGTGGGTCCATTGGACCTGACAAAAGGGCCAGGGGGCTCATGGCCACTGTCCCCCCATCCTCCAACGCCACCTGGGGGTTTACCCCAAGCAGAGGTACCATTGTCAACAGCTGATGTTGGAGCTGTTGGCTCTCCCCAAGCAGGCTCTGACTTGGGCTGAACACTAGGAAGCTCTCCCCATCCTGACAGAAAAAACAGGTTCAATAAAAAAGGCCAAGTGAAATCCCATAAATAAGTTCTTAGTCCACAGATTTTATCTCCAAATAATAAACCATCTTTTGTTCTCAAATAACTGACTGTTAAGAGCTTGAATTTAGAATGCGTGTGGAAAATCATACATTGAGAAAATCATCATGATCTTTTAAGACTTCTTAGCTGATTTTTAGCAACAATAAGAAACAGAAATCATGAGAAGCGCAGTATCTTGAATACCAGCCTCCTCCTGATTGGATGTTTCTTGGTTGTCAGGTGGTGTCTCTATGAATATGTAGGAGCAGAAAAAGACGGCAGCTCGAGAAAGGTCAGAGCTGTAATGATTTCAGCTGAGTTGGTTGATTAACTGTATCTGGTTACCCCGAGTACATCTTAAGGTGGTCATTAAGCGCCAATGGAGGTGTGCTACAAATGGCAAACAGCAGGGTGCAGTGGTCTCGTTCACAAGTGAAGGGAACAAGAGAGTGTTTGGCATTAAAGCTTTAACATGTCTATAGACTTGGCCTTTGTTTTCACCTGGACTTACTGGAACAGGTTCTAACAATGAAACTACTAGTCATGTGTTCAATATGTACTAATAAACTTGTGGAGGTCATTAATTCCTTTAAGACTATTTGATAAATGATTAAATTTAACATAACATTCATGAGTTCAATAAATAAAAAAATATACATCTTAAATACCTGGGTTGGCAATGGGGGGCCTACCCTGGGGCCCAGCACCTGGATGTGAGGCAGCATTGTTTGGTGACCCGTTGTTATTTCCTTGGTGCTGCAGGTGAGTCGGGGGCTGGCTGTGATGGCCATGATGGTGCATGTGGTGAGGATGGTGATGATTATTGTTATTGTTGGGAATAATCATTCCTCCATTCTTGCTGGGAGGAGGGCCACTGTTGCCTGGGTTATTATTGGGATTATTACGGTCCCACATGTTGACAGTCTTGTTGTAGGCACTGGGATCACCCCAGGTTGATGTTCCATCGTCAATCTCCATCTTCCTGCGGATGGAGGGAGGAGAAGGCTCTTCCCAACCAGTGGGCTCCATGCCCTGGTCCTGTTTGCATACATTTCCCCAGCTAGAGTTGTTTTGTTTCACAGAGCTCGGACCACCCCAGGAACCAATGCTGCCAGTGCTGCTGCCACTGCTGCTGCTTTCCTGGGGCTTGGAAGAGCCCCAGCCTCCCTGAACTGGGCCATTGTTACGCGAGGTCTCCCCCCAGTTACTGTTACTCACAGCAGGAGCAGGTTTACCCCACCCTCCTCCTCCTCCTCTACTTCCTCCTTGAGGGCTTTCTTTCCATCCACCAGTTCCTCCATTACCTCCTTCTTCTTCCCACATGCTGCTAGAGGACTCATTGTTCTTGACATCTGGCTCTCCCCACTCCCCTGGGGTGGAGACACTGGAGCCCCCATTATTGGTGCCCCAACCATGGGAGCTTTTGGGGCCCTCTCCCCAGCTAGTAGGCTGGTTTTTCATCATACCATCATCCCAGCTGGGTGACTTATCCTCAGAACCCCATGATGGGGTGCCCTCACTTTTAGAACCATTAGTAGGTAAAGGGTCTCCCCAGCCAGAAGGTGTGCCATTTGGGGCATTTTTGAGAGTAGGTGAAGGGTCCCCCCATCCTGATCCAGTCTGAATTGGCTGAGGTGGAGGGGGTCTCCATCCAGATGAAGACCCCTCACTGTCACCTTTTCCTCCAGAACCAGGCCTCTGACTGGGTCCAATGTTAGGGTTAATAGTACCTCCATTGGCTGATGAGGGGCCACCAATAGAGCTGGAGCATCCCATGGTGTCTGAGCTGCTATTGCTCTTTCCATCATCGAAATTGGCTTCTTCCATCTCCCAAACAGTGTGCTGTCGGATGGGGGTCTGTCCCCAACCAGTGTTGCTCAACACTCTGGGGTCTAGGTCCTGCCGTGGTAGCAGAGGGGCGAAATCCATGCTGGAGGATCTGTCTCTGTTATGGGATCGACCCTCACTGCTGTCCCCACTATCCTCACTTGCTGGGGCTGTTCCTGAAAGCTTGCCCCATGAGCTAATTTGCTGCTCTTGGCCTGAACCAGAACTACCAGCATCTACTGAGTCCCAGGTTTTAGATACATCTCCAACCCCAGAGGACTTGCCCCAATTCCCCCAGCCACCACTTCCACTACTCCCACCACCATTGCCTTGGCGGTCCCAGGCAGAGAGGGCTGTAGAGGGAGTTGAGTCCCAGCTCGAGTCTTTGGGAGACTCAGCTGCCTTGGTTTCTCCACTGCCCCAAACAGAGCTGCCTGTTGTGTCACCATTAAGTTGGGATGATTCAGTGGGTGATTGGCCTCCCCAACCAGATATGCCATGGATGGGGCTCATAGGCTCCTGAGTTTGTTGCTGTTGTTTAGTGTAGTTTGGTCCATCAGTGTTAAGGTTACCAGGCTCCATATTGAAGGATAGGTTTGTGTTGGCTGAAGGGTGCTGTTGATCATTTTCATTTGCACTTATCATGCTGACCCAGCCTCCCCCACCTTTATCTGCATTTCCATTTCTCACGTTTCCATTGCCATTTAGACCTGGTGGGAGGGATGAAGAGTTGGATACTCCATTGGGACCAATAACACCACCCCCACCGCTTTCATGTCCTAGAACAGGCCAGGCTGATGGGTTGGCATTTGGGTTGAGATTCAAGTTAAAATTAGGTGATCCCCAGTTATTGGATGCTCCGGCTCTTCCACTATTCATTCCATCTTGTTTTCCATCTGAGCCCCAGCCTCTGTTACCTGATAATGTGTGGGTTGACACAGGCCCTGTCATCATGTTATTGTTTGTTTTCAGAGAGTTGTAGTGGGCCTGCTGGCCAGCGGTACCTGTGGCCATACTCAGAAAACCACTCCTACTAGTTGTAATGACAGCACTGGTGTCTTGATTAGAGCTAGCTGAGTCCAAGAAGCATTCTGTTGTTGCCAGGCGGATGGGATTACTGCTAATGGATGGCCAAGATTCTGTATCGTTTCCGTCAATGATTACTTTGTCCCAGCTGTTGGCACTGGAGGGTCTGTCAACTGGTACAGAGGATCCCCAATGAGAGGTATCATACTGGGCACCAGGACCACTCTGGAGGGATATGTCTAAAGAGAAAAATACAAGGAATAAGGAAGGTTAGACAAAGAATCAGTTTAATATAAAGCAAATTGTTAGAGACGTTTCAAACAAGGGGGATTAGGAGGAGTGAATTACTTAAGATGAAAAAGTGTAAAAAATACAAACAAAGGAAGAGACAGATGTGTACACCATAAAAATAAAAAAATAATAAAATAAAACAGGGAGCAATGTGTATTGGCTTTATTTGAGGAACATCATATTATGCAAATAGGTTTACAGTTAGTTTCCTTAATCAATTTTATCTTATTGGTTGGTTAATGATAGCTATCTTGCGTGGACAGGCTGAGATGGTCACACGTGCACTTTCCAGAATTTACCACATAATCAGAATGTACAGTCAAGCATCTTCCAGTTCATATCAGCTATGACAAATCCATTTGTCCTCTCCTTGGTGCAGTCAACTATCCAGAAACAGATGAAGCTTTTCACTTTCTTCATATTATTATTTTTGTTAAATTCCATCTGTTTACAAAGTTGTTTCCTCATTCCTTTCCAAAATGCTCATATTTATTACTTAAACAGCCCCCTCCTTCATTTTTAATTTTGGTCTGTATCATCTCTCTACCTTTCGTCCCCCTACATGCATTAATTTCTCCTTCTTTCCTTTGCACTCCTAACATGCAGCAGCGAGAGGTCCATCAGTCTCCATCCTGGGTTTGCAGGCTGGTCCTGTGAAAGGAAGCCCAAGTGGAACGATGCTCATTTATTGGAATGAAACCAAGCTTCTCATTCATCATTCTTTGGCCTACTGCCCCCCTCCAACTGCACCGTACTAATACCAATAATTGCGGCTCTCTGCTGGCTTAATACGACCTGCATTCAAATAAGAATGTTTTCTTATTCAAAAGACTTCCCTGCCTGTACAAAGCAGAATCGAACGTTTGGGCATATGTACTCGATCTACATACATAACTAGGTGTTTCAAAACTTTTCAGTAACAAATTCGAGTCTAAAACATTGAGTAATATTTGAGAAATATGTGAATCAAATACAACCAATCCCAAAGGAGAACGTTTTCAGCAACTCTACAATCAGAACGAATCCACACACAAGCAAATTTATTGGGCCTAAAAGCATCCCATCAGATGGGGAAACTAATAATAGACTGAGTCAATGGTATAAAAGGGTAATCAATCATTGGGAGGCAGCTAATCAATAATCTTATTAATGCTAGTGGAGGAGAGCAGGGAGGCTATTGATCCAGCATGCAAACACCCTGACCACTAGGCCAGCCTCCGGCAGCTGGCTGAACAAACAATGAGAACTACAGTTATAAATATCACCAGCACAAAGGCCAAACAAGCACATAAAAGCAGAAGTTATTTAGTAATTATTTGAGGAGACTAGAAGATTAATGCGCTTCGGGAAATGTGGACTCAAGAAATTTATCGAAGTGTATTTCTAATACAACATCACACTAGGTTTCTAAAGTACTATAGAGCCTGTGTGAAGCTTATCTGAGAGAATCACATGATCTGTGTTTATTCCTCATGGCGTACGATGAGCTTCCCTTATTAATTTATCGCCATGTCGTGTGGTTCCTTATAAAAGTGGGAAATCTTCCACTAAAAATCAGCAAACTAGTTGTCTCAGGGACAAACCAAACCTGTTATTTCATTGCTTTAAAAAATAAACAAACAAACAAAAAAGACCCAGAACGAAAGTCCAAATGAAAAGCAGCAATTAGAAAAACAAATTGTGAGCCAAGTATGTGACTCTTACTGGCTGAATATTTTAGTGAAGTCCTCAGCTTGTCTCTGACAAAAGGAACACTGAGAGGACCGTCTATTGCTCTCCTCCTGACATCTAGGTAACTTGTTTTTCTGTCTCCAGTCCAACGATGAATTGCCTTTTTGACTCCCCACTGTTCAGATGGTAGTCTAGGCCCGGGCACCCACCAAACACATTTCTGTCCCTCTGACTCCCTCCATCCCAAAGTGTGAGTTCCTTAGGCTCTACTTCGAGATCTCAACAAGGTTTGACAACAAGTTAGAGGTTTGGCATTAGACACAGTGTGTCAGTGACTCACAGTCCAGGCTCAAACTTTGGAGTCCAATCTCTAGTGGGGTGAGATGGTCTTCTCTTAGCTTTTGCTAGCTACTCAACCAACTATGAGTACTAACCCTACTCTAAATACATATAACTGTAGCAATACACAGTAAATTTCCATCCATTATGGCAAAATAAAAGGTTTTGATAATGTTACTACACAGGCTCTGGCTCAATAGATATAATTTGCAAAACTGATGAGTTCTACTGCAAACATCTCATTCAAACTAAATATACAAATACCAAAAGCTTTAGGTACTCACATATGAAATAACAAAGCCTTTATATTAAACAGCCAATAACAAGAAGTATAAAGATTAGATGTCTTTTAATGTGAACTTGAGCAACATAAATAAGCAGAGTTGAAATGAACTGTAATATTGTCTGAATAACAATGATGCATTTTTGTACCTGCATGAGCAGCTGAAGTAAAATTGTCCCTCTAACTTATTTGTAATGACACTGTTGTTTATTAAAGTTTTGTTTGGTTTAGTCATTTTGCTGTTACCTTCCATTACCTTTGGCTTCTATGGAATTGCAGCAGTAATTTAAATACAGCTGCAAATAACTAACTATAAGACAGAGG
This sequence comes from Kryptolebias marmoratus, assembly GCF_001649575.2. NCBI lineage: Eukaryota > Metazoa > Chordata > Actinopteri > Cyprinodontiformes > Rivulidae > Kryptolebias > Kryptolebias marmoratus. The sequence continues at coordinate 1,780,954 of NC_051432.1, forward strand.
CACCAAGGTCAAAACGATTCCCCCAGATAAGAAAAACATTCATTTGTTGGAGGTGAGTGGACAAATACAGACAGGCACGTTACTTTAAGATACAGAGAAACGTACTACAAAAGTTGCCGTGAATGAAAATTTCTTCTCAGCACACTTATCTCCACTCCCCAGGCAGCATTATCGCACAATGTCGTCAGACTTGTGGCAGACGTGTATACGCACCGACAAATGTCTGCAGTCAGTTTGCAGTGAGCCAAAAAAAAAAAAAAAGGAAAAAGAAAAATGAAAACATCCCAGCAGGAGAGATCTCCTGCATCTGCACTGACTGTGCTTTTCTTTAAGTAAAGTTAGAAGCTGTTACAAGTTGAAGGCAAGCCAGATGGGAGCCTGCAATTAAAAAGCCTTTAATTAAAATTTTCATACGCTTTCTGTCATCTGACAGTTTTTTTCTTGTTCTAGCGCTAATCTCAGTTTGCATGACAAATGCCCAAAGTAATACAGACCACAGGAAGAATTTCGGCAATCTGAAGGGCCAAATAAAGCACTTGTGCTTCGTTTGGCAAGAACTAGCACACAAAAGATGTCAACTGAAAATCGCTTAAATGAACAGAAAACAATTAGATGGTCAATCAATAATGACTGAACACATTCTTGAGAACTTAGGACTAAGCTATGGAGATGTAGTGTTGCATTATAAGAAGAATATTTAGCTCCAGGAACTATTTTTTTTAATTACAAATGCAAATAAAAAATTAAAATGTAAAATCAAAAGACTGAGAAATGAAATGTCATTGTTTACAACAATGGGGCGGCAGTGGCTCAGGAGGTAGGGGTTTGTCCTGTAATCGGAGGGTTGCTGGTTCAGGCCCCCGCTCCGGCTATCTCAGCCGTTGTGTCCTTGGGCAAGACACTTCACCTGCCTTGCCTACTGGTGGTGGTCAGAGGGCTCGGTGACGCCGGTGTGATGGCAGCCTCACTTCTGTCAGCCCGCCCCAGGGCAGCTGTGGCTACAATGTAGCTTACCACCATCAGTGTGTGAATGTGTGGATGAATGGGTGAATGATTGTAGTGTAAAGCGCTTTGGGGTCCTTGGACTAGATAAAGCGCTATATAAGTGCAAGCCATTTACAACAATGAATGAATAAAAAGGTTTATTTGACATAATTTCAGAATAACTTGCGAGTGTGTGCTATTTCCTACTTAAGTATAAATGAAAAACTATCTCAAACAGATGGTCTTTTTATTTCTCACAGCAAACACTCAGTGGCTTGTAGGTGTTTTGTTACTAAACACAGGGGGAAAGGCAAAAGCCTATTATTTAAAGCCACTGAATCTTTTTTGGCTTTTTCAAAGACAAGTTTTGGAGCAAAGAGTCATTTTGTCGGAAATGGATGCTAGCCAAAGAGTACAACTGTTGCCACTACAGAACATTGTCTTTGGTTCAGTCAACACTGCAACCACCCTGCGTATTCTCCTGTCTCGTTTGCTCATTTTGTTTTCTGAACGACATAAAAGCTGGTTACATGACAAGGTGCCACTCTTTTATTTTTCATGTCTTGGATAATATAAATTTCAAACAAAAACCTTACAAAGAAGGAAGAAGAATAGGGAAACTGTGTTACCAATAAAAAAGAAAAAGTCAGCATGAGAGAGGCGCACTTGCTTTTTATTTACACCTTTTCAAATAGGAGCAAGATTAAGGGCTTATTTAATACACCTGTGGCATGCAAAACTGCAACCACTAAGTTTTTGGAAAGGCAAAACACTGCAGCCAATGGGACACTAGGTTGTACTTGGCTGTACTCATTTTCTGTAACTGCATGTTACCTCAACAGCAAATGAGGCCATCTGCCACTGAGTTCTACAAAACAAGCACCTTTCCCTGAAAATAGGTACAAGCATGCATGTGTTGACTAGAGCAAAACCGCCTCTTTCCGATTCACCTAAGCATGTGTTGATTTGTGCTCATTTGACTCCTTCCCAGGAATTCCAAAAAGGTCGTGCTGATTCTTGGCAAGTCACTGATTTGAAGGAGGGGCATAAAAGCAAGTTGAACATGAAAAACAAAGACCGGGGGACAATTATTTTCATCCACCGCTTGCAATCATGTGTGAGTAATGCGCTTCTGTGTTCATTCAGGTCGCAATTAGGAGGGCAGTCTTTGATTATGCCTTGTGAATGAAAAGACTAAAAAAAAAAATAAAAACAAAGGGGCCCTCTGTGCTTCCTCATGCTCCCAACAGGGAGCAAGGCTGCCTTTTGTGTGCATGTATGAGCATTTTATTGCACGCTTCCTTCCTGCATGGAACTACTCAGATCTGTAGAACAACTGAGCTACTGCTAAATAAACATATCTAGTGGTGTATACACAATTAACGGTTGAAACAATACAGTGATTCTGTGTGACGCCATCCAGAGTTAAAGCAGAAATAATAAAAGATGGACTTCTCATAATGGGGGCTAGCTACCACCATAGAAATGGGCATTTTGCCAAGAAATAAACGTCTCCCCTCCCCTTTAAATGAAATGAAAGGCCGGGTGACAGAACAAGTAACGGGTGAGGGGGTGGGGAGAGAGAGATGGAGGAGAGGCTGTGGGGGAGGGGGAGAGGCTCGCTTGTGCAGCGTCAAGGGAAAAGACGAGAAAAGGCATGAGCAGATGAAAGAGACAGTGTGGCAACAAACCCATTTCTTTATTTTGACAGTGAGACACAAACTGAGCTCAGCTACACAACGCAAACCGCGGGACAACATAAAACCCGAACCGAGGAAAGACGGGACATTTATTAGTCTTTTGTCCCCCCCCCAAATAGACGCCCTCCATTTCTCACTGAGGAGAGCTGTGCACCCAGTCACATCAAGGACAGCGTGTACTTGTTTTTCCGGAAGCAGGGAGGAAAAGAAAGACTGAGGGAATGTTCTCCGGGGGGTTGGAAAGCTCATCATTCATGTCTGTTTACCTCTGCTGAGAGATGAGAGAAAATACAGGCGGGAGACTGTGGTGACTTCTCTGGTTTCCCTGACAGAGGCTGCATTAATGAAGCCACTAGGGGGTTCGCTCACTTGTGTGGCTCTGAGTGTGTCACAGCTTGAGCATGAGGGGCAACCCACACCTCCCTGGCTTCATTAGGGCCAAGTAGTCTTTTCATTATCTGATGGTTTTAAAAACATACAAAACAAGAAAGGGTTGGGTTTGTTTTAACATCCTAAAAGAACTACACTTAAAGAAACGGGCTTGCATTACAAGCGATGGTACTTGTGGAACATTAGATGGTTTAAAGAGTAAACTGCTAAGCATTTTAAAGCTTTATGTAGGGCAGCCCAACATTCAAGTGCTAAAGTTTATTTGTTTATGAAGAGCAAGCACACATAAACTCGATTTTTGGAAATTTAGCACCCCCAAACACTTTATTTTAAATGAAAAAAGCCTAAATGAAAGGACCAAGTGTTTTCACAGGAACCAACAGAGTCCCTTCTGGCTGCATGCTCTGTCTGGGTGACCAGCAAACAGCTGTTCTGCTGCACTTCCCACAGTCCTCAAAGACCCCCGTTTCAGCACCTGCTAGTCTGGGCGGCTGCTGGCTGCTCCAGACCACTTAATGGTCCCCAGTCAGCTGGAGAGATGGCAATAGCGGGCGTGACAGAAGGATGGAAAAGGGGCAGCGGGGTCTCTGTCTGGGAGGACAATCAAATGCAAGTGGGAGGGCAGAGGTCATGTGAGAGTGTGGGATTTAAATGGCCTTGAATTTAGAAGGGGGGGTGGCCTTTCAGACTTTGCCGATGTGTGATAGCCTATTTAAATGTTTGAAATTTAATTTATCCAATTTTAATGAAAATCAACCTTATTTTTCTAAGCTAAATTTCAAAGACAGTATTCACAAATATGTGGAAAATAAATTTTGATGCAACAAATTTAACAAAGTAACATTTTTGTTTCTGTCATTGTGTGCATTTCCCTTTAAACTCCAAATTGGCTAAACTGTGAGGGAAACACCTATTTGAGAGGACATAACTAGGTCAACAATTAAATTTACATGTGTTTTTGTTTCCATGTGCACAAGTACAGAAATGAACAGTCACATCACCAAATCTCTTAAGTCCTAAGCTGAAAATACGGTTCAGCGTTCACTAAAACTACAAAAACCGTGTGACATAAATTTCATCATCTCTTGGGTCCACCGGATCCATCAGCAGGGGGGTGCGCAGCATTAAACGCCTCTTCCATATAAAAAGGAGGCGCCAAAGACACAGCAGACAAAGACGACCGTGAATCAATCCATGACCAGAAGAAGAAAAATAGATGCTTGTTTTGAGAAAATACAGAGTAAGGAAATTTGCTGCTATCCACATTTAGATAATTTATCACTCAGGCAGCACAACAACACAAAAACTGTGTCAAAATCCAGGTGGGAAATCACTCAAAGTTCTTTTCTTCTTGTACAGACAGTTGAAAAACATGGGTTTTCGTACCACTTATTAAACTGAAGTGAAAGCCGTAGGTCCCCGAGTGGAAGCTAGGGTGAAGCTGATTCAAAAATAGTATGAATACAAGCACGTGTGAGTCAGCAAGTCCATAAGTGGTTTGTGTACACAGATGGAACTTAAAAGAAAAAACTGATTTGAAATAGAAAAAAAAGTAATAAATGTTATAAGAACAGTCAGTGTGCAATATGCTGAATATGACACAATACTGTGATTATATTACATTGCTTCAACAAAGTTGGAAGCAGAGACTTGTAAGCAAGCTGACACGAGTAAAACTCAATCAATTTTAAAACCTACCATAATCATAATGCTGAATGTAAATAAAGCAGGAGATTCAGGAGTAAACGGAAGAATTTAACTACAATGTCTTCTATCTAATTTGGGCCAGAATTGCCAAAACAACATGGCCACCGGCTAGAGGCTATTAGCTAAGATGACAAGAAAAGAATGGACTGTGGGTTGGAAGCCCTTAGGACAAAAACAAAAGAGTGTAAAGAAAGTGGAAACCCTGCCAGAGGCTAATCTGGCACAGGCTGTGTTGTACTGGAAGACCCCAGGGAAAACAAGGTCAACCAGGTCGAAAAGTGCTGGGCTAAGCCATTATAGGTTAATACACTGAACCAGGGTGTCTTAACTAGTATGAAGCCCAAAGGAGAGTAATTTCTGTTTGATTCTAAAGGCTTAGACTGCATGTGTTGCTGCTCTGATTTAAGCTACAGCTGAATTTAGATCCTGGATCAAAGCACAAATGGGAAATATTGTTATAGTACTATCATACATAATATTATTCTCTTTAGAATCTGACTAATGTTTGATGGAAAAATGCAGGAAAATCTAAATGAGCCTCAGTTAAACATTTATCACCAGAATATTATCAACATTTTTACTAAATTATCCAATAGAAACACATGCAAAACCTCAGCTATAACTGTGTTAGTAAACCCAATAAGACAACACATCAAAAAGGTAATTCCCTGACTGGTTTCATCCACTTTTAGCTTTTGTTTGATGCTGCGACTGGTGGCACAGGCATTAGCACAAGAACAGCGATGAGGCACACAAAGATCAGTTTGCCTCTGCACTGCTTTTGTGAGTAGCTAGCTATGCGCTGCAGCAGCTGCAGATCTGTTTACCGAGAGCTCGGTGTTCTCGCGGCAAATGTTAAGTCGGTAATCAAAGGCAGCAAAGCATCGCTGATCAAAAGGGAAGGGAAAACCAGCAGGAGGGAAGAAAGTAAACAAAGACGTGAGCAGACGCTCCCGCTCAAAAATCGAACCGTGAAAACGCCGTGCGACACTCAGAGTTGTCCTCACATTTGTGTCTTCGAGGTTACAGTGTGTTAACGTCGGAAGATGCGATGCACTGGCAGTTAGTGTACAAATAAGGCAGATGGGTAAAACTAGTTTACAGTCTGACAAATGAAAAACAAACATCTTGGAAAAATGAAAAGTGTTCATGATGGCACAAAAATGTCTGCTTATCAAAAAATAAATAAATAGAAAGGCCACGTCAGAAATAAAAAAAGAAAGAGTGAGATAGAAATACAGCCGTAATACTGATCTAAATAGCCAAGCACCAACACATTACACACACCCAAACACAAACAAACACTCCACAAGGAGCCCCTTGAGGCAAGCTCAGTATTACTGATCTTAGGGGCCAACAGGGGACTCATTAAAAGTCTACCACTTGCTAAAGAGATCAGAGTGTGTGAATTAAGTCAGAGCGAGGAGAAACTAAAGCAGCTGAACTCTGTCATTAATAAGTTACCAGCTACCTTTTTCAAAATGATAGCTTTATTATTGTTTCTCCAGTCAAGTTTATTAATTTCTGACAGGAAATGCAGGTGTGCCATTACCACTTGTTACATAACACATCATCACTGTTGGGAACTTATCAGTGCTGCTGTGGATAGGAGAAACTGAACTTACAATTCTAAATTAAAATGAACAATGGATGGGAAATGATGGATAAAATAGAAACACACAAATGAAAACAGTTTCAGTTTGTGTTCAGTGACAAAACCAAGCTAAAATACAAAAACTATTACCAACCACCTCAGATGACCTGCACACATTAAACACCAACAAGGGGGAAAAAATAAATAAATAGGACTCCTAAAACACAAACCGACTACACTGACACAAACCTGGGTGGCGTTCGTTCGAGGAGGACGTGGCAGAGTTTGGGGCGGTGCTGCTGGTACTCGTAGTAGAAGAGGAGGAAGATGGCGAGGGAGAAGAAGAAGAGGAGGGAGAGGATGAGGAGAGAGTGAAAGCACTGAGAGCTCCTGCGGGCAGCGGCTGGCCTCTCTTCAGTAGCTGCTTGTGCTCCTGCTGACGGAAGCGCGGGGGCACCTCTCTGGGCGGGTAGCGAGCACTGGCAGAGGACAACTGGCACTGCTGCTGAGGGGGAGTCTGAGTCGGGAGTTGGATACCGCAGGGGGAGCGCTTGCCATTGCCAGAAGAACAGGAGGAGGAGGAGGAGGAGGAGGAGGAGGAGGAGGAGGAGAGGGGCAGCGTGGGGCTGGAGGGTTGGAGGTGATGAGATGGACCAGGACTGGGCTTAGAGGGAGCAGGCTCTGGCACTGCACAGATACAATACACGGCATAAAAGCTTTCACACACAGGAAAACACACGCAAGTCGCAAAAATATTATTGTCCAAGTAAACTCACTATACTACCCATTACAGATGTTATTCCTGACTAAACTAGGCTGACACTACTCGTAGTGTCAGATTTTAAAAATATTGTTTAACCTCTAATGATAATGATGTTTCTGCAATCACTATTCCAATTTAATTTCCTTTATAAGTTAAAATGCAACTTCTGCTACTGCCATCAAGTACAGACGCAAATGGGATGGCTGTGCACAAAAGCTGAGTCTTGCACGCTTTACCCAAACATGAAAACAGACTAAAAATTAATAAGTTATGAAGAGCCTCATAAAATCTGTGACAGAATTTACTTGAAGGGGGGGGAAATGTATCAGAAGAGAAAATATTCTATTTGGATAACACTGACAAGCAAATAATGGCTAACTTTGCCGTATTTACACAACTCCAATGATTAAGATTTCACAGTAGTTGATGCAAACATCATTATTTAAACCTAAACACAATCATCAAATTTACAATAGGTTGGTTTTTTGTTTTTTTTGGAAGAATAATATGAAATTTCTTCCAGATGTGTCCAAAGTTGTATTGGAAGTGCTACAGCTAGCTGCTGCTATTTGCACTTTAAAACGGGAATGGAATTTCATGCAACTTTATTTCGGTTTTGATTAATTTTAATGGATTTGGGCTATTAATTGATCTTTTGTTTTTGTTCTATGGGTTTACGGTCTAGCACTATAGTCAACTTTGGTTGTTTTAAACATGTTTTATCTTTAATTAAAGTTTGTTTGAATTAACCATGCAACAGGAAGCTGACAACAAGGTAAAAAGTTCGGAAGCAGTATTCCAATAAACTGAAGTTGTTGACATGGGAACTGGTTTAGGATGGCAGCAATCCTCTCTGGTCTTGCCTGGATTCAGTCTAGTCATGAGCTCAGCAATCCAGTCAGAATTAAACTTTATTTCTACAAACTAAGGCTTTTCAAAGAGCTATATACAACAGGTAAGATATTAATCGTATATGACCTCTTCACAGAACCCCGCTTTTTAACTGCATTTATTTCTCTTACTACATTTCGTTTGTGTGTTTTATAGCCAAGTTAACGGCTTTTTGCAACCTATTGTGTTAAAGTCGCTGCCCTAATGTAAAGTCCTTTTTTACGTCGACTGACGCTGACACACTTAACAAGCAGGAACATTTTATTTTCTTCATTATACATCTTCTGCTGCTCCATCTCCCATCACGCGTAGAACTTCTACAATTGATTTGACCCAAGACTGACCCAGCGGTTATGCGACCAAGCACCAATTTAACAAGATGATGGCCAGAAAAAACGTTATTAGAAGCAGGAGCCGGACAAATACTAAACAAAAAAAGTTTTGGCTCGAACACTTGAAGAGCACGCTGGTGTGATTCTATGGCTGTGTGAGCATATTGGAGCGAGTGGAATGAAAGGTTAAAGTAGGTCTGGCGTAGAAGCACTTGACCTAAGGACTCCCTGTCACAGAAATAGCTGATGACCCAATCAGTGCTTCGAGTTACTGTTTTCTAGTGCGTGTGTGAACAGCTAATGATGTAGTTTTCTGTAGTCACTTGGTTCGACACAAGAGATGTCACTGCTTTCACTCATGCAAATGGAAAGAGAAAGATGCAGTAATTAAAGCAAAGAGAGAGGTTGAATCGTCAAAGTTTCAACCTCTTAGCTTTCTTAAGGGTCCTTACTGTTACTTAGAAGATCTTAAACTTCATGGTTAGGAATAAACCCGGCTGTGACACGAGCACACAGGTCTGCATTAACAGAATAGAGGTTAAAGAAAACGTTTGGCTGTATTGAAGTGGGTTTTTGTGTAAATGTTATAAATAATATCTTACCAGTAGTGTTTTGTTTGGAGAAATACAGTTTATGTTTGAAAGGACAAACGAGCTAACGGCTAATCCAAATCTCACAGCAGGTTTTGGGAATGCTAATTTATAAACCTTTACATCTCCATCAATTTCACCAAACATAATTATTCACATTGGATTCTACGGTTATTTATAAGCCTAAATAGTACCAGTAGCAGCGACACGTAGCACTTCCAGGGCATCCAGGGGACAGATTCATCAGGACTTTAAATATTTCTGCCAGAATAACCATGTAATATGAAATTGATGGCAGTGTAAAAGTTTATAAAGTAGTATTTGAATGAACCGCTTTAAAAGTTTTGTAAGTTGGAGCTGTTTTAAGATGGCAGCAATCCCCTTTGGAAGTAGCTTCCCCGAGCTCAGCCATTATTCGCTTATCAATGCGGCTGCAAACATGCACGCATCTCAACAATGAGATTTGTGTCAAACCGAATGAGAGTTTTCCCTGATCAAGCTCGACTGGCTGCAGGTTTGAAGCTGCAGTTGGTGACGCACATTTCTGATTAAATTCAGCTCAGCCCGCCTGACGCTGTCTCAACCAATCAAACAGCAGGGTGGTGAGTGCACGCCACCCTGGCCCTTGTCCTCCCTGCCCGACCCATTCTGTCTCCACCTCTCCTTACCCCCTCGTCTTTTCATCTACAGGTTGCTTCGGAGCCTCAGAGCGCTTTCTTTTTATTTTCTTTCCTCCTCCTCCTGCTGCTCTTCTTCCTGGACCCTCTATGTTTTTCTGTCTCTGGACCTTTTTACATTTTGATCCTTTATCTTGTGCCATTCTTCCCCCTGCCACCCCTTCTCCCCCGTCTTATTTCTTACTCCTTGTCATTTCCTTTGGTTTCAGTCCAAATATCTCCCCCATCCAATCTGTCATTTTTCTTTCTTTTCAATTTCTTTCATCTCTCTTCCAGCCCCAGCTGGATGTTTCCAACAAGGAGCCTATTTTTACCCAGCATCACTTTTCTTTCCTTCTGCTGCAAGGTGTCACCGCAGACTGTTGTAACAGTAATTTTCAAGAAACCTCGAAACCTCTCAAACTCTGAAACTTCATTCTAGTTGGAAAAAACAACTTGGACTCCAAAGACGTTCAAAAAAGGAGTCCAAAGACATTTAGAAAAACTTGCGATGTGAGATATTCTTGTTTAATATTGAGATAACGCTATCAGTTGCAACTAATCTATATTTTCCTCACTCCATGCTGTCTTTCTTGTTATCACTATCATTTAAACCAGCTGTAGGTAAGTGAGAGCCCATTAGATTGACAAAATATACTGTCAACGTGCAAAACATGAATGCATGGAACTTGAAATATAATGGTCTATTACTTATTGCAGTCCTCTATGATAATGATATTGCGCTCACTGATATTGCGTTGATGTTAAACTTTCAATATAGTGTGCAGCCCCAGTTACAATACGACAACATACAATACAAGGCCCACAAATACTGATAATGTCATGATTACAACATTTGACTAATTATGAATAGAAAGAGCCTGTGAAAGGTTAAAGTTCAAAATTTCTGAACAAACTGTTCAGTCAGATTTTACAGTTAAACTTCTCTTCTTTGAGTTTTGGTCCAGTTGTCTTTATTTGTGTATTTTGTGCACCCAACGGGAGTTGTAAAATAATGAAGCAAGCATCAGAAATATTATCTTCTTTAGTTAATAAACTTTTTATTTTTTGCACTGGCACATAAGTTGTGTTGCAAAAATAGGGATAACAATAGAATGGTCTAATCCAGGGGAAGGCAACCCTGGTCCTCGAATGCCACCATCCTGCATGTTTTCCTTGTTTCCCTGCTCCAACACACCTGATTCAGTGGTTAAATCACTTCTTCATGTTCTGCAGAAGCCTGTTAATCAGCAATTGATTCAAATCAGGTGTGTTGGAGCAGAAAAACAAGTAAAACATGCAGGATGGTGGCCCTCGAGGACCAGGACTGCCCACCCCTGATGTAATCTAATCTTTTTCTATCCCACCTTGATTGGATGGATTGCCAATTCATTGATACTTCTGAACAAGGGATGGTTGGGGTTACTTTAATAAGATACTAAGAAAAAAGTATAGGACTCTTCAGCATGAGAGTGTCAAAGTGTTTAATATGCTAGTTACACCCAGTACTTGAAAAATGAAACAAATGCACAGGGTTAAGTTGCATGATATTAAATAGAGCTGCACAATGTATCAAATTTCTCGACATCACAATATCAATGTGCAAAGAACTGCATTAAATCATAGGCTGTTATATTCTAAGTGCCATGCATTCGTCCTCTCCATACTAATATTATGAATGCCCAAAGGGGTGGAATCGAACTGCACTTCATGCTCAACTCCAGCGAAGATGAAAATGGCTAAGATGTTAAAACAAAGTGTTGTGAGCACCATGATGACAAAACAAAGGAAAATACTGAAGAAAATAAATATTAAAGAAAACTGCAATCACTTTTTTTCCCCCATATTGTGCAGCCCTTTCCTCAACTGGGTTACAGGTTGTGAAGGTGTCACTTTTTAATGACCGTCTACTTTAAATCTTATAGTATAAAGCAAGTTTTTACAGTGTGTTTAAACAGTGCCACATCTGATTCTGCAGACATGCTTCAGATCGGTTTGAGCAGAAATTGGGACTGAATTTCACCCATTTCATGTCTGATTACCAGATGCGTCTTACTTAATTATTTAGTGATCTGTTGTTGTCCATTTTGACAGACTCTCTACCTACTGACCTCATATTAAGAGAACAGATTTATTTTTCTTATTCTCCGACTATGAGCCAACTGTTCATAAATGTTATACATTGATTCCACTTTAAGACTTTTTTAGTGAAAATACAAATAATGTCATAAATAAGCACTGTATTAGTTTCACTGGTAGAGAAAAATGTAAGTAAAAGCAGTGACTTTAAAACTTAAATACTGAAAATTTAGACATCTAATGATGTTTTTCTATTAGATGGTGGGGTAAGGCATGGTTTGACAGCACAGTTCTTCATAGCTCCACTTCTTACTGACAGTTACTGTACCTCCTGCACGGGAGTGTACTATGCAACAGAAACAAACCCCTCCATACCTGAGCATGGAGATGAGAGATAATTTAATAAGCATCTGTATCAAGTAACTACAATCTATTAAACTCTCCTGCTGAGGTCTTCTCAGCAATCGTGCACAGAAGTTTTAATTACAGCCTTTCTTTAAACTAAATGATTAGTTACATAGTGTAAGTGAAAGCAAGGTGTAGCAGGGGCTTAACAATTCAAAACATAAGTGGGACACAATGGTAAATAGGAAGACCTGGACGAATCTGAAGTTGAACTAAAAATCCAGGAAATAGGTGCAACTGGCACAAGGACCGGGTTTGTGTAAATGCAAAGAACTGGACGGCTCCCCTCAGCCTCATGCCTGGAAGAGCAGGTTCCCACATCTCCTCAGTCTATTGTTTGCAGATCCACTTTATTATGCAGCCATGTTTGTAGAAGGGGGGAGGGATAGACACAATGCACAGGCTTATATCCCCAACACAATGGCACGTTTCTTGATCTAATTATAGCCGAGACGTAGGAAAACTCAGAAAAAGATATGTTTAAAATTGTTTATGTTGGTCTAAAAGCTGCTTTTGTTGGGTCCTAAACAGTTCTAGAGCTGCAGAGACTAAATAATTGCTTTTAATCCATGAAAACAAGCTATAAAAGGAGTGTTCATCAAAGAGCCACTTAAATTCTCAAGGAAACTAGATCAAAACAGTCCTTAAAGCTAAAAGAACAAACAGGCTTGCCTGATGCAACACATGCACACACACACACTTAAATATAAACAAAAAAACTCCAATTTGAGTCAAACAGAAAGTGAGTTTGTGATCTTTTCAGTATCACACCTCTTATTTCCTCCTCCAAAAAAACTTGTTCCAAAATGGAAGAAAAAAAAGTCCCTTCTTTCAAAGTAAGTTACCCAGAATACCACCCCACACTTTTTATCTGCCATTCAAAGACTCAACTTATATCCTCGTTGTCATGGAAATGTTACTTCAATAAACTTGTTATCAGGAAGAAGAAAAGGCACCAAGTCTAGCAATTATTATAACACTAAAATAATTAGTACTATCATAATTAAAAACAAAAGTAGGATATTGATGTTGAATCTCTACATTTGCTTGCTTGTGCGCTGTAACTAAGCGGATCCCTCAGTAACAGAAGTTTAACGTATGTGTATTTGTCTTTATATGCACTTGAATGTTTAAATGAGTGTGTTTATAGATGGTCCCATCTGTCGGCATCAGGAAAGAACAGAAACTCCCTCCTTCACACACGCAGACTAAATTTCTCACCGCTCGCCCATTTCATTATGGGTCGTTGCTATAGAGACTGACAGTTGCCTAATGCAACTCTGTGCGCCTCTCGTGACCCCCCCTGCGCTTTATGCAACCTCTTTCCATACTACGTTTTCTTCCACTCTCTTAATTAGCCCCCACACCTCCCCAACTCCCGTCTGCTTCAATTTCTTTATTTTATTTATTCCTTTTTCAAGTCTCGGTTGCACTCCTCAAGAGCATCTCCCCCAGCCGAGCAGGAATACGACAGAGGTGTCCCAAGAATCCCCTCTCGCCGTTTAACCCTAAAAGCAGCTGACACACACTGCGGGTAGAGAGCTTTAACAAGATCGCGCTGCCTCTCTATTCAAGATCGGTGCCTGAGGGCAACAACTGCCTCAGGACACATGCCTTCTAAATCTGAGAGCTAAACGGCATGATTGAAAATATCTTAAAGTTTTTAAAGGCTCACACACAAAAGAGGAACACTGACTCCCACGGTTAGAGCCCCAGGGTCACCAGGGCACATGGAACCCCAGAAGCATCATGGGTACCACTCATTGGGGGTCTAACAGATGGCTTCTAAAGCACAGGTCTATTATGACTTACAGCTATGGGGCATTACAGCTTTAGAACAGGCAAAATCCAACTCTGCTTTCTTAGTGTAACCCCTACGTTACGCCTAACCATTCACATCCCTCCTAAACCTGCAACCTGCAGTCACAAGGAGCAGGCATAAAAACTTCTAATAACAAAATTTAACATGCCAGAATATAAAGTGTTTGTTGACACGATACAAGTCAACACACATACGTGATGCTATTTGTGCCATTCTTAATGCTTGTTGAGGATAACTGATGAAAACACCAAATGTAATAGATTGGCACAACCAACTAGACATTACAGTAGCTGTTGTGACACTTAAATATTCTTAATAAAGAAATATGTTGCTATCTTCACTATATTTTATGCTTGTTAAAAATAACCGACAATAACGCCAAATGAAATCCATCAAACTAAACGGCAGTGCTTTTTCTGTGAGTAAAAATGTTTTTAGTGAGGAACACCCTATTTGGAAGCAAATCCCTTCATTTTAAAGTCCCCCTAGAAAATGTGTTTTTAACGGTTTGAAAGCCCCGCCCCTTTGCCTTCCATTACATCACAAGAAGGATCAGAACGCCCCTTCCATGTGGATAAATAAACTGAGGAGTAGGGCTTAAAATTAAAGGGAAGGGGTGAAATGGAGTTCATCCTCAACATCACCAGCCTCTTTTTCTGTGGTTTAACTGCAGATGCCAATGACCCATGGACAAAACAATAAGGGCTCCCATATGGTGACACAGACAATCAGCCTTGTACTGAAAAAATTCAGACAGAATCCCTTTAAAGCACAGGGTAAAGTGTCACTTGTATCAACTGGGTTACTTCCTGTTAATCTGCCAAATATGTGACATGAAACAGCTCAATGATGGGGGAAGGCTCTTGTCAGCAGCATGTGTGATCAAACAACATACAGTAAACAAATCGAGAAGAAAGAACTGTTTAAGTCTGCAGATTTCTCTGTCTCTGCTCGTGGTCTCCTCCTCCATCGCTCCTCTGGCACTTTATGTGCACGTTGAAAGAGCAAACAGTGGATGGAAGAAAAACAATTATGCACTCCAGTCATAAATCTACTGGACATAATTCGCAAGCTATACACTATTAATTCATTGAGCGCTTATAAATGTGGTTAACTGAAGGAAGAAGGAGGAAAAAAAAAAGCAAGCGCGAAAACCTAAAGTAAATTAGCCTCTAATTAGATTGCAATTCATGAAATTCTATTTTAAAAGTGTTGACGCAATTAATAGCATGTGAAATTGCAAATTAATCCAATACAAAATGAGAGGACACACTTGGGTTTAAGTGCATCTCTCGCCACTTTGAAAAAATATAATGCTGTTATCACCATGGCGACACCGTGCAAATATGTTTCTCCTCTGCACAGCGATGCAGAGTCGCCGGGGCTGAGCACAGAGTGGGTGAAATGAAACCGGCAGAACAAACCGCACGGTTAAGGAGGAGAGTAAGCGACAGGGATTACATTAGCTCTGTACCCTTTTCGGCGCTGAAAAAGTACAAGAGCAGAAAAAAAAAAAAAATGGAGACCGCAGATTTTCTGATTATGAGCAACACTGATGTATTGCTGTGGCGTCGTGTTATCTGAATGCAGACTCTTGTGTTCTGAGTTGTGCTTATCTAACTTCCTGCTTGGACTAGGTTTTCGCGCTACCTCAAGATCTCTGTGTATGTGAATGCTTCACAACGACCGCGGCGAGGATATTATTATCTTAGCTGTGATGCGTAATGAAGCAAATGTGTGCATTAGTCAAAGAATGAAAAGAAAAGAAAAGGATAGGTCTTTGCAGCCACTGAAGGGATGAGCATGCATGTGTTTTGATGAATTTAAGCTGTTAGGGACACACAGCTACATCCTGTATGCATGCTGGGATGCGCATGGTTCTGTCAGTGTTAGAAGGCATATGTATCGGTAAACTAAGCGACTATGATTGCGGCACTGGGAGAGATTGTGATGAACCTGCATGTGTGCTGTGGGTGAATAATGAGCATCCCTCAGAGGGGGAGAAAGGGAGGGTGGGGGGGTCTGTATCAGAGGTCCAGCCTATATATGTGTGTTGGAGGGGAGGAGGAGGTTCGGGGCAATGGGGACACAGCCTCCTGGAACCCTGCATTCGATGAAGCTCTGTGCCTAATAGGGGGCAGAGAAGTTAATTCCAGCGAGCCGAAGCTTTATCTCATTTTCATACACATGAACGCGCTGGGCCGAGATCGATTACCGCAAACAAATTGAAATGCCTGGGCCCAGGGAGACCCGCAGAGAGGAAAGCAGAAAATAACTAAGAAGAAAGGGGGTGGGGGGTGTTTCGTGTATGAGACTATGAATTCCTAAAAATGTGTAAAGAAGGCAGAATCAATGATATGGATGGAAAGACGCAAATCACTACTGCACACCGATTTTCTTCCTTCCCACCTCTGTTATTTAGTGCCACGCATGAAAAGACAATTGTATCGCATTGACACCACCTTCCATGCTGAAGATGTTGGAGATGGAAGGTTGGGAGAAAACGCACACAAGTCCTGATGACTTGATTGGTCTTCAAAAAATGACTTCTTTCCCCAACTTTCTTTTTCTTTCGGTCTGCATGGGCACTTATTACGTACACACAATCAGAGTGTCATTCCAAGTCCCCTTCCCTCTCCATCTCTCATTAAACACACCCTAAAATAAAAGTCCATCCCATTAGCTCTCTGCATTAGCTCCAGAGCTGAGGCTTGATGGTCATTTTTAGCACTCGTCCAAAGTGCTCGAAGCTTCATTGCTTTCTCTCCTCCATTTCATTTCTTTTTTCACTTTTGGTTTTTATCTCGTCCCAAACCAGCTCGTTACACTTCATCCATCTATCTTGTGGCTCCTTCAACTGAGCTCCTGTCTGCAGCCCTCTCTCCCAACCAGAGATATCAAAATTTCTTCCCTAATCCTTAACAATTCAGATGCTGCTACACAATCAACAGCACAAAAAACATACATATTACAGGGGTGATAGGTTTTTTATGATTTGAGCTCTACATTGGCAATGGGTAAGAATAAGTAAGTAAAGGAAATCCTAAAAAAAAAATGTATAAAAGCAAACAACCACAGCTCATAACCAAATTGTGTTACTGTTTGGAAAGAAGTAAAATTTACAAGTGTGTTGAAATGCAAACTGTATGCTGACAACCATCTCAGGAACTAAATACAAACTCCCAAATATAACACTTCTCAGATCTTCCTCCAGTTTTTGATAATTAAAGTAAGAACTCATGTCATCAGCACAACATGTTGTTGAATGAAGCAATAAAATCTATGAAGGCAAGATTGTCGTTATAAAAGGCAGCCAAATTATGTGAATGTAAAATATGTGAGTGAATTTAAAGAACTAGGATCAGCTACTTTTGAACCTCCGGCATGTACATACAGATATATACATTGATGAGACCACAACATAAATCCCCTTTTTCCCCTTTAGTGTTTATCACCACAATTTGAAAGGAGGCCACAAAGCAGCCTAAATCAGAATTGTGTAAAGCTCTAAAAACTGAATAATAGGCCAAGGTTATTGACAGTGCAGCAGAGCACAGGGGTGGTGATGAATTCAAATATCCAGTAAGAGTCCAAGGCAAGCAGGAGAGAGTATTGTTAAACCCTTACTGTCAAACCCAGACTAAGACACTGCTGGGTAAACTAGATGCAGGACAGGCACTAACAAACGCACAGGAATGATTTTAACACCATCTCCTGGATTAGGTTTCACTTATAACTCAAACACATTTATGGAGGACCTAATTTCCTCAAACGTCAGATCTCTGAGCTGGGAATGACCTCAGATAACCTGTCTTCTGAGCTGCCAGGATTCCAGTCAAGCTGAAAACTAGTGGGTGTTGCAAGTATTACTAACAGTACCCGTTTATTAAACACTTTTTGTTTGGTTTTGTACATATAGGCATGAAGAAAACTTGCTTAGAGATAGACGTTACACAGCACTGTGTGTGCAGTAGGGTAGGGAGTATCAGAGTACCCTAAAACAGCAACTGTACTGATTTGAAAACGGTCCTTAAAAATTCTGCTGCAAATTTAATTCCAGTTGTGTGCAAATTAGTTTAAGCTACATAGTTAGGTTGGTTTACAAGGAGCGCACTTCCTGTAAACTCTTCTGATGTTAAAGACACCTAATCCCTAAACTGCTGCCTTGGCTTCAAGAGCTACCCGCTGCTATACTGTACGGTAATATTGTACACATCAGTTTAAGTTAAGGACAGCTTTATGGTAAGAAAAAAAATAATACAAAGTAAGCAGCAGTTATATGATTGATATGGGATAAGGCAAGTTAAATTACTACAGGTGTTTACATTGTCTGTGTCGACATTTAAGGTCGAAGTTGGTGAACTGCTTCTCACTTGACATAAATTCGATTCATGCAGATGTTCCAGTTAAATTTCCAAGAGGAGACTCAAAAATGTATAGGGAGTAGACTTATGCAAGAAGTGTTTATAAGTGTTTTTACATTTGTGGCATCAAATCAGTTTAAAGCACAAGTCTCATTGGGGAAACTGCGAGCCACAGAGCCAGGATTGTGACGGTGAAGCTAACTTTGTAGCACTACACACAACGTCTATTTCAGCAGAAAGCACAAAGGGCACATGAGGACTGTGTTCTTTAGGCCCTGCTCTTCTTTGTATCACAGCTTAACTGCCTTCTCTTCTTTTATTCAACACATCCCATCCCCCCACCCCCCAAAAAAAAATCACACTGGGTGAGCTGTCTGGGTGCCCTCACGCTTCACTGCCCGATGCTGCGGCGTACTGAGCGTCACTCTGCATTACACTCCACTGTATCTGCTCTAAAATGGGTGCATGTGTGTCTGAAAAGCATAAAGTCGGATGGCTCAGTTGTGCATACATGTAATTAATACGCGTGTCCGTCTGGGCATATGAATGCTAAATGCACGAATAACGCATGTATGAGTGGATAAGTGTGTCGTAATAAGAGTTGATGCATGCACATCAGGTGGTTTTAAAGTTTACCTAATCATGACACTCACCTTTGGGTTTCTGATCAGTGGCCTGCAGAAGGAGAAAAAAAATTACAATTTTAAAAAATGAGCAAGAAAAAGCAAACGCATCAAAACCATAATGAAAAAGAAGTTTTATTCAACAGTGGAACAGCTATATTATTAAGGACAGTAAATCTAATGCCATTTGATAAACCTGACAACAATTTCTTTAAAGAAATTATCCTTCAAATACAGTATAATGTCCATATTTCAGCAAATCCACCACAAGTATTATTCCTAAGAGCTTATAAAAAATGATTACTTACTAAATCAAACAGTAACTTGGATGCTCTTTAGGTCATGACAGGGCAACAGCCTTTTGCCTATATATTGAAAACATAAAGTCCGCCCCAAAAACAAAGGAAAGAAGAGTGCAGCTCACCTCTTTCTGAGTGATGTCCTTCTTAGTCTTTTCTTCTTGCTTTTTCTTTTTCCTTTCTTCCATCAAATGATTCTCTTTCTTGAGTTGCTTGCTTCTCTCAGCTGTTCGAAAACAAAGAAAGAGAGCAACACGGCATGAGAGGAGAAAGCCAAAATTTAGCTTTTATAAAAAAAAGAAAAAGAAAAGCTTAACCTCTTCCACTGTTTTATTAATACTGTGCAGCTAAACGGGTCACAGACACACAGCTGCATACAAGTCAAGTCATCACTGGATGAATTTAAAAGAATTTCATTTAAATTTTAAATGAGAGGAACCAAAACCTTCTGAGGCAAACTAACATTCAAAAAAATAAATAAATTCAAGCACTAGTATTTTGTAGTTTGGGGAAATAAAAGTGCAGGAAAGACTCCAGGTCAAGTCTCGACGAGTTGTGGAAGAAAACTTTGTTCAGATAAAAATGAACCTCTGTGCAATAAAACCCTGGTCTGATGGCAAGAGGAGCTGCAGGAACGTTTGGCTTTGATGGTGGTGGATCGTTGCTCTGTGAAAAAATCTGATGCACAAACAGGTTTGCACATGAAGTCAGCAGAGGGAAACCTCCCCGATCGTCTAAACACAAAAAGAGCCTGTTGCCAGTTGTTCAACATGTGGTTGAAATCTGTTGTGTAAAATCTGTACGCCTCACAATGAATAAATAAAAGGCAGCAATGGATTCAATTATACATTTGAAAAAGAAAATACTTGTTTTGTGGAGTGCCCCAACTCTGAAAAGTGTAAGATAACGGGTAAAATAAAGGCTTCTTTGGAGCATAAAGTTTCCAAAAACCCCTGGATCCAACTCTAGTATTCATGCATTTTCATGTTTCTGATTAAAGAAAGATTCTAGTTTTGTAAAAATGTGAACAGCTATGTTCATAACCACAACACACTGAAGAAAAACTCAGTGTCCAGCCCTATAAATAGACACTGATCAGATGATCATTTAAAAATTAAAATAGAGAACTTGTGCTACATTTACATGTAGTATTCAAACCACTCTGGCATTTACTTGAAAACACTTCTGACTTTGGGTTATAAAGTTTTAGATTTGGGATTTGGCCAGGGCAGTTAGAAACAGGGACTTCTGGTTCCTGAATGAGTCTCCAAATGGATTCTTGCCAAAACAGCAAAGTCCCAATCCTAATCTTAGCCTGAGTTGCTTTTTCCAACTGGTCTCTACAGTTGGTTTGTCCAGGGGACGGAGCTTCAGATTAGGTCTAATAAATCACTTTGTCCTTTTTCTTATTCACTCCTAACCATTTTTTAGGATAAAACAGACACAGGAACTAAAACCCTACTTGTCACATAAAAACTAATTAGTAAGGCTGTAACTTTAATGTTGAAGAAATGTTTCCGTCCCCAGCCATCGTACTATTCAATAATTATTGCAGACACTAAATAGCAACATTTTCTTTTTTTAATCTTAAGAAAATGAGAAGGAGGTTTAAATACAAATATGAAGACTTGCAAATAAAAACAAGCCCTAAAGTGACAGCAAGAACAAAAGCAAGCATAAAAAGGTTTTTTTTAAAAAAATGCAAGGAGAGAAGAGAAAATAAAGATGGTAAGGATTAAAAGGATTGAAAAGAAAGCCAACTTTAAGCCAACAAAGTGACAGAATGAGACACAAGGTCTTATTTATAAAGACTTGTTTTCAGTGTGTGTGAGTCCAATGAGCGAGACAGCCAGCCTGAGGGCCAGATGAAACTCACTGCTTCATTTAAACATTTATTTCCTTTGGCTCGGCTCGAGTGACAGCTCCTGGAAACTATTAGATGTATGACCTGAGACAAAAGAACTGATTGTATCGGTTCAGTTCTCAGAAAGTGAAAGGGAAACTTTAAAAAAATTTAAAAAAAAAAAACAGCACCACGGCATCACTAAATTGATATGACACTCTCAAAAATATGCAAATGAAAATTATCTCTGTGTCAGACTAAAATAATGGGCTATTCTTTTTCCCCTCAGCAAGTGCTGCAAGAAACTCAAACCCACTTGCTTTGAACAAATAGCTGCCGTGCTTCATGATAACAGACTAAAAGAATCAAACTTTCTTTTAAAACTACCCCCTTTATGTCAAACTAATTTATTAAAAAGGGTAAAGGCACGGACAAAAATAAACTACCCATCAGAGTCTTGAAAATCATGACTCACTGCTATGGTCCACAAGACTCAACATATAAAGTTGTAATAATATTTCAAAATATATCTAAAAGCCCTTATAATGGATGTTATAGGAGTTTTTCAAGTACTTGCAGGTGATGTTAAAGTATTTAAAGTAATGATCTGAAAGCAGTCACTTAGTTGACAAAGAGATGTCTTTTTAAATATTAGATAAAAGAAACTGCTTGTGAAGCTTATCAAAAATAAAATATGGTTCGGATCAAACCGAAAAGTTCTTAAAAAATTGCAAAGATAAAAAGGATTGTCTCATTCTGTGTTGGGCTCAAAGTACTTCTTATTTTCAGGTTTTACAACTCTAATCCAACACTAGTCTTCACAGGATTTTGAGATGATCATTAAAATGCATAACTTTTGATTTAATTGATAAATTCATGTAATCAAAGTTATAAGCTGATAAACTGTAATGCTGATTGTTATGCATCCCGCCCTGAACAGAAAACAGACTCGCGTGAGGCAAGGGTATGATTCTAAATTTGAATAAATAAAAATATGGATGAATCCTAATGCTGCTAACAGATTTAATAGAAGGCCCGGCCCCCCGCTGTGCTACGGGGGGGAGGGAAATGTCAGTCAAAATATCGAGAGGCCTCTGATGGTGCGGTGATGTTTCGAACGAGCGGTAAACGTGCAAACAGATGGACAAACAGACAGATGAGCGAAGAGAAAATAACCAATACTGTTGTCAACAATACATTACAGCCAAATCCTCAAAAAAAAAACTGCAAGAGTTGTGGCCATCGCAGCTGGTCAAAATGATGAGATAATGAGATCTTCCTACTATTTCTTCCCTCCTCCATCTTCATCATTCTTCCCTCCTTCCTTCTTGCAATCTTTGTCTCCCTCACTCCCTTATGTTCACACAGTCCTAGTTTTCACACTGACACTCAGTGTGTGTGTGTGTGTGTCATTGTGCTATCTCAGCAGTTAAAGGAAGGCTGCCCTCAGGTAATAAATAGGACTTTAAATTATGTGTGCGCGCGTGTGCATGAATACAAATGCGGTTTGTGTAATGTGGGCAAGTGTTCAGAAGTGTAGCAGCACATTTCTCATTTATTCTCTTCCATTTTAAGCCTGTTCGGTCTTTGCTCCAACCATCAGACATAATGATAATGTACGACATTCAGCTGCTAAGATTCACCTAGCAGAGGGAGCATGAAGAGCCATGACGGCGGGACACGGTGACAACAAGGGGAGCCGAAAAGGGGACAGCAGCCACGATGGGTTAGGACCGGTGTACATCCGTGCTAGTTTTATTTTTAAAAATCGCTTTCTAGTGAACCTTTCAAATAGAGCTGACCTTGTTATCCTGACAGCAGCTACTTTAAGCTTTTTAAATGACACTGGAGCTACAGCTATCTGATTACTATTACTACAATAAAAGGGTTGGAGAAAAATCAGGTCAGCCTGATACCAGCGTCACAACACAACAGTATGAGTGTACAGAGCTGTTGTTCTGTCTGACAGTTGCATGGTTTTATTGCTACTGAGGGTAAAATTAGAGAAAAGTGTAACCTGGCAAACAAAACTGATATGTGACATAAGAGAGCGGACAGTTGTCTTCTGATTTGAAGTAGTTAACGCCAAAGTTAGCTTCACTCCTGACCTCAGTTGCCCTCACATATAGCCTTACATGCTTCTCCCTGACCCCCTCCAGCAGTGCTGACACCAGCACTTCCTCAGCAGTGACCCTGGCTAAGATGTGCTGGGCTTTACACTATTTGGCCCAAATGGCAGTAAGATAATATAAAGATTAGACTCATCAAAGCTAAAATAGATAACCCAAAGTTTTTGATGCACTGAATAGTTTCTATACTGGTATGCTTGGGTTTACATAAATGTTTTGAATGTGTATCAAAACACAGTACATCTCATATCTACTGTAAGTCTTGCTGTCACCAACATGATCTGCCTCCAGTTATATTTGATTTTATCATCATTTTCATAATCTCTTCGCCAAAAATAAATACTATTGTAGAATTCGTACAAGCAGCATCGTCAAAGAAAAATTACTTATGTTAATAAATCTATTCTTGTTACTTTTTCTTTGTTCGGAGAGCATATTGTGTTTCCACAATGTTCTATTTCAGGTCTGAAAATAACTATAACTTCCTTTAACTGTGGCTTAGAACAGAAAAGCCACTTTCTTTTTGTTGGACCACGGTTTGCCATTTGATCCCAACCCTGCTTTCACTGCTAATTTTGGTTTGGATCAAAATGAAAGCTTTTCTAAAACTGCAAAAGAAAAGACTTTTTGCTAAGCGGGATTATCATCTTCAACGTTGAACACAACTGCTCCTTGGCTGGAGGGAAGGGCAGTAAGTAAGGACACGTGATAGCAAGGCATGAACATGAGCACATAGTGCAGGAATGAAGAAACTATAAAATCACAACACGCACAGGGAAGCAGTTTGTCTGATGCCTGTCTCTTTACACGAAGGATGCAGAGAGTGGAGAGGAGGGGGTACCAGGCAGAAGATGAAAGCAGATTCAGAGCAATACCAATTAGGAACGACAGCCGCCAGAGAACCAGTCATGGCACAGGGACTGAGAACATGGAAAAGACCTACAGAAAAAAAACTTGAGACACTGGAAAGTTGGAAATGAAACTGAACGACAAGAAGAGATGATACGGGGGAAACATTTTTACTGCACCTTGGGTTTTTAAGAAGGATGGGAAACAAAATATCAAGGATGATGAAAAACAAGAACAAACGAAGACTGCGAGTGCGATGTACAATAACCGATCAAGACAAAGGAGGCAGAGGAACTTTAAAAGGAAACAAACTGCAAGGAAAACATGCAATCTCATGTCTTTGAAGCAGCTGTCAGACCAAATGCACACATAACACCTCCCACTACATACTAATACTAATAATGGAAAAGTCCATAAAATGAGGTAAATCCACTCTCTACAGACATTAACATTCATGTGGCATCAAAGACGCCACAGGACTCCCCTGGGCCAAATTATATAAAACATTATGGGCATCCCGTTCCTGGAAATTTAATCTTTAATTTAATACCTTCCAAACTTGTGCTGCTGTGAGTTTGTGTTTATGCAGTCGGAGTAGTTTTGAAGGAGCTTATTGACTGTAAACTCCACGGCTGATAAGCAGTAAGTAACTCAACTTACATCCACACTGGCGGCTTGGGTGGTAAATATTGTGTGCATAGTAAGGGTGGGAGTTTTGGTATTCGCTTCAATGAAGTGAACTGCAGACATGGATTTTTTTTTTATATTTATTTCCAAATGTCAAAAATCAACTTTGTTAACACAGATCTGTGCAGCCACAGGTTAGGAAAGTCAGCAGCGTAGATACAGCTCAGTGCAGTTTGTCCTGGTAGAGTTGCCGTAGCTGCTGTAGTGCTAACTTGTTGCTGTGTGCTTTCACATCTTTTTCATCTTTTCTTTGCTGAAACCAGGAAAATATTTCTGTGAACAATAGTTTACGTAAACAGAACATTACTGTTTTTGGCAATTACTGAAACATTTAATTTGTGTATAAATTTTCAATAATGTTAATCACGTTAGCTTTTCTACGGCCTGCGATTTATAGGGTTTACTGGCATATGGTATTAGGCACTCTTTATTAGGCATGAAAATATACAGAGTCGTGTTTATTTATGTAAACCAAGCCAACAGTCTTGACAATAGTAATTTAAATATGTATTTCTGTCTCTGCATTTCAGTTTCACAATGCTCTAGATCCAGATCATAAGCTCATCATCCGCCTCCTGGCATTAAATCACAAAATCTGATAAGCGAGAACCATCAATAACCATTTTATGATCGAATCGCAGCTCTCTGAGGTATAATCGAATCGAGTCATGAGGTGCCTAAAGAGTCTTATCCCTAATGCATACCAGCTTTGCTTAAAGCAGGTGGCTTTAGCAAAACATTTAGGGCGACCAGACAGAAAACCCGCCTCAAAAACTGTGACAAAAATTTTCTTGGTTGGTGGAATCTGTGGTTGACAGACTGACTTGAACGTGAACAGGTGGGCGGCGAGGAGTGATTAAAGGGAACGCCAAGTTGGAGTAAAAATAAAAGTCATAGAATCAGATAGCAAGATAGTTTGGGTTTCGGTATAAACAAAAGCTTTGAGGTTTGTCTCCAGAAAATAAGCTCTCAGGCTCGACTCTTGGCTGCTGCCTCTGCCAAGTCGATATGAAACTTTAAACACAGTGGCAGCTCATTAAATGAGAAAACAGCACAATGCACACGACCAAGCAAGCCTGCTCCCTGTCATCAGCACAGCGAAAGCTTAGAGAATTTAAGAAGAAGCTTTCGAGACAAGTGTGATGGTGAAAGTGTTATTCTTTGCTTTGTGTTTGTTTATATGAATTTATTATTCTTATTCTTATTTATATTTATATACTTGTGCATCCAAATGTAATTATACTTGGTTGTGAATATTCTGCAGCCTGTTAGAAAAATGGGAAAATTTGTTTCTGACTGAATGGAAGAGATTGGTTTTATTCGGGTGCACGCTATAAGGGGAAGAAAAGCAAGATTTCAAGTAAGAGACGAGAAAAAAAAAAAACAGATATAGAATTACTTCACATTTTCCAGGGTGAGAGGAAGGTTAAGACATACACAATGAGTTTCTAAATAAATTAAATTAATATAGTTTTATTTGTTTAATTAATCCAATAAGAATGATTACCCTGAAACCTGCTGCTCTGGCACCAATCTGCAGAGATGCTGTGTGGTGTAAGTCTCGAAATGGTAAAAAAAATAAAATAAATTAATGTAAAAGTAATTAATGCAGCTTTCGTGCCCCAATTCTCTAGTTTCCACAGATACTTTATGAGTCATTTAATACTGAATCAAACTATTTCAAACGCTGCAATTAATCTGCTAGCGTGAAACATTGAAATTTAAACTGGGTCGCAGCTCAAGCACACATTTTGTTAATAACGCTTAGCAGCATATTCACATCACATTATTCTAAAAATGAAATCTCAGAAATCCAAAGAAAAAGCTCACTTTTTTTTTGACTACTAAAATTTACAGTAAAAGGATATACAGTCTTGACAATAACCCAGCTGACCTGAGCTTGTGGACCTAAGCCGTGGCCCCAGCTCAGGGTCAGGCACTGCATCCTCCTGCTGTTCACTCAGCCTCAACTTAAAGCTCAGGAAGTCCTGCAGGGCCTAAGTCCTGTTACATAATGTGGAAGGCTGGCTAATGTTGGTGCGGGGAAAGAGGAAACAAAGTGAGCTGGATGGCCTGTATAGTGTCTGTCAGTTTCCATGTGATTCCCATCTCCTTCCCATCTCCTTCTCGCCAATCAGCCAACACGAAGCAGAGGCAGGGACGGAGGCCCCCACCGAGCATCGGCACACTGAACATTCCCCTGGACCCCTGCCAAGACTCCCAGGCAGCAGCTTGCTGGCTTCAGCTGCGCTCACCCCACCATCCCCCTGCCCCTATCCTCGCATACCCCTGGTAGGCCCCTTTAGCTCCTGCCCCCTCAGTTGGCACACAACTTAGACAAGGACGTTTCACAGACCTTTCTCCCTCCAAACTCTGTGTATGACATGACTAACCAAAGACCCATTAGCTTCACGGTAAACCAAGTCTTACACACCTTATACAATTGTGACATTAAATTCAAAAGAAAGAAAAGACCAATCTAATAAACTAAAACCACTGAAATACAAAAAGGCCTGCCTATGTGAAGTGTGAATACGTTGTTCCTGGGTGATTTAATCCATCTTAGGATACTGCAACCTCTTCAGGCTTTGTTGTGCCCTACATACCTACTGTCAACACAGATGAGATTCACCCCCCTCCCTCTGGTCCACAATGTTTGTACACACACACAGACAAAAAAAAAAAAAAAAATCACTCCATTTAGTACAATGACCACACCGAACACAAAAGCCTGGTAAATCTATATCGTGCCCTTCCTCACTTCAAAACGGCAATACAAAAAAGAGCAGAGGAAGAGGATAATGGCTTTTGGCAGCCTCCAATTGAATCCAGCTGATTCTACTGTCAACGCTCCCCTACTGGAGCAGCACCCTGCGGCGGTGTTAAGCACGTTATCTATCAGGACTGTGCCAGTCATTTGAAAAGCCTCATAATCACAGGCTCGGTGACGGCCACAGTTGGGCCTGGGTTAAGGTCACTCATGGGGAAAAAGGGACAGGCAACACAATCAAAACAAGTATCATTTTAAAATAGAAAACCTGGTAAGTTTGTTGTTTCGTTTTTTTTTTTTTTTCAGATTTAAACTTTCACTTTTAAGAAGTAAAGACTATGTAATATTGAAGAACAAAAAGGTACGTAATGGCGTACAGTGATAAAGGATGAGCAGGCTGGTTCAAGTTGCTTTTATTCCTACAGAGGAAACAAGGCTAATGATAGCAGACTTTATGTTTTGTCTGTGAAGGGTCAAATAAGGGGAACGCGAGCCTTGGGTCCCGCCCCTGTCCCCCCGTAAATAAATGATCCTGCCCTTTCTGTGATAAGCAGCTGCAGATGGGAGTCACTGCCAGAGTTCGTCCTCATGGCTTTGTTACAACACAGTCTAATCAAAATAGTGCCTGGATGCCAACAGCCTGCAGCCTGGTTAGATCCGGAGCCAGCGTGGGTAATGTGTTTCATGCTAGGATGCTGCCAAAATGGACAAAGTAAAAGAATTCAACGCGTTTGGGTCCTAATTTCTCATTTTTTTGGATTCCTTTGCATCAAGGAAAAAAAGAACTACAGTTACACACAGATACCAGTAGTAGCATTTCTGTTCTGAAGTAGATGATTTATGAATTCCTAAAGAAATATAAAACCACAAAACCAAGCCTCTTCATGCCTAGGCTTGGAGCAATCCCACTGGTGGTGGTTTAATACCAGAACAGACTTAGGCTGACGTATGATAAGTATAAGTAATTAGGATTACTGCATTCTTATACATTTATGTTCTCAATCTTCACAAAATCCCTACACGACCTTTTCTACTCCCTGTTTGCATTCTGTTGGGAAGACGGCTGGGCTCAGCCTCCTGCAGGAGCCCGGCTGCGCCTGAGAGTCAGCTGTGGGTGTCCATGGCATGCAGGAGGCAGCTCCAGATCTCATTAACAACCGGAGGGCTTTAACTACCTGCCTGGGATTTGAGCTTCACGTGAATGGTCGCAAAGTCCGACAGCGAAAACAACAAGAGCTGTTGCACGTGTGCAGGCGAGGGCTCATTCGGACACCCGTTTTCAGACCACCAACATACAGAAATGGACTCAAGAACTGAGCATCCGGATGCAGCCTACACCACCTCCTCTATTTTAATTTTATAATGCATGTGTTCAATTGGTGCATGTGTGCATTTTTCCTTTCATCACCTCGATGGTGTGTGACGACAGAGATAAGACAGTTGTGACAAAAATGTCAGAGAGAGGGGGGGGGGGGAGAATAAGGGTTTGAAATTGAACAGGAAATTATGTACTTCAATTAAGACACGCAGAGGAGATATTAAAAGCTATACTTCAGTGCCTAGGGACAGGATGCAGGAAGGGGCGATGCAATGGAAGGCGACAGTTCAATCAGAACCCCAAGCTTTCATATGGAGGCGGGAGGAAGGGGGAGACGAAGAGACAGGACGGCTGTGTTTAATAATGTACTCGGAATTACTGGTGTGGTGGAATGTACAGCAGTGCACAAGATACATGATGTGATACAGTTACAGAATGAAAAATAGAGCAAAAAAAGATGAAACGTAGGAACTTAAATGTATGACCGCAGCGGCAACTAAGATGAGCTGGAACTAATCCCCACATTTAACAAAACATGACAGTTTTGCTGCTACGGCACAATTAGCATTCATGCTATTAAAAAACAGAAAGTGTGCCATTACCTTCTAATAACTAATGAATTACACCAGGGAACTCTCAAGTCCGTCCGTGAATGCATCATAAGACACATGCACAATGGTGTTCCTGTGCACCCAGCCAATCATAATAAAACACACAAGAATCCAGCTTTTTCCAGCCTCTAATGATAATTACACCAATAAACATAATTTCACAAGGTAGAATCAAAGAAAAGCGCATTAAATATTATTTTTATTGGGCTTCTGAATATGCAAATAATGCTGCTATTGCAAATAAATGTTTCAATAAAATGACAATATTATTTTGGGGCTTATTTATCAAGCATAGCTGCTAGCTTGTGCTCATTTTCCAGCTGAAACATAGATTTTCAAACACTGAACAAGAATAATCATAAATTTATGACACATTTAGGTTGTTGTTTTGAAACTTACCTTCCGTTCATAACAGCTTTGGCCGCTTGTTTCAGCTTAGAGTCGGTGCATGGCAGAAAAATATGCAAAAAAGCATTTTGTTTTTCCTCCTCTTCTTTTTTTTTTGTTTGTTTGTTTTTAAGTTACCCGTAAAGCGATGGAGCAGAGATTTAATCGCAATTAAAGTCAGACTTGATAGATAAGCCGACTGCTGCTGAAGCAGCTTGGTGTCAAAGATAATATCCGAGGTAAACAGCGGCTACGCAGCCAGATAAACACACAGCAAGTACGGTGATTTCTGCTTTCAGCAAGGGATTCAATTAAATAGTTTGTCAAAATTAGACTGGGCAAAAAAAACAAAAACATTTGCTGTAAAACGACACGATGTTGTAACGAGGGGCGGGGAAGGGGCGAAGCACCACTAATAATAACAAACACACACACACACACACACACACACACACACAAAACCCCAAATACGAATAAAACGACTTTTAAAAGCAGCTAAATTATTGAAGCTATAGTTAGCTGGTTGGCTTACTCAGTCGTCGACCGTCGCGAGGTTCTGCAAAACGGGAGAATTCAGGCAGTTTTAGTCGGGGGGAGAAAAAAATAAAAAATTAAAAAAAAAATCGCCGAGCAGTTCTCGCTGAGCAAGCCGACGGCCGTCAGCCAGCCAACTTGTTTTAAAGTGCAAAAAAGAAACGTTTGTTTTGTTTAAGTCGCCGGCTGGGCGGCTGGCGATGGGCCGACCGCCGCGAACGCGAACCGAGAAGCGGCTCCGACAAAATACATTCTGCGCTGATCCAGACGACGGAGCGGACACTCGCGGTAGGCGGTTCAGGGAGCTCTCGTTGACAGTGGTCTCGCAGCCATTTTGTTCAAACTAACAACACTGCAGTCTGCCTGCCTCTCCTCCTCCCTGTGAGCAGACACGCCAGGAAGGGCTTCCCGATACGTCACTCTCGACCAATCAGAGCACGGGGAGCAAGCTCCGCCTCTCCGCCGCTGTGAGCGCCTACAGAGACTCTGAACGCATTCACGGGATGGACAGCAGGGACGGAGCAGGGAGGAGTATGAGGGGCCGTTTAGGACAAAATGTACGTTTTGTCTCTCACACACTACAAAAAACTCACGCAAACTCAAAAAATATTCACGCACACTCAAAAAAAACCCTCACGCACACTCAAAAAATATTCAAATTGTGTATACACACTACTAAAATGCCACACACGCAT
>NC_051432.1:1814704-1819182 GCF_001649575.2 Kryptolebias marmoratus
AAGGTAACATTTGTGTGTGTGTGCGAGTTGTCGGTACAGTGTATGTGTGCGAGAAAGATAAAATTTGTATGCGTGTGTGGCATTTTAGTAGTGTGTATACACAATTTGAATATTTTTTGAGTGTGCGTGAGGGTTTTTTTTGAGTGTGTGTGAATATTTTTTGAGTTTGCGTGAGTTTTTTGTAGTGTGTGAGAGACAAAACGTACATTTTGTCCTAAACGGCCCCTCATAGAGGAGAGCAGCTCGTATTTCCAGGGCAAGAACTGATGCATGCAGCGAACACTGTGTACCAAATGGCCAAACTGATCGCTACATTACTGTAGAAATCATGTTTTTGTAATAAATAAGTAAAACATGGACACTATATATGCTGTGCAGTCTCAGGGTAAATTTAGAACAAATGTCAGGACATGACCTAACATGAATATACACATTATGGAGGTGTTAGAGGAATGGATTGAGTTTTTTTTTTAAAGTGGGGTTCTGTTGAATTGCTATGAGCAATTAATATCTAACTTGTTGTAGATAGCACTTTCAATCAGGCTCAGTAAGTAGATTGATGGCATGTTTAAACATGTACAATCTTCACATTTTTACAGTGGTTTGTGAGAATGCTGATCTATTTTTTATATACATATAAACCATTGCATTTCATTGTTATTTGCATGGAGTTCTATGGTTATTTGAAAGTGCAACTAGCGTCAGCAGCAGCAGCAAGCTGTAGTATTTCCGGTGGCTGCATCTCCAGAAGGAATTTCATAATATTTCTGTCAAAATAATCATACCAGCAAGCTCAATGAACTCACTAAGCAAAGCTAGGGGGAAAAAACGATCATCGAACAGAACCTGGAGACGTTTGACTCAGTTAGGAACAGGAGGTCACCAAACAAACTGTCCATGTCCCTCCCCCTTCAAGACACCCTACAAAGACAGCGAAGCTGCCTTAACAACAGACTCATTCAGCTCCCACGCCACAGACAACGCTACAGGAAATCATTCCTGCCGTTTGCAACATCGCTCCATAACAACTCATCTTTGATGAACTTATATTTGCACACATCTATTGTAAAAATATAAATTATGTATGCTCTTCCGTCACTGCTCTACATCCATTTCAATTCACGCCACAGCGTTACTGTCTCTTTTTACTACTATGAGAGTCAGTACTACTGTTGTTCTAATAATCCTAATTTTGAACTTGTCTGCTGCTGTCTGCTCCCCTCAGGAGATCAATAAAGTATCTATTATATTCTGTTCTTCAATAACAGCATTGAACTGCTGAGAAGATTAGAAAATTAAAACTGCTTGACTGTATTGATGAGCTGATAAAGGCCAGTTCAAGCAGACCCATTTACAAATTGGATTTTGACATTTCAAAACAACTACATGGTTCTATCATTATTCCAGCAGAAATATTCCTCCTGAAGGTCACCCAAGGTTGCACCGGGAGCTTGCAGCTGATGCTGCTATTCGTGTTTGTAAATATCCATAAAACTCCATCTAAGTAAACATCTGATGGTGATATAAAGATCTATAAAATACCGTTCTCATGAAGTGCCATGAAATTTTGGAGATTGGAGCTGTTTTAAGATGGCAGTGATCTACTTTGGTTTGTCCCCCTTTGGTCTCGCTGTTAGCTGGTAAATCCAACCAGAATTAAACTTCAGACCATTCAAAGACCTATCTACAACAGGTAAGACATTAATGGTTTTTATCTTTTCTACAGAACCCGATTTAGGATGAGCCTACTAAGCTCCATATTATGTATAAAAAGGATTTGTTACAATCTTATTACTATTCAGTAACAAATATTTTTGTGCACGCTGTGCTAACAGGCTTATTTCATTATTCTAGTAGTGTTTTAGGCTTGATCTCAGGAATTTGTTTAAGTGTTTAAAAGCTTTCCTGTCATCTCAGTGGTCTTTAGTGCTTTCCAAGTGACAGGTTTCAGGTCTGGACTCAATTTGTGTCACTCTAAAGTGGTGATAATTGTTCTCTGTTAACCTGAGCTTAACCTCTTTGGTTTTATGTTTTAGATTGTCGCCTTACATGTTGCCCATGGCACCAGCGATGCCTTCTTTACATCCATCTGCTGGGTTTTGTTCTGCAAATAGTCTGGACAAGCTTGTAAAATGAAGTGGCGTCAGGAGAAAAGGGCAGTACATTGGAACTTTAAAGGAAAACAGACAGCTTGCAGAAAGATATTTGGCAGCAGGCACTGATGCTATACAGCACTTTTGACCACTCACTCTTAATGTTACCTAATATTTCATGTTTCTGTGAAACATCATTAGATTATTGATCGAAACAGTGTTCTCAAGGTTATAAACTTTATTTCTCCCAAGGATTTTAATGGGCCTACTCCAAGTTTTTTCTTTATTTTCTTTTAAGAAAAAAAATTGACCTTTTTCCTGAATCTCTTCATCACATGATATCCAGAAACATGAGCCGACAACCACCATTCACAACATGATGGATGCAGAAACCCTTTCGCACCCCTGAACTGCATCTGCAGCCTCCTTGGAGAAAAAAAGCGCGGCTCCTTGTCCATTCTCGGTGCTCCTTTCTCATGGAAATGACCCCTCTGTGCGCAGGCGAACACATGCACACACACCCATACACACTTTGCAGTGGGAACAGGTCATGGCTGTGTTCTACAAAAGGGTAAAGCTGACCAGTGAGAACGCTCCTGTACTTCACTGGGAGAGACTACAAATGTGAGAGCTGGGGGCCCCGGCCAACCTCCCCCTCTTTTTTTCTTCAAGGCAATATGCCCAGAGCTATTAAAGCAGCAAGCTTTTACTGAATGGAGAAAGCAGATGTTCCATGCTCAGGGTTAAGAGAGGTGAAAGCAGAGGGGAATGCCTTCACAAACACCATAGGGAAAATGTACTTCACTGTGCCTTGGCACTGAAAGTACCGAAAATCATTTTCTAAGCATGCTGTGTAAATATATAGAAAATGTTTTTAGTAATCCAGTAAGTTACTACAGAATGCAAACTAAAGTGCCTCAGTTATAGCAGAAGAGAAGTGACAGAAAGCTATAATTGACAGGAGCTTTTTCATCAAAGAGGACAGGGTGAGTAAGTGTGTGAGGAGAAATGTTCGTGTGCGAGAGTGCACATCTGCTCTCCAGCTCATCCCAGCTTTTCATTTAGGTGTCTTTGAGACGTTTCTTTGACTTTGCCAATTTCCCTAATTGCTCTCACATTTAACCAGACTGCTGACAGGAGCAAGTCAACGGGAAAGGTCCACCTGACATTCTGATAAGAAACATCCCTGAGACACAAGCTGTTGGACTGCAGCGGCGGCAGGCGCTCACTCCTTTCCCCTCCCAGACGACCCGCCTCCCTTCCTCCGGCTCCCTTTCTCTCCTCTCTCCTTTTAATTCATTCTGCTCCTCTGCCTTTTGTTTTAAATCCACTCCAATCATGAGCTCTGTTCCGCATAAGGTTTTAATTTCAAGCCTGATACCAGAGTCTGCACACAAGGCTGCATGCGAGCACACCAAACCTGGGATTCCTATGCATGTACACACACAAATCACTTAACTGTCCTGTCGCAAATATTCTCCCACACTTAAATGTTACACGGCTACATGCATATTTAATACATCTGCTCTTAGAGCTGCACTTGAGCATTTAAACACGTTCCCCTTGAGACAAAGAATGGCTCATTCCTAACATTAACAACTACTGATGAAAGGCAAACTACACTAACAGAACTCTATAAGTTGTGCTTTTCTCTTTAGAAATAAAAGTTTGGGATAAAGAAGGTACATTTAAAGTAAAAGCAAATGAACATTTCAGTCTACCTAACTCTAATATACAACAGATCTTAACATGTAATCTTGTGTATTTAATCAAACAAACATGATCTGAGAGGTAACCAAGCGTCTCATGACAGCTCTGAGTCTAAAAGGAGATCTTGGTTTCAAATCTTTATTCCCCAGACGCTGCTTTCTAGAGGAAGACATTCAACATTTGCTGTGCGATACAGAATGCCTGATGAGTTGTGTGTGGGAGGGGTCCTTTAGTATTGATTATGAATACAGAATCTTGCTTGACAGTTTTGACTTTATGCATGTGAGCGATCAAAATGCAGACAGCGAGCCACTGCCGCTACGCTCAAAATGACATTTCCAAAGGCATGACTTGACATATGCAAAAGAACGGTGGTGATGATAACTCTGACAGAGGTAGAAACCGTCTCCTATAACTGCACATAAAAGGAGAATCATACGCGGCGACTCTCCCAGTTGTGCTACTTCAAGGGGAAGCTGTGCCGGTTGAGCTGAAACACTCATTGCGAGTTTGTCTCACTGATTAGCAACGTGATTGAAGTGCCTGTTCATTAAATAACAGCGCAGAGTGGTGAAATCCTGCTGAGCTACTCATTGCTCATCTCCAAGGTCTGCAGAGTTGCAATGAGAGATAAGACAGACTGCAAGCTGCTGAAGGCATGGTAGTTCAGAGCGG
>NC_051432.1:1819274-1861731 GCF_001649575.2 Kryptolebias marmoratus
GGGGGGGGGGGGGGGGATCCTTTTCATTATGGAGACTAAAGTGTGAACTACTTTTTACAGAAGAAGTGTGACACAGGAAAGTCATTAGTTAGTGAAATGCATACACCTGCATGAAGACACAAATATATCGTAAGATCATTTTCTGCACACCAATGCAAAGCAGAAACTGGAAACAAATACATCTAATCCTCCTGTGTGTGTAATGAAGAAAAAACAAACTAATTAGCAACTTGAAGGTGGTTGTGGAGTGTGTGTGTATTACATATATATATATATATATATATATATATATATATATATATATATATATATATATATATATATATAAAACTCTCATCTTGCCCTGTTTGTTCCACATGAACAGTTCCTCTTCACTTCAAACTTTGGTCCTTTACCAGAGGCCTGGGAGCTTGTGAATTCTGTTCAGTATCTTAGCTGTTCCTAGGACTGCACTCTTCTGGACAGAGATCTCTGAGGTTGATCCTGGGATCTGTTGGAGCCACTCTTCCAGTTTGGGGGTCACAGCACAAAATGCTCCGATAACCACTGGTACCACTGAGGCCTTGACTTTCCACAACTTCTATATTTCCTCTTTCAGCCCTTGGTATTTCTTGTGTTCTTTCTTAGTGATGTTTCAGTCACTTGAGATACCTACATCTATCACCACTGTCTTCTTCTGTAGTTTGTTGACCATCACAATGTCCGGTTGGTTAGCCATCTGCTGTTTGTCAGTCTGGATCCGGAAGTCCCACAGTATCTTTGCCCTGCCCATCTTGGGCCCTGCATGGTTGTTCTTGTGCTGCCATCATTAGTCCCTCTGTGCTGTCCTTCAGTCCAGCCCTCTCTAGCCACTGGTAGGATTTGTTGATCTCAATCTACCTGTGGTACATGCTCTGCAGGGGCTTATCTTTCCATGATGGTTCCTTCTGTTCCTCTTCTTCCACGCTGGGTTTCTGCTGCCTCCAACATTCACTTAGCAGATCATCATTGGGGACTTTCTTCTCGATGTACTCCAGGATCTTGGTTGTTTCATCCTTTATAGTGGCTCTGATGCTCACTAGTCCTCTACCTCTTTCTTTCACTTAGTGTACAGTCTCAGTCTGCTGGTGCTTTGGGTGAAACCCTCCATACATTGTAAGGAGCTTTCGTGTTTTGATGTCAGTGGCTTCTATCTCCTCCTTTGGCCAGGTTATTGTATCAGCAGAGTATCTGATGATGGGATGTAAAAATTTATGAAACAGCATGCATGAACCGCTGCCAACATTCTGAAGTTGGACAGCAATCCATTTATCCTGACTAGCCAGTAGCTCGTCAATCCAGTCGAAGTTAAACTCTATTTCTCTAAACTGAGGTCATTCAAAGAGCAATCAGCAACTAGTAAGATATTAATTGTTCAGATTCTTTCCACAGAACCCCACTTCAAAAGATTTGAACTATACATTTAAGGCATTTTGTCTGGACAAAGGCCTATGTGCTGAATGGTTGTGCATTTGCATGGAGGGAGGCTGAGCAGAGCAAAGCGTTGCAGCGTGGTGCAGCAGGACAGCCTTTTCATGCTGTGGTAATTTCCCTCGAGACAAGCGAGCAGGTAAAGGCCAGCGAAAGATGGAGGGAGGGAGGTGGGTGAGATGGAGGCTGGGATAGCGTGAGGGAGGGAGGGTGAGCATCAGCAAGAGAGTGTGCTGAAGAATAATGAGAAATGATACGACAGTGGCAGGGAAGAGGCTGACCGGTTTGCCCAATCAAACGCACAGTGATGGCATCTCAAGGTTGAATTCAGCAGCGCTCCGTCACCGACACATTAGCGTTTCTGTTTTCATTTCAAATGCCTTATCTTGTTAATGAGTGTTTCTGACCTGAGTCATTGTTTTTCTAATGAATTTGACTATTAATTAGAAGTGAGCTATTTCTTGATGACCTTGCTTTATTTTGTTGCAAGCTGCAGACCTAAGAATATTAGCATACATTAAGCCCTGCTTATCTTTCATCCCCCATAGCTAATACATCAAATTATCGCCCAGGAAAAAAAATAAATAAATAAAAGCAGGCAGTGGAGTGGTTTGTGTTTTTGTGGATGAGTACTCTCACTTATTCACCCCCCACACCTCTCTGCATGCAAACCCATTACCAGCACACAAGACCTGCATGGATTTTATGGTATTTTGGGAACAGACTGGTTAATCAGATTTATCGCACACTTAAGCTTAATTGATTGACTTTATGGATCCAAATGAATAATTAAGTGCTAACAAGCCTGGCCTCTGTTTCATCTTTCTGAAATAATGAGAATAACCCAAAGAAAAGGAAAACAATGTCAATCAAAGGATGCAAACACTGTCTGGTTTTTGTCTATTTTCTTGGCCCCACACATTCATTTTTGTAACCTATTATATTAAATCGACCAATACCTGTAAGCAAGAAATTTTGTCAATTAACCTGAAATAATTCAAATCTAACCTTAACACACAACAGGTTTGATCATGTCTTTAATTATTAAACAAAACCAAGCCAAAATGGTAAAGCTGTGTGTGGAAAAACTAAGTCACTTACTTACTTACTTACTGCTTCCGTAGGGTTTGTAGAAAAGTAGCAGCCAGGTGCTGCTGATCAAATGTATTAATAACTGATCATCATTAGTGTGACCACCTCTATAAAAACAGGAGTGTTGGCAGTTTCTGTGGAGCATACAGGTGTGTGAACACAATGTCAAAGAGGAAAGACATCAGTAATTACCTTAGAGAAGCAGCTGTTGCTGCCCATCACTGTAGGAAGAGTAAATTGTAATTTCCAAACAATCTGGATTCCATCATTCTGCAGAGAGAAAAAAATATTCACAAAGAGAAAACAATTAGGACAGCTGCCAGTCTTCCCAGGAGTGGACGTCCCAGCAAATCCTACCTAATGTCAGATTGTGTAACGATCGGAGAAATGACAAAAATCCCAAGTGCTTCGCCTCAGTCTCTCCGGGCCTCAGTTCGCAAGTTAAAGGTTAAAGTTCATGACAGGATAATTCGAAAAAACTCAACAAGTTTGACTTGTATGGAAGGGTTTTCAGATGAAAGCCTCTTTAATATTAAAACATATTAAAACAACACGGCAGCACCACTTAGGTTTGCAAAATTGCATCTGAATGAACCACAAGACTTTTGGAACAATGTCCTTTGGACAGATGAGACCAAAGTAGTGATGTTTGAATCGTGCACAGCAGCACGTTTGTAGAAATCCAAACACAGCTTATCAGCTCAAACACCTCATACCAACTGTCAAGCACGGGGGTGTAGGGCTAATGATCTGGGCTTGTTTTGCAGCCACAGGACCTGGGCTCCTTGCAGTCGTGGAGTCGACCCTGAACTCCTCTGTGGACCAAAGGGTCCCAGAGTCAAACTTGAGGCCATCAAAGTCCAGATATCAACCGGACTGAAATTCAATGGTGGGACCAAGAGAGCTGTGAGTAAACGAACGTCCATAAACCTTGCTGAATTGATGCGTTGTTGTAAAGAAAAGTGGGACAGAATTCATCTACAACAATATGAGAGGGTGAGGGTGAACTCTCTTCCTCCCCACGACTGCATCTGTAAAACCAACAAGCAGGACATCCCTTTCACCGCCTGCCTCTTTGTTTCCCGTGTTTTAACGCCGGTAAAAGAAACGATACGAGCCTGAGCTGTTCTTATTTGAGCAGAGACAGGCAGTGCCTTGCGATCAGGGTAGCACAAACAAAGCCAACACATCCTGACCTTCAGATGGTCTTCATCAGATCGATACTATC
Organism: Kryptolebias marmoratus; assembly: GCF_001649575.2. Classification (NCBI taxonomy): domain Eukaryota; kingdom Metazoa; phylum Chordata; class Actinopteri; order Cyprinodontiformes; family Rivulidae; genus Kryptolebias; species Kryptolebias marmoratus. The sequence goes on from NC_051432.1 coordinate 1,823,044, forward strand.
ATGAGCTCAGACAAGCACTGGCAGATTAACCCAGTCAGCTATAACCACCTACCCCCCTCTTCACCCACCCAGCTGCCGCACGCACACACACACACACACGCTCCTTATTCAGTGAGGACGCCAAGTGTATTGACTATCTTGTACTGATTGACACACTGAACCACATTGTGCAGGGGCTTGTTGACTTTGTTTTCTTTTTCTTTTTCTACTGGCTGGGATTGCTGGCGATGGTTGTCTGGATAACGCCGTGTTTGGGCTGGTTTACTCAGTTTCCCTCCGCGAAATGCCAGCTGTGGTAGTGGGACAAGACAAGCAGGTTTCATGCACTTGTGACGGTCAGCCGTTAATACTTTTGAAGCTCAAAGTTGAGCTCTTAATTTAATCTCAAGTGTTGAGATTCAATTTTAAATCTGTGACACCTAAAAGCACAAGAGAGCCAGCAGGCTTTCTTCACCTACAGTAAATGTTCATTCAAAGGCCATTTCAGCATGGAATAATTTGAACACTGGCTAAAATGGAAAAGCAGCAAAAGGCTAGCTAAAAGCTAAAAGTAGCAGGACTACAGCACTTAACAAAACATTGTTTTAAACACAGTTTTCTTGCCTATTTCAATTTTTTTTTAAAGACAAGAAAGTCATGTATTTGGACAGGAAACAAATCGTAACTGTTACTTTTTTGCTTGTAGGGAATAACAAAGACCAAATAAATGGGATTTATGTCTTTGTTTTTCTTTGCTGAATGTGGTATGACTGTGGATATGTTTTAATCAGCAAAATGATTTCTGCAAATTTTATCTTTAAGTTGGAATATCCTTCCCTGACATCAGGCATTATGACGTAATTCTGCTTCGGCGTCAACCTTATTGTGAACAAGTCGTGTCGGACAGCTTGCCTCAGGTGGGAGGGGACTTGTAGGATCTCAGGATTTCAACAAACCTGCCAGTGAGCAGGTTTGAGTCAGAGTCTGTTACCATGGTGATAGACTCAGAGTTACCCCTACATCTCTTTTCTTACAATTTCCCAAAACTCAGGTTATAACGTACTCAGCGGTTCCACTTAACCTGCTTTTTTAAATACCACCCCACAGCTAATTTTGATTATGTTTTTAAAGTAAATAGGCCTACTGAGAAGCCATTTTGAATGGGGTGAACTCCAAACGTTAATCATTTGTAGATGTACATTCAATAAAAACTTCCTGAGAGTTTCGTACAAATCCATCCAGCAGTTCACAAGATATTTTGCTAACAGGTTGAGGTTGACTCCAAAAATCGATTGCCAGTATTATAAACAAATATATTGTGTGATCCGTTAGTGCTCAGGGTACCTGTTGGGGATAACTCTCAACGACTGCCACACCAAATTTTAGCTCAATATTTGTAAAATGCTCTGAGTTACCAACAGTTTTGTTGTGCTCAGTTCATGTAGCTGTGGCGGCCATCTTGAATCAAGTTGACTCCAGAAGGTAATCAGTTGTAGATGTACACTCAATAATTGCTTTAGAACAAAATCCATCTAGCTGATGTTGAGAAATTTTGCTAACAGACGGACAAATCCCCCAAATCAACAGTTCTAAAAACAAGTTATTGCCATAATAATGTGAACGTTTGACAGTAGAGAAAAAGGGCCCATCAAATGCCACGTGGACAGACCAGTTTAACGTCTGGCACTGCGTGTCATATGCGCATTATCATAGAAACGAGCACATTAATGCGAAACACGCGCCGACGCAGTGACAGTAAACAAACAAACAAACAAACAAACAAACAAACAAACAAACAGACGAACACACTGACACACACAGGTCCGCGAGTGGCCAGGGGCCAGCGGTCCCCGCGTTCAGTGGGAGCGTCGGTGGCTCCACGTCTGCAGGCTAGAGCTGATATTTAGAAGTCCATTAACTCAGAGTGGAGATGGGTTAATGCGCCGCGTGTGGCTGCAGATCCAGGGGGAGTCCGCGGCATACAGAGAGGAGGGACCGACCAGATTTATGAGGCAGAGGGGGGAGAAGATGAGGAATGCAAATAAATGTAGAGGATGTGTTGGTGAGTGGGGTGGGGTGGGGGTTGCTATGGATTGGTGTGTGTGTGTGTGTGTGTGTGTGTGTGTGATAGGGAGGGTGGTGGTGGGGTGGGCATGGGGAGCATTACTGCCTGCTATCATCCGCCTGAGCCCCGGCGTCGGTTTGATTAATGCTGCTTTCCTCCGAGTGACCTCCAAGGTCAGCGGAATGGTGGGTACTCAGCCGCTCCCAGCCGCCGCCGCCGCCGCCCTGGAGGGGGGTGGGGGTGGAGGTCTGAATAATGCGCTCCCTCTGATTTTCTTCTTCCCTTTTTTTCCAGTTTTCCTCTCCTTTCTCTGTCTGTCATTTATGTAATCTCTCCTTCCTCCGCCGGCTGCTGTCGGTCACTTTTCTCCTCCCCTTGATCCGTCCTTTCCTCCTCATCCTCGTCCGTCTCTTTCCCTTCAGTTTTCCCTGCCTGACTCTTTTGCTCTTGCCAACAGCACTCTGCAATCTAACATGTAATCAAAAACAACAATAAAGCAGTGTGGGGTTTTTTTCTTCCTCTCTCGCTGATAAAAAGGCTCCCTTCTGAGATATTTGAGGGCCATCTTTAAAGCAATTTTGAATGTCTATAAACAGAATTTTACCGTTTGTGGATTTTTACTTTAAACAATACATACACATTCAAGACATTTTGAAATGGAGTTCAGTGGAGCAACTAATCTCCCACTGGTATAGAACAATTAATATCTTACCTGTTACACATAGGTCTAGATAGGATTGACCTCAGTTTGGTGAAATAGACTTCATAAAGGTTTATGCAGACCCTGCTTACAGACCTTTATCACCCAAAAGGTCAAAGACAGGGGATAATGATGTGCTTGTCTGTTAGCAAAATATCTCACGAACCAGCGAACAGATATTATTGAAACGCTCAGAAAGTATTCATTGTAGTTACTGCTACAACTGATTAACTTTTGAAGCCAACCTAATTCAAGATGGCCGTCACAGCCAACCGATCCGAGAAAACACAAAAATAGCTAACTCAATCGATTTTACAATTATTGGGCTAAAATTTGGCGTGACAGTAACTGAGAGTCATCTCAAATGGTTACTTTGAGCCTTAGCAGATTGCGCAAGATCTTTCTTTAAAACTTTACGTTTACCTATGAAAGTCAACTCTGTTTGTCTGTTGGCAAAATATCTCATGAACTGGTGGATGGATTTTAATGAAACTTTCAGAAAGCAATCAGTAAATGCCTATCTACCACTGATTCAGTTTCACAGCCAACCCAATTCAAGATGGCCACTGCAGCCAAGTGACCTTGCAAAGTAGAAAAAATGGCTATAATTAAGTCAATTTCATAGACATTGAGCTAAAATTTGATGTGGTTGTTAACTTTGTCGTTTCCTTTTCTTTTCTTTCACTGAGATAATTTTAGTTTAAAACTTTGGCATGAAGGGCATCAGGTGTACTCCATTACGGAATGCCAAGTCTTCATTGTTTTTTCATTTTGTTATACCTGTTGTTCATAAACTTGATTAGCTGCAAGTTAATTGAATACATTCTGACCCCTGAAAAATCTTCCAAAACATATGAAAAATATTAGGATTCAAATAAAAACAATGGCAAAAAAGAAACACCTGTTTTCCCTGTTGAAAGAATGTCTTTTCTGACAGGAGGTATTTCAGGCGCTGGAGGAAAAAGCTTTGTTCAGGGACTACAGCTACACTCAGCCCCAGGTACCCCTCCCACTGGGATCACCATTGTATGTTGGTGCCTCCGCTGAGGAAATGAACCCAAACCTAGCAGTTGTTCTGGAGAACTGCTTTGCCACTCACTCATCAAAACCCAAAGCGCACCTCTCGAGCTTCAGAAGAACCTTTGTGGGTTAGAACGATGGCTCCATCTCAGGTTTTTCTCCTTTCTCCCTGAAAGGCGTCCCATCCACCACCATCCAGTCTCAGTGGTTCAAAGTGGCTCGTCTCCATGAGCTGCTGGAGGATGAAGACCAAGATGTTTACCTTCACTGTAGACTCCAACTCTGTCCCACTGACTGGTTAATTGGTTGAATGCTGACTCAGCGTTCACACCATTGTTTTCCTGTTTTTCATTATTTGGTACATTTGTGGAATCCAACTACTTCTACATACGTTGTTCTATTTTAGCCATTCATATATCAAAACTTTCAACTCAGTCATGTGCTATGACTTGTGACTTTAAACTTGTTTTTGTTCCCAAAGATTTTCCCCACAAAAATACATAGAGATTTTTTTTCAACTTCTTCAATGACATTGTTCTCTCTGAAATCTGCTTACTCTATTTTTCTCTTCTTATGCTACTTTTAGCTTTTTGCATTTTGCTTTTTTTATTTAGCATTTTGCTACTTTTATCTTCTTACTAGCCTATTGCTCCTTTCAGCTACAGTTCTGCTAGCGTTAGCTTTAGCTAGCCCTTTTGCTACTTTGAGCTTCCAGTTAGCATTTTGTTACTTTTAGCTTTTAGACAGTGTTTTGCTATTTTTAACTTCTTGCTAGCTATCCTTTTAATACTCTTACCTATTTTGATAGCCTTTTGCTACTTTTAGCTTCTAGCTAGCCTTTTGTTTTTTCAGCTAGTGTTTCACTACTCATTCAGTTTTACAGATATTAAGCTAAAATGTGGTAGAAACTGAGGGTCATTCACAACACAAACTCTCAGTGTGAGATTATTTATAGTGTTATTTTCGAGGTTTGACCATCCCTTCTCATCTCATAAGATGATCGTAGTTTAAAACTCAATATGCATTCCTTCAAGGAATTCTTGTTTAACAGCTGCTTTACCAAGGGTAATGATGTGTAAAGTATCTGATACTTTGTTGGAAATGCTGCAAATTGTTTTAGAATTTATTTTTTGCTGAGCGTTGCCAGGAGTAGTTTGATCCCCCTATAAGAAAAACGTTGCAGATTCTCCAAAGTGAGATCAGTCTGACTGGTGTCTGCTGCAAATAAGACACTAACTGCTCATAAGACTTTCCCTCCAGGCTCCGTTTTTATGATCTCTTCATCTCCTCACTTCTTGCAGGTTTGTTGAAACAGGTCATTGCGCTCTGTTTCCAGTTCATCCCTGCTGGACCAGCTGTCTCTAAGTAGGACTTTTAATCCCTTTTTTTTAAGCTAATATCTCAGCAGTGTAAACAGTCCAAAAAATCAATGACTTTTTGCTCTTTATTTTTGCTTATTTGCAGGGGATAAGTGTGGAATTAACAAGCTCTCATCTGGCATATAAAAACAGTTTGCTAATAGAGTTTGGATCTAAAACGATAATGATCTTATATATTTTTTACTAAGAAAATGGTGAAAAAACAACACATGATGATATCTCAAACAATGGCATGGTACATTATCAGACATGGTATCTAATTAAAAATATGGTAAACAAGAGAATAAACACAAAGATTACAACACTTTTTCTGTTTCTCTGATTATTCTTTGTGGAAAAACCCAGAGTGTGAGAAACTCAGTTGTTACATAGGGTTCAATTTTGCCCTAGAATTTATAAATAAAAATAAAACATCTTTAAAAGAAATGATTCTTTCTGAGTCATCATTCAGCAATCAGGAAACCAAAACTACTTTTTACGCTCTAGAAATGATACTGGGGGACTGAATGAAAATAAAGACAGAAGCAGTAACTTCTTTTAAGCTCCCTACAGGACAGCCTGAGTCTCATTGATCACTGATTGACTTTTTCTGAGAAGAGAGAACCAATCAGAGCAGACGAGCTTCAGCTGGGAAACCTGCAGACTGAGCTTTTATAGTCTCAGATGCTTGCTTTGTTTGGTGCCAGAACCCACGGGGACCACTTGGAGCCTGATTATTTATGGGGCGGCTGAGAGGCTCAGCAATAGTTGGTATATATTTTTTAACCCCTGTTTTGAACTAGTGGTGTATTAGTCTGCAGGGAGATGTGTAGAATATGGAAGGAATATTCTGGTAAAGGTTCTCTGTCATCCAGGGTGTGGTAGTCCCTAAAGACAACTGGACTTTATTTTAAATTTTACCAACAGTGTTTTGTTTGTCTTCCAAGGAGCTGTAAAAAGTCCATATAATTAAAGTCCAGTTCCATTAACAAGGATGGCTGGTATAAGATTGTGAAGTTTCAGTAGTCTGAGAGGCATAAATGTTCTGGCATTGCCCTGATCAATGTCTAAAGTGTTTATAAGATCCGAATCTGGTTCAAAAAACAAACATAAAGGACAAAATTCATACTGTACAGTATATTACCAATGAAATATGTTGTATCATACTACTTGAGATGTTAGCAGCTCAAAGCTGTGAGGAAATTAGACACATTTTCACTTTGCAGTCTCCAATGTATTGAGCGTTTGCAATCAGCGAGTGGTGCTGGCCAGTTTTTGAAAAGCATGGCTTAGTTTTGTGTGCACAGCTTGCAAAACTCCATACTTGGCTGTGCACATTTTTGTTTTGCACCTCTGCCCACATCATGCTCGCTTCAGCGGGCGCCCCCACATTTCAGATATAATCTGCTGGAGTAAACTTTTGAAATGAATGTCGGCAGATTTGGATCAGTTATTTGATAATTATTGCTCGATTGCTCGTCTTTGTTTTTTTTTTTTTTCTTTCTTTGTTTTGTAGGTTAAGAGTTGGATGTTTGGGGCTGTAGCCTTGAACATATTGTCAGCAAACGTATCCCGTGCAGGAGTAAAAAAACAGCTCTAGAAATGGATTTCTTAAGTGCTACAGCTGGGTTCGGAACACCTGGGACAACTTCATTTTGAGAGGAAGTTTGTCACACAAATTTGTCGAACGTGCAAAACTCAAGCGATACGGCTGAGAAGAGCCTTGAATGTTGTGAGAAAATCTTGTTCCCTTTTATCAGCTGACTGCTTTCAGTTCAGTGAACTATTAATAGTAAAAGGTTGTCCAAATGTTTGTGTAATACGACAAACATTTCACAGACGTGTACACACCCCACTCCTGCTCTTCTCGCGCTGCCAAGGTGAAAGCAAATGAATAGAGTCATCGTACACCAAGAGACACTTGGCATTACACACTTCCTCTGGGTGAGAGGCTCTTAGAAAACACTCCTCATTCAGCCAGGTGGTATTTCCCTTTTAATTGGGGAAAAAAAGAGCGCAATGCACACATGAAAAAGTAAAAAAATTATATATTGCATTTGGCTGTATTAACTTTGGCTCCTTACGTAAGATGATGAAAAGCAGCATCAAAATCTTAAAATGTTGGTTAACGTGTCACTGAGCCCAGTGAGGTGGTGCTGGGTGATACTTCTTGTGCTCCGTGTATTATAAAAATACTGTGTAGTATTCTGGTAGATGTATCGTTCAAACGGAAGCTGCAGATTTAGTTTCATTTCTCCAGCACCTGCAGCAGCTCACCCACACAAGCAAAACTTCCTCTATGTGCTTTTTAGCTACAGATAGATTTTTTTATTTTTTAGTGAGCATTATTATGAAATTGATCTCAGTGCTCCCAGCTGCTTGTTTATAACGTGACATAATCTAGGATGTCGTAATCTGTTGTTTGAGTCTTTCAGGTTTTACTTTGGTCAAAGTTACATCAATATCATTATTTTCCAAAGTCTGTGAGGATTCATGCAAGGAATTTTGAAAATGTCCAAACTGAGCCCAACATTTTCCAGCATGTGGACTGTATACCCTGCAAGCATGGGTCCTGTGCTTTGTCCTCCCACTGGGCCTGAAACTGGACGACGACCAACTGTGGCTGCAGGCTGTTCTTTAACACTTGGCTATAGAATAACCACTGACGTGGGGACAACTCAGCTTGAGACCAGGAGTTTGATTTTGCTGCAAATATCCTACAGCTACATGTTCTGTGTGATGAGTAATGACAATGATCTTACATAAACTCCTTTTTGAAACAGACCAAGATGAACCCCTGTGGAAGAAATGAAACCATACCAAAACTGAATTGGTTTGGAAGAGATCTACATGCTGATGGAATTTTGGATAAATACTAATTATTCATCATGAACTGGCTTTGACTATCTTTGTCTTTTAAAACAGGAAGAGATAGTTCAGATCTCTCAAAGAAATATTATGAACATTTAATATATTACCTGTTGTAGATAGCTCTTTGAACAACCTCACTTTGGAGGAATAGTTTCATTCTGATTAGACTAGTGAACTAATAGCTTGTCTCAGCTGGTCCAAGACCAGTTACTGTCGTCTTAAAAGAACGCCAATCTCAAAATGTCATAGTGGTTGATGTAAAGGCTCTTTCATAGACGTTTACGTTGCTGCCAGTTTTGCACTACATGATAATTCTGTCAAAACCACGATATTCCTGTTGGAAGTTCTCCAGGTTACGCTAGAAGTGCTACAGCTAGTTGTTGATGCCATTATGTGCTCTGGCAAGGAACCACCGATTTTTCCCTAAATAACTGCAAAACTGATGGCACCGTTTGTTAAAATTGCACAAACCAATATCAAATTTTAAAGTTTGGAGTTGTTTTAAGAAAACAGAAATCCACTCTGATTGTGGCTATGCTCGCTCTAGCTGTTAGCTGGTTATCTGGTCAGAATTTAACTTCATTTTTCCAAACTGAGATAATTCAAAGAACTATTTACGACAGGTATTATTTCATCACAACCTTTCCACAGAACCCAACTTCAAAAGAAATATTGCTTCAATAATACACGTCAGATTCACATGAAGAATCCCATGCATCTCATCTACATTCAGACCCTGGAAGCTTCAAAACACAAACTTTTTTATCATGTTTAGCTTGATTAAGAATTCAGCATTTTAAAATTTGGACACTGAGCGTTTTTTGTTTCTTCTTCTGGGGGTCTATGTACCTCTGTTTTGATTGGTCATCTCTATAAGGCTGGACTGGCCAAGATGGAGTCTGTAAGAGTGTGTAAAGAAGGCAGGCAGTGGTATAATCACAGCATGCTGAGTTTGCTCTGCTGTGCACCATCAATTTGTCTCACATTCTGTGCCCTCCATCCCCCACCCTCTTTTCTTTTTTCTCTGTTTCTCTATGTTCCCTTTTTCCAGACAGTGCGTGAGCAGCACACACACACGCACACACACACACACACACTCCTGAGAATCATGAATCTTTCATGCAAGCAGGCTGTATAATCCCTGAGGCGTGCTCTCTGAGACCCACACACACCCGCCTCCATCACCTTGAGAGAGAGGGAAAGCCATCACTAGGAGAGAGACGGGAGGAGAAGAGAGAGAAGGCGAGTGACATATAGAGATGGAAAGATAGACGAGGAGAGAGAGGCATTCATCGGGAGGGAGGGTGGAGGTAGCAGAGAAATAGATGGAGAGGAGGAGGGATGGCAGATATTGGAACAGCACAAGACAAATTGAGGGTGTTCAGAAGAACCTGGCTGGAATTGCTTGCCTGCTTTTGACCACTGATGAAGGGATAAAAGAGAAGGAAGAGGTAACAGTGCAGAGGTTCTTCCTCTTCTTCCCTCCTGAAGGCAGAAGTGGAAACTCATTGTTTCATTATGGCTCTTTGTCTGATGAAAGCACACCTATTATGAGAATCCTGAAACAGCACTGTATCAGTCTAAGCAACTGCAACATTACAAACACATCCTTAGTGAGATTAACACAGACATAAAACCCAATGGTAGAAACCCAACATTTGTGACTCCACAATAAAACTGCCTCGATTGTTTCTTTTAAAGTAAAATACGTTTTTGGGTTTATTTTATTAATGAAGTAACAGGGTCAACAAACAGTATAGCTTTTGTATTTTGGTTTACTGCAAAAGCCTTCTTTTTTTGAAGACAATCAAATTTGTAAATGTTTGACTCCTATTACAAATTTCCAAGCAATCCTTCAGACAAGGGAAAACAAAAAAGGAGCTTTGCAGAAAAAAGGATACAGTTACAAACAGCTACCAAAGATTTCCTATCAGTAGGTGCAGTTCCGCAGAGGCTCACTCAGCACTACCTCGCGTAGAGGGAGGACCAGGGTAACTTCATTCAAATGACACATTTCTCCATGTGTATAGTTTGAGTAAAAGATGCTTTAAGATGGTATCTCACTAAATTCGGACTGTTGGCGACTAGTTGGAAACACAAAATTGCAAGAAAATATAGAAATTTTCACTTGGATTCCGACTGAACTGGCACAATTGCATATATCACACAAATGTTGCAAGAATGTTGCCCAATCTCCCAGCAAAACCTAAGCCAAAATTTGCCAGAGGTGTACATAAATGTCATGCAGCTGTTGCACAATGTTTACATGACATTCTAGTGACAAACTTGTGAATTTTTGACCCTTTACCACTGTATCAGTGGTCTGACAGGTATATGTGAGAATTGAGAAATCGAACCATAAAAATACAGGGTCTCTACCCAGTCCATCAATCATTTTGTCTTCAGACGTCAAATGACCTCATGGAAGAAGTGCAGAAGCTACTGGATGAGGACCAGACTGGCATGCCGAAGGCTATGGTATGTATCCTTGCAGCGGGCAAGAATGGCATCTCACTTGGGGCCATCACGTGGCAGCCATAGAGTTCTTATTGTTGGCTATATTGTTGGTTTGAGAAGGTTTCCAGGCACCTGAAATTACTCTGTGACTACTTTGAGAGAAAATTTGTTACTCATATTTTTTGAACATGTTCAAAGAAATCCTGGAACACAAAAGCTAGGCCTTGTGACTCATGAAAGAAAACTGAGAACCCTTGAAAATCTTGAGAAACAGTTTTGGAAACTCCCTCACGAGTGCTATTTGGAATTTGTTGCATATATTGGCAGCCCTGTGAGATACTAGCTTTACTGTTCCTCAGTGGGTCCCAACACTAACTGCTGTGTTTGCACCAGTTATTCATAGACAACTTCAGAAACAAAGCTTGAATGGCAGAGTATCTTGAAAGAAACTGTTCTCCAAAAACAAGAACTGAAATGGGCTAAGGACCTTCTGTCCTATGAAAAAACAAGTCAAAGCACAACAACTCTGGTTTAAACAGCTTAGTTTATATTTGATGTATGACAAACGAAAGCATGGTTGTTAAGCTTAAACTTAAAGTTACCAGTCAGAATCAGTGATTGGGTGTATTTTTTTCTTTTTTACTGATGACAAAGTTTGTTATGTACATACAATCCATGACATACTTGAACAACAAAAATGCCCTTCTATTTTACTGTGTCATGATGTAACTTTCACATATGAAATGTCCTAGTTTTATAGTGCACCAGCACAATGATCCGGTAAATACCTCTAGATTGTGAAAGAAATACAAGGAGAAGAAAGAGAAGAATAGTTAGGTCTCAGTCATGCTATGTTCATGCTATGAAAGTAAAACAATTCAAAGAACCAGTTAAAAGGTTATTGCATCAGTCCGTGCTGTTCATATTCTAGTCCTGTCTTAAAAACTTGCTGCAAATGGAACAGATGGTACAGGTGAAACTATTGCGTTAGCCTTTTCTACAAAACACTTCTTTACTGAGGTGCCTTCTGGTCTTCTCAGTGTGATTCTGTCAAACAATTTGTTTAATGATTAAATGAAAAGCCCGCAAGCAGGTTCCTTTTTGCAGGCATCCACTAAGAAAAATAGCAGAAAAATTAAATAATGTTGCGTATGAAGAATGCATTCCTTCTCTTCATAGAGGACACCTTTTCTTCTGGCTACGCTTTCTGTTGTTTAGCAGTATTTTTTCTCATTAACAATGACTACTGTTCAGGAGAAAAACTGCAGCAGGGCCAGAATAAACGGCAACAAACTCTAAAAGTGTGCTTCACCCTGACCATGGTGGTCAACCAATATTACAGAAAGAAAAGCTTAACTTGTGTTTTATTAAATATAATGTTGAAAATGCATTTGCTGCTCACTGCTGAGTGACTGAAAGAGTGTTAATTAGTTCTGGCAGCTGCAGTTTCATTAATTTTGCACTAAGCCTCATTTTTGCGTATTGTTTGGTAATTGTGAGTCAGATTTTATGAAAGTGCTTTGCAATTTTGAAACGTGATCTGTTTGTGAGCATCACCTTTTATTAGCCAGTAAATAATTAATTTCAATAACTAAGATAGGATCATTCCCTTGTCTTGTTATATTGTATTGCATTTAATCTCAAAGCATTGAATCAAACTCATATTGAATCACATCACATTATAACTAAAGACTGAATAGTGTCATGATTAGCTGAATCATATTGTATCATATTGGGTTTTGCTGCTCATGTATTGGATTTTTAATGAACATTAGTTTGCCGTGCCTGTTTTACAAAAAGATCTCATTCAATCTGTTAGCACTCAGAAAATGTTTTGGGGATGACTTTCAGCTACAATTTGATATCTGTAAAATATAGCCATGCATAAGTTTGAATAACTGGCCATCTTGAATGACTCTTGGCTCCTACCATCCTAAATCTTAGCTCCATATTTGAAAAATTGTGAGTTGTAGCCATTTTTGTGTTTGAAAAGGTTGATTAGCTGTAGGAAAGTCAGTTGCAGATGTACATTCAGTCATTACTTTCTGAGAGTTTCCTTAAAATCTGCCCATCAGACAAACACACGCACACAAACAGACACACATTTAATTACACAACTGCCCATCTTTCATGGGTGCAGGAGAAAATAAATACACGTAGTTGTACACAAATAAATGAACCAAATATACCTTTGTTAATGTAGTTAAAAAAATACAATTCATTCACTTAAATAAGGTGTTTTTGTGTTTGTCAGTGAAATCTGTTGCATGAATCGCTTGCATTGTTTTCAACTGAAATCTGAGAAGCAATAAGTTGTTATTAAGATACCTAAGCAAATAAACAAAACATGGGACCAACCCATAGTAATGGTAAATGGACTGTACTTTTATAGCCAACCAGGTGACTCAAAGCCTTTCACAACACAATCTGTGACTTCATTTATCCATTCACACACATTCATACAGCACTCCACAAAGCTAATCTGAATAACTCGTTCTGTAGAGTCTAATTTGTGCTTTAAATCCCATCCATGCACCAACAGGGCACACATCAGAGACAATGAAGGGTTCAATGTCTTGCCCAGGGACACTTCGACGTGTGGCATACTAGTGGTATTGAACCTCCAACTCTCTCATTGGAGGACAACTGTTCTAACCGCTGATCCACAGCCGTCCCCGCAGGATATATTGCAGGGAATATTGCTTTCCTGCAATATTTTCTGTGCCGCTGTCAGTCAAGAAAGTGAAAGAGAACATTTAATATTTTTTACATCAATACAATGGATCAAAATATACATGAAATCTAAGAACCAGTCTAACTATTACACTTTAAGAAGCCCAATCTGTACCTTATAACATGACATTGAGAATCATTATTGCTATGAGAACAGAACTTTGTTGCATTTTATTTCTCAAAAAGTAGGACTTGAATTAATGAGTGTATTTTACAATAGCAAACCCTGCTCCAATAGCCAGGTGGTTAAAAAGTGTGTAGAAAACAAAGAAGAATGTAAAACAGATGTTGAACTTTGTTTTTTAAACACCACTTTCCTGGGCAGAAAAAAACATGATAAGGTCAATGGAATCATATCCAGTTTTTAGATTTATGTTTAATAAAACAACAATATTGCTTTAGCAAAATTAAATGGGCAAAATTTTTGTATTGTTTTATTTGAGTTTTTTAATCTTAATAAAATACTTTGTCTTCTTGCTTTAACTAATCTAAAATCCTTCATGAGGGATTTGTTGTTTGTCATCTTTTGGCATTCGCTCTCTTGGACAGGCTTAGATAAAAACCACACGATGGTACCTCCAACGATCTCCCACTGCAGTTAATTAGCTTCATATCTGCTTTCTTTGGTGCGTGTCAACAAAACTGCAGCTTGTCCAGGGTGGTTGTTAACAGAGCAACTCATGGGAGTCTGGACAACACAGTTGTGGCCCAGCTTTAATCACCAGAGACAAGAGTAAACACGGTGGCAGAGAAAACCTCCTCACTGACCAGATGAGCTTATTATGGCCCCCACCTTCACACACTCAGGCCTCTGATTTACTGTGACACAGATTAACAAGACTGTCTGTGAAGAAAAAGGTGTCAGTGTATGTCTGTGTGTGCAGATGCATGCACAAAAGTGTCTTTGTTTGTGGAGAGATCTGCCACATTTGCATCTATGTAAAGAGTCAGACTTTCATGAGTGTTCAAGACAACTTAATTAATGTTTAATTAATGTTTTATTCTTGTTCTATGTTTGATGGTTGGCGTAAATTGTGAAGCACTTTGGTCAACTATTGTTGTTTTAAATGTGCTATATAAATAAATTTGACATTGACAATACTGCACGTTTACCGTATAGTTATAGTTTATTTTAAATATTAATCTTAACATACACAAACAGCTGAAAAAATGAAATGGTAATTAAAGCACAAGTCCTTTATGGATACATAGATACTTGGGATATGAATAGGTGTTGTATAAACCCACAGTTTTGGTATTTAACCTAGAGAGACATGGTATGTTTTTGATTGAGCCATAGTTAGTTATCAGGACCACAGGCATGTGTATATGAGTCCATCCATCCATCCATCCATCCATCCATCCATCCATCCATCCAGCCAGCCAGCCAGCCAGCCAGCCAGCCAGCCAGCCAGCAACACTCTCCAGCTCCTTCCAGGAGATCCTAAGATATTCCCATGTGACAATCCTAAGATGTCTCTGTGTCTGTCTCTTCTAAGTGCCCAGAAATGCTCCAGAGAAAAAAAATCCAGGATGATACCCCTAAATGATGGAGCTTCTCATTCAATCTTTAGGAGTATTATCTCAATAGCTGCGACTGTTGGTGGCTAGTTGGAGACTCAAAATTGTGACAAAATAAGCAGATTTTCTGTTGCAGTCCCCCTGAATTATGAGTGTTTGGTAAGCTGTGTGGCCACATTTTGTGTAGCCAATTTTTGAAAGTTGTGGCCTATTTATGTGTGCACAGCTTGCAAAACTGTATTCGAGGTTGTGCACATTATTTTGTTGCTCTTCTCTGTCTGCATTGTACTGACCTTGGCCCGCTTTATACCCATGTTGGCAGCCACCTTCATGTTTATGATTTAATGTACACTTTTAAAATAAGGATAGGCAGATTTAGACCAGTTTCTAAACCCGGTTTATACACTTGGACATTGGGAGCTGTAGTTTCAGATGTGCAGGAGTCAAAATCCAGCTTTAGTATACTAGAATTTACAGAAACTAAACTGATAAAGGTTTGAAACACTCATGACTTCACTTTGACTTTTTTAGGAAAATAATTTGATCCTCTGCTATTCCTGTGCGGTAACTGAGAACCTCCAAGAACATTTTGGAGACTCCATTACCAAATAGTCACCAACAGTCACAACACATTGAAATACTACTTTAAGATTGAGCACGACTATCTTTGAAAACCTTGGGGAATGAAGAACACAGAAAACAGGTCGCCTTGTCCAAATTAGGTAGTGGTCGAGTCTTGGTTCCAGCGCCTTGGCTGGGCTACCAATGTGTGGCCCTATAAACTACAGAGAGAGAAACCAAGGTTGAGTGCTGTCTGAGTGGAGTGGCAGGTGGGTCCAGGGCTGAGGCCAGGGCCACAGTTGTGCTGATTGTTGGTGTCATAAACTTGCTATAGGTACTGTAAGTGAGTACACAGCCCAATTTCAAACCAGAACAAAGTAATACAATTTCTGTATTTTTATTTCTCCTTTACTATTCTAAAATTGAGAAAGCAGCTTTAATCTTGCTTTGCGGCAATATATTCAATCTACTTCATGATAGGAAATGACCGTAATGACATTTGTGTTTGATGTGACAATGTTGACGTTTGACTTCTGATATGCCAATCCGGCTTATGAGGAGTTTAGAACATCTTGATGGTGGTGGTCCATAAATGTTTATACAAGAGATCCCAGGTTTGTGAAGTCTGCTGCCCACGGACCCCTTAGTTTTTCTGCTTCACTAGCAGGTGGTGAGAATGAGGCATTATAAATACATGGTTAGGGTTACAGTACATACAAGTCTAGGTTTAGATGTTACAAAACATACAGTCACTTTAAAAAAATGTTTTAAGGTTAAAACATACTAGAACAACAATAAATTTGGACTTTTTAAATTTTTCAGAAATGAAGACAAAAGTTGCAATGTGAACCTTTCTATTGAAACTGGACTGTCTGCTCTACGTGCATCATGTGTGTTTTCTTCAGCCAGTGAGTTCCAGTCATCCACTCTCACTGCTCTCTCATGGTCAAAGCTACATTTCATCATTAACTTTGACGACCGCCTCAGAGCTCTGTGGAGGACAAACACGCCAGCGTGTACACATGTGCATGCACGCCGTAGTTGTTCAGACAAGGCTCCTGAGGAGGGGGGTGGTGGTAAGTGGGCAATAGGTTCAGACTATGGGGGGGTGAGTGTGGTGGACGGTGCAGTGCCAATTTCACACCTCCACTCCTCTCTGCCTCTTCCAGCTGCACGCTTCATGCTATCTCCCACCCCTCTCTCTGCCTCTCCTCCCCCAACTGTACTTTTCTTCAGAAATATACAAACACACAACACTTTGTCTGATGACAGTATCCCCCCTCCTCTCCCCTCCCCCTCCCCCCATCACTGCTTTTTTTTCCATTCATTCATCCTGTCTTCTCAATTCTATATAAAAACCCAGAAAACACAACAAAGCACATGCAAAGCTACATTTGTATATATATATATATATATATATATATATATATATATATATATATATATATATATATACACATACATATTTATATATATAAAAAAGAGAGAGACAAAGACACCAAAAGAAACCCCGTCACTCGTTCAGTCCTTTAGTGCCCACATCCAGCTCGAGATAAATACCGCTCACACTTCATGCTTGATGGCATGAGGACAGAACGAGGGCACAGAGAAGAGTAAGAAGGAGAAGAAGAAGTAAAAGGGTACATTTGCATTCCTAGAGGTAACATTTGTTTATAGCGCGTGTGACACCCCTCCTAACAACCCCATGGCTGATTGAATCAACTCTCCTAATTAAGCATTAATTACACAACAATAGACGCGGCAATTAGGTACCGATGATTCAGCGCTGACATATTCCCACCTGGGCTAATGTCAACACGGCATTATTACCATCACCGCCTGCTGCGAATCAGGCTATCTCAACAGTCATAAACGTCAGCCTGCACATATTGCACCACAGTTGCTGTGGTGCAATAAGCAATATGTTCCTCGCTCCCGCTCCTTCCTCCCTCTCTGCCTCGTCCCGCTGGTGGCACACACGCAGCGAGCCTCGTCCCTCGTGTTGACTGGCGAAAGCGGTGGGATTTCCACCGGCAGGCAGGTGGCGAGGGCCCTGCCTTTGTAGTGGTGCAGTGTTTACGGTTGTGCTGCAGTGCAGGCTGGGGGCCGTGTGGGCGGCGCTTTTGTTTGCACCACATCATCACATGGAGGCAGGAGAGAAACCCCGCTGCTTTCCACAACACACGCACATGCAAAGCCTTACACACACTCTCAAACACTAACACACCTGCTGGAGACTGAGGAGGAATTAGAGAGCTACTGGTAAACAGAGGGAAAGGTACATAGGTGTAAGTGATGGGTAATTAACACCCGCTGGCTGAAAGAAGAAGTCAGGCGATAATGTTTTTGCCTGTGTATGGGTGTTTGTCTGTCTGTCTGTACGCAAAATATCTCATGAAACTGTGAGTGGATTTTACTGAAGCTCTCAGAAGGTAGTTTTGGGGATGCATATGTGCTACTTATTAACGGTCAAGATGGCTGCCACTGCTAATCAACCAATTGAGGTAAAACTTGGCGTGGTAGTAGCTGAGTGCTGTCCCCAACTCATACTCCAAGCTCTAACAGATTACTAGAGGTTTTTGTTTAAAACATTGGTGTTAACTGTTGAAGTCAACCCTGTCTGTCTGTTAGCAAAGTATTTCACAAACCACTGGATGGATTTTAATGTAACTTTCAGAAATGCATCACCAGATGCACATCTAAAACTGAATAACTTCTGGAGTCAACCGAATCCAAGATGGCTGGCACAGTTATTCAGCCTCTGCAAACACAAAAATGGCTATAACTCAGCCAGTTTTACAGATATGGAGCTGAATTTTTTAGTGATATTAGCAGAGAGTGACAGATTCTAAGAGCTAACAAACTGCTCATAAGATTAATTTCAAGTTTTTACTAAAGCTCCTATAACATCATCTTTTCTCAACACAACATGATCTTAGTCTAAAACCAGCATTAAAGGTTATTCCTTGAATTTCTTCAAGGAATGCTAGGCTTTTACCTTTTTAAAAAAATCTAAAGTCAACTGTCCAGACTCAGTTTAAGTGGATTCAATCATACAGAAAATAATTCAATTTTGCCAGGACCTCTCAAATGAACAGAGAACAGAGAGGTTTATCATCCTTGTCGACTGTAGAGAGGAACAATTAGAAAAGTGGAGAAGAACAAGGTCCATTGGAGTGTTTTTGGAGGGAGCACACCACTTTTGAGATGTGCCATGGTCAGGGTGAGAACACAGGTCAGAGACAGTGAGCCAGTCTTAGAGAAAGACTCTTTTGGGAGCAAAGCATCACAGAAATGCAGAGGAGCACAGCCGATTTTAAACACAAAGTGGAAACAATCATTATGTCTCAGATTGCACTGCTCATTAACTTATACGACTTGTGCACGCAATACTAAAAGGGAATAAATGATAATTGTCTGGAGCACTTGAGGAAAATGCAATATTGGACAGTAAAAGCTACACTGTGTCCGCTAAACTGAAAGGTCTGCTGAACTCTTTTATAAAAACTACACAGAATGAGGGTTTCACACATGAACAGACTTCACTTTTTTTCCCCCCTTCATTTCCAAAAGCATCACCAGTCTGCGCATGTCGGCTAACTTACCAGTGGGAGAATCATCCCGCTTCTGAGCCGACTCTCCCTTTGCCCCCTTCCTCCCCTCCCTCTCCTAAATTAGAGGGATTTTCACAAAGCGTGAATACGTTGGGGAGAAATCACAGCAAATGGCACATTATGAATATTGTCAGAAGTGGCCTATTAAAGACGAATCAGACATTATCCACGTCTGTGTATCTGGAGAACAATCTCAGTTAAGTTAATAATGTGCAATTAATCATAGGTCACTTAGCACAGGACGAGGATGGAACATACTGCAGAGAGGGAAGGAATAATCTGTGGTCCGTCCTTTCACAAGGAGAGGGAGAGTGATGGATGGAGGCTGGCAAATTGGAGTCTAGATCAAGCAGTGGCGTTCATTTTTGACAGTTTACCAGATATAGAATGAAAGTCCTTTACTGTTAATAACCACCTTGTTTTATACAGCAGATATTTATCAGCCGTCATCATAAAAGGTGGGCAATCATGTAATTGTCTGTCTGTCTGTTAGCAATGCATCTCATGAACCGGAGGACAGATTTTAACGAAACTCACAGTAAGTAATCCCTGGATGCACATCTACAACTGATTACCTTTCAAAGCCAACCCAGTTCAAGATGGACGCCACAGCTATAGATATTGAGCTCAAATTTGGTGTAATAGTAGCTGAGAGGTATCTCCAAGACATCTGTTAACAGATGTGCTAACAGATTGCGTGAGTTTTTTGTCTAACTATTAACAGTTGGAGTCGACTTTGCTGTCTGTTATCAAAATATCTCCCAAACCATCCATCCATCCATCCATTGTCTTCCGCTTATCCGGGGTCGGGTCGCGGGGGCAGCAGCCTAAGCAGGGAGACCCAGACTTCCCTCTCCCCAGCCACTTGACCAGCTCTCCCAAACCAGAGAATGATTTTTATGAAACTCTCAAAAAGTAATGGATGTACATTTAAAACCAATTATCTTTTGGAGTCAACCAATTCAAGATGTCTGCCACAGCTAGAACCTTGGTGTTATTTCTGATTGGGATGTCATTTAACCCCCACATTAAAAATGTTACCAGGGCCACGTTCTGTCACCTGCTGAATATCAATAAAATTATAAATATCTTGTCCTCAAATGATGCAGAAAAACTGATCCATGCATTTATTGTTTCTAGGCTGGACTATTGTAATTGTTTATCATCTGGGTATATAAAAAACTCTTTAAAAAGTCTTCAATTGATCCAAAATACTGTTGCCAGAGTTCTGATGAGAGTTAGGAGGAGAGATCAGATTTCTCCAGTTTTAGCTTCACTCCGTTGGCTCCCTGTCAAATTTAGAAGATAATTTAAAATTTAACTTCTAACATACAAAGATCTCAACAACCAATCTCCATCTCATATTAAAGATCATATTGTTCCATATTTCCTAACAGAGCACGTTGCTCTCAGACTGCAGGTTTACTCGTGGTTCCTAAAAGTAGAACAGGAAGCAGAGCTTTCAGTTCTCAGGCTCCTCTCTTGTGGAACCAACTTCCAGTTTCTGTCTGTGAGGCAAACACCCTGTCTACTTTTAAGACCAAGCTTAGTTTTTGATAAATCCTATAGTTAGGGTTGGTTTGGGTTTCCTGAGCTATCCCTTAGTTATTCTGCTATAGGCTTAGACTGCTGGAGGACAAACTGACCATATTTCCTCTCTCCGCTGCTGTCTGAACTTGATCTACTCTCCATGTTTGTATTTTTAATTATTTCTATCATTAACATTTGTTTTTCTTTGTCTTTCTTCCCATAGAAACTCCACCTGGATGAGTCATTCTGTGTTTGTCTGTGTCTCTTTCCTGTCTTGTCAGTCTCCAGCTGGTTGAGTAAGAAGGCCGCTCGTCCTGAGCCTGGTTCTGGTTCTGGTTCTGCTGGAGGTTTCTTCCTGTTAAAAGGGAGTTTTTTTTATTTCACTGTTGCCAACCTACTGCTCAGGATGGGAGACTGCGACAAAATGAAGATTCAACTCAATCTTCCTTAGGTAGATAGGTTTTATTAATTGGCTTATTATAATGTATGTTAATTTTTTTTACAGTGTCCTGAGATGGCTTTTGTTGTGAGTTGGTGCTATATAAATAAACTGAATTGAACTGAACTGAATTTTTACAAATATTGCACTGAAATTTGGTGTGATAGTATCTGAGAGGCACATATTCTGCACTCTAAACAATCTGTCAATAAAATAACCGTACATTACTGGCACCAATTATCCAGGAGCTACAATTCGCTTTTCCACAGTAAACCTACTATAAAATTAACTACAGTAATATTAATTGCGACTTTTAAACCATCCACTTAAAAGCAGGTGTTAGCAGTCAGAGCAGAGAGATGAGCTGATCCGACTGAACAAAAGTTTTAAACTGTGCTGTAAGACAACCACACTCCACAGTGTGCACTGCAGTATTGAGTGGATGCAAAATATCACAGAAAAAATAAATAGAATGTGGTTTCATAACCTAAAGCAAAAAAAATAAAAAATAAAAAACATAAAATAAAATAAATGTTACTCTTAAATCATGAAGAATTTTCCATTTCAAGATGAAGGACTGCGCTGTGATTTACAGCAGCCTAACATTTTCTCAGAATGCATTATAAGTTTACAGTAACAGCTTATTCAGTTCAGTACTGTTGGAATACAGTAATTTTACTGTGAAAGCCTACTCTACAGTAATTTATTCTACACTGCTTTAACGGTAAAGAACTGTTGAGAAAAAACAGCAAAAATCATTTCCAGTGTGAACACTAACAGATTGCATTCCTTCAAGTTTCATTTTTATATACAGCTGAGCTTTGTTGAGATTTAAAATAAAGGTTTGGTTTCCTGTTTTTACAGCTCTGTGTTTCAAGGTGGGGTGTTGAGAGTACAAAGACTCAACTCAGCCTACTTAACAAAGAGAAAGTCCCAGCATCAATCCTTCCTTTGGGAAGTTTTCACATCAGCCTTACATCCTGGATCAGTAGATTTCCTTTAAGTGCTCCGGTCGACAAAAAAGTCTTATTTGCCAAGTTTCTGCAATTTCTTTTCAGCGTTCCAGTTAAAGGCAGTAACGTTAAACAGGTACTAAGCTGTGACCCACTCGTTTCTAAATGTGTCAGTTGTAGAAACTGTTTTCCCCCAAAGGTAGTTTTTTTTTTTTGTTGCAAAGAGTACTGCTGCTTTCTTAAAACCACTCAATCCTTTCTGAAGCATTTAAAAGAAAAAAGAGCTTGCTTGTGTTCCTTGCAAGATGTACTTACTGACTCAGAAAACTGTCAGTGTATCATCAATTTCTTAAAATATTTCTGTCTTCATGAAAAAAACCCTTTCTTTTCTCTCCCCCAAAACACTCAGTCACATCCTCGTCAACTGGTGGCAAAACCCTGTGGGCGAGTTCATTTGACTGGGACCAGCAAGAATAAAGGATATTACATTTTGCTCAACCCAAATCTGAAATTAGCCCAGTATTTCTTTCACTTACTCACAGGAAATGATCAGATCAGACACAAACTTTAAAAGTTTAGAAGACTAGAAATCTTGATCTTGCACTCTTAGACCAAATTTAGTCAGATTATAGCATCTTTTTACTGCTCCCTCCTGAGACCTATGCAGTGGCTTCTAATTTCAGTTTGCCATTCTTGACCTCAGCACAACATGATCTTTGTTATTTGTTGTCCACAAATTTGTCGCCTCCAAAGGGAGGCGTCCACGAGACATCCTAATCAGATGCCTGAACCACCTCAACCGACTCCTTTCAATGTGAAGGAGCAGCAGCTCCTCTCCGAGCTCCCCCTGGATGGTGGAGCTCCTCACTTTATTTCCCGGCTACCCTACGAAGGAAGCTCATTTCAGCCACTTGTATCCAGGTGGCAGACGAGGGAGGGTCCTTGGCCATGTCGATTCCTGGTGGCATAAAGTAGCTCTAAAGTACCTTCAGTAACACTAAATTATTTAGACATTTAAAATCTAAACACCGACTTCTCCCAGCTAACTCATAAAGCAGATACGGTTATTCAATGCACTTTAGAGGAAACTCTAAAGAGAAGAGACAGGTTTTCATGGGACAGCCATGCCCAAGCTATAAAAAAGGTCACCATCACCTGGCATTTTTTCTTGTTGATTATAAGAACCCTGAGGAACAACATGTATGCTTGTTTTTTTTAACACGACGTGTCAAGCACACAATAGCATTCATTTTAACAGTAATAGTAGTCTGCAAGAGTGTAGGCTTTTGAGTGTAATAACGCAAGAGTCACATTGAGACTCTTAAATGACTCGGACTGACATCAAGGACAAAAAAATCTCAGTGTGGACATCCCTCATTGAAACCGTTTGTGCTCGTTGGTTTCTTATGTGCTGCAGCTCCTCTCAAGAAAAAGTAAAGCAAATCCTCCCTTACATTTTTTCACATCGTCTTATTTAGCGTTTAAGAACAATTTAAACTACATTGTTTATGTACAGTGATTCATAAGTCACACAACCTTCTCAGTCAGAAAGTGTAAAAGTGTTTTAGAAAAAAGAAAAAAAAAGTACTTGGTAAATGCCATTTATTCATGATAACAGAAATGAAAAAAAAAAAAAAAACGTGATATGAAAAACATGACTAATCAAAGGTCTGTCTGCTTTAAAAAATTCTGACCCTTGAACAAATGTTGTTGTTGACCCCAGATCTAGAAGTAATGTTTATTATGAATAAACAATCTGGGGTTACTACACGTCAGACTTGTACATAAAAAAACAATAGTATGTTGTTGCATTTGCCAAACAATACAGCTTGTGTTAGGCTTTAGATCTGGAGGTTGTAAACCCGGACTAGAGGTCATCAGCCTTTGGAAGATAAAATCCATTTTGCTTCCAAAAAGTTGTACACAGAGAAATAAAAGTGGCGATGTGAGAGGGTGTAAGTATTGGAAGGCAGGTGGACAGGCGCTATAATCTGATATCACAACAGCAATGGAACGGAAATGGGACTTTAATCCGTTGCTCAGTGACAGAGACTGGATGGGCGGCTCAAAGAGGATGAGGGAGCAAGAGAAGACTGCAAGGGTGGGAGAAAGAGAAGAAGGTGGAGGAAGGGAGTGAGTGAAAGGAGACAAGCTGGGGGGAAAAATTCACTTCCACAGTTGGCTGATCTAGGAAATCCTGCAATCTCTGGGCAGCCCAAAAGCAAAGGCAGATGAGCCATGTCTCTCCGTCTCTCGTCCCTTCCCTCCATCCATCTTCCTCCCGTCTCTTCCTCACCTGCTCATTCTCCAGTTGAGCTGCCGCTGCATTTTTATGCCTTCCTCACTCCTTTGTTCTCTCTTATCCATTAGCCTCCACCTCGCTGCAGTCATGCTCGCCTCCACCCAGTGTCTCTCCTGCTCTTGTGGTGTCCAGAGCGGCTTGTCTAAAGCCAGACTACGGCCCCCGGTGGGCTCATTTCATACCTCCAGGCCTGATGCCAACAAATTGGCCTGCCAACAGTGTTACAACTGATGGGCAGGCTACTCTCAGCCGGCCCTGATTAGGATGCGAATCGAGGGAAGAACAGGAGGGGGGAGGAACATTGAGGTGTGGCAGGTTAATTTTCTTCTCTAGTTATGAGATAAGTTGGGACGGAGGAGTTTGGTGGATGTGCCTTCTTGTTTGCCTAATTGAAAGTCAGTATGTTTTAAGTAGTCCAGTGATGCTGCCAAAACTTTAATACCCACCCAATGTTTTCCACTGTAAACCGCATTATTACCAGTGAAAGCTCTCTTCTCTTTGTAACAACAATAAAGACGACTCTCCATGCCTGCGGAACAATAACCAAAGGAGGAGGGGGGTGTCACATATTACAAAGAAGGTCAAGTATGGATGAGCGTGTGCCGTGTGTAATGGCAGGAGTAAACGGCGCACAACAAGGACAAATTGAGATGCTCTAACAAAGCAATTACATCTTCTAATAAAGCTGTAATTGTGTTTCATTATGGCGAGACGACATCTATTTGCATCATCTTTTATTTCCGTGCTCGCCGAGTGGTTTGTGCTCACTAACCTCTGTCTGCCTCTCACAATGCTTATTATGCTTACGGTGGTGATCACACACGCTGGAAACAACAAACAAGGACAGCCCTTGCGCGCACACACACACAGCCAGACGACAAAGCGAGGAAAGCCTCTAGCGTCACAGAGAAGATCCCTCCATTGAGAACCTGTAATTATAGACCCTGTCTCAAGATAAATCAATTAGCGCCAACATATAGCTTTTAATTTAATCCGTAGCTAATTAAAGTGGGGAGACGTGAGGGAGGGGTGCGGGCAGGCGGAGGGGGGGGAGGGGGGTGATGTAATGGAGGTAAGCCATTGAACGAGGTATG
The DNA here is from genome assembly GCF_001649575.2 of Kryptolebias marmoratus. Lineage (NCBI taxonomy): Eukaryota > Metazoa > Chordata > Actinopteri > Cyprinodontiformes > Rivulidae > Kryptolebias > Kryptolebias marmoratus. Next base: position 1,848,241 of record NC_051432.1, read on the forward strand.
CACTGGAAGAGGCTGGGGGATTGTTCTGGTCCCCAGGTTGAACCACGCAGAGCAGAGATGATTGAAATGAATTCTGCTGGCAGTTTGGTTTGGGATCTGCGCTGTTAGCTCAACATCACAGAGCATCACCCGGAGCCGTCTGACTGACAGGTGACACTCTAATTGAAATAATTTAGCAGCTCATTATGGGAGAAAGACTACACCTTGAAGAAGGCAGGAAAGAAATGAAACCGTGTGCTTATGTTTGTGTGTGCGTGTGTGTGAAAGAAAGAGAGGAGAGATATAGAAGCAAAGTGAAATAAAAAATAAAAAAAAGAATCTGCCTGGGAGGAGGGCTTTCTCAATGCCAAGCATATCAAAGGCATTTTGTGGAAAACTTATGACCAAATAATATCTTACCTGTTGTAGACAGCGTTTTGAATATTCTCATTTCAGAGAACTAGAGACAAGCTAACATCTAGTCCAAAAGCAAAGTGGATTTTCAGCAGTTTAAATTAATTTTATTTCAGAAACCTTTATATTGCCATCAGTTTTACAATACACTGTTATTTACAAAGAAAAAAAATAGAATTTTGCCATCCTAAATTAATTCCCACCTAAATAAATTTGACTTTGACTTCAAAATCTCATAGCGCTTTATGCAAATACTGTTTACTATAGAATTCCATGTAAAAACCTGCACAATGCAAAAATGGCTTATGAAGTATGCTTTATGGAATAGCGTTTGTATGAATCACTATAAAACTTTGGAGATTAGCACTATTGTAGGATGGCATCAATCTGCTTTGATTTTGGCTGTCTTCTGACTGGCTGTTGGTTTGTCAATCCTATATATCTAAAACATTATTTCTCCAAATGGAGGTTGTTCAAAGAGCTATCTACAATGGCTAGGATATTCATTCTTCCTAACCTCTCCACAGAACCAGACTTCAAAATGTTTAAAATATCCCTTCAAAACACAGTGCTGCTGCATGAACCTCTTTTAACACAAAAAGGAAGAGGGAAAAAAAAATCCCTGTCAGTGATTTTGCCATGCCAACGGCCTATTTATAACCCTGTTTCGAATGGTAACTAGATGTATTTTTAAAAACACGGCAGAATTGAGTTGATGTGAGATGTGTCTCATTAATACGGGATTGTGCATGCATGTCGTTGCGTTCTCATGCTGTTTTACTGAAGAGTCCGGCTACGGCTCCTGCATACCTGCTTTAATCATGGCTGAAATCTCCCCTGGTTGCAGCATGAAACCTCAATAAAGAATCTAATTTCACCTTTTAATCAGCTGCTAATCCAAGAGGCTCACATGCTTCTGCCACTCACAGATGTGCAATAATGGACCATTTTGTTCCAGACATAAATGACAAACTGCAATATTTTCTTTTTAATTGGGTTTTTTCTGTCAATTTTAGGTCCATCATCACATGACTGACACGTTTGATCTTTAGAATATTAAAGACAATCAGTCACTGTCTTTGTGGTAGCAAGGCTGCAGAGGATGCCTGCCCTTTGGAGATTTTGCATCCAAAATCTACTAGAAAAATAAAATGAAACAAAGTCTGCAGGGTCATGATGGAGTCAACGGTGTGCACAGTTAACAGAAATGCTTTTTTTTTTTCTTGTTAAGTGTATTCTCCTGTCTGTCTGTGTGGACTATAACAATGGCCATCACTAAAGGAGAACATAATAATTTAAAGACAAGAATGAAAAGGCTTTTAGGAGTTACATTAAACTGAAATGATCTCTCACACAGAGTCATTTAATTTCAGTCTCATGGTACATGGTATATATGCTAAGAACACGAGGAAATACACCACTTATATGCCACTCTAATGAAGCAACAAGCAATTAATGTTACCTATTACGCATAGATGCAACATGTACACCGGGGCTGAACAACCACTGTGTAGCATGAGATTTTGTATTATTGTTGGGTCAATGATGCATAGTTTTTGATATTATGGTTTATATGTAAGATATATTTGATGCTTCAAAGTTCACAGAATTTTGAAATGACTAATAATCTGTGGCCACTTTGTGTTGCTGGAGATCCCACCATGTCTGCACGAGTATGAGATATGTAAAGAGATTATGTTGTGAAGTTATTTCTCACAGCCCCATATGGAAAAGCAAGGAAAATAAGAAAAAGGGAGATAAGGATATTAGTTCATGTCTCTTTCCTTGTCTCGTTTCAGAAACCTTTGAAAATTCACGAAAAATCATTTCTGGAAGATTATTTATATCAGAGGCCCCCAACCTTGGCGCTGCAGGATGTTTTAGATATTTGCTTCCTTCAGCACACATGATTTAAATGAAAAAGTCGTTAATAGGCTTTTGAAGGGCTTGATGAAATGCTGAGGAGGTGATTCAATCATTTAAATCAGATGTGTTGAAGCATCTGAAAAACATTTAAAACATAGAAGACAGTGAGCCCCAAGGACCAGAGTTGAGGATCTCTGTTGTATGTGAAAATGAGAGTTAAAAAAAGTAATAAAGTAAGGCAAATAAACAAAGACAGAGTAAAAAGAGAGTACTGCTGGCTAATTCATTTTAATATGATAAAATTATAGCCAGACATCAGTCTAATTATCCCATATCACATGGCTAAAATGTAGTAATGGCAAAAATGTCCTGACAATGCTAAAAAAATTTCTAACCATCTGAATTTTATCTTAAAACTGAAATAACGAGTTAGCTTAATTTAACAATGGAAGAAAACTGCCTCGTTTCTTTTAATGAAGTTATTATCAGTTTGTTAGATCTATGGATTCCATAGTAGCAATTTAAAGTATGTAATAACACATTTTTTTCTTCTTATTGTCCCGTCAAGCTGTTTATACTAAATATTCTTGAGCTTTTCCATTAACAAAGGAAAGGGAATTGTGTGGACGTGTACAGAAGCGTACACTCGTTTATATGTGCTTTACAACATAAAGGCTGTAAAACACTGTGCAACTAAGGTCTTATTTCTTTCATTTACTCTTATGTTCAATGCAATGCAACTTAGCAGCTCATGCTGGGACTCCTGAAGTGCAGTGCTTGAGGCGAGAAGCCATGATTTATCAGCGTTTGAAAAAAAAAAAATCACTTATATTTGTTTTGCTTAAAGCTTGGAAAAAATAAGTGTTAAAATATGGTTGAAGATATGGAAAGTTAAGTGTCTCATGTTGACAAGCTGTTTGTGTTGAGCCCCGGAGAGCCCTGGCCTAATTTAACCCCGGCCACTGTGCATAAAGAATCAGTCACATTAAATAATTTGTTTCTGCTTCAAAAGTTAAACTTTTCTCATCTTTTTATTGCACTGGGAAAGTGCAACAACTGATGCAGAGTTTTGTTGGAAATGTAAGTCAGTTTATTTAAACTGAATTAAAAGACAATCCATCAGTTTTCTTTCCGCTGTTGTTCCTTGTCAGGGTCAGGGGAAGCTGGTGCCTATCTTCATCAGTCAATGGACAAGAGGCGGGGGACACCGTGGACTGGTTGCCAGTCAATTACAGGGTCACTTAGAGACAAATGAGACAGACAATCATTCAGCCTCTCACTCACACCTAGTGACAATTTGGAGTTGTTAATTAACCTAACATGCATGTTTTTGGACTGTGGGAGGAAACCAGAAAAGAACACAACATGCAAACCTCATACAGAAATGCCCCAGCCAAGTTTCAAACCCAGAACCGTCTTTTTGAGAGACAACAGTTCTAACCCGCTGCTTCATTCTGCAGCTGATTTAACAGATCACTAGAGCCAAAAAAGCCACACTCCATGTATAAGCTGCCATTGTGCTCCCCCAATCTCTGTACAGGAGCCAGATACCATGATTATAAACCACCACAACCTCACTACAGGCGTTTGGTGTATGCTCAGAACTATCATGGACCTATTATGCTCTGTCACATGTTATTGGGAGACCACTGCATTCTTAATACACCTTTAGGTCCTCGGCAAGACCCTGCAGAGACCCTCCACACTCTGGCTAATTTTTTAATGTCGTAACAAGATTATTTTTCAGAGTGAAGAGGGCTTTATATTCATGCAGTCATTTCTAAATTTCCCAAAATATCGCTGATGTCAGGCATTCAGGCAGCTGCAATAACAATAAGGCCAGAAAACTTAGGATTTCTCCCTCTGCTTTGAAAACTTGCCCCTCAAAAGCAAACCACTTCCCGACGTTGAATAATGGAGCCAAAGGTCTTACAGGTAAATTGGTTTGGCATCAGCAGTCATGCAAACACAGTTCTAGACAGTCGTGGAGAGGAAGGAACAAAGCCAGCTGATCTACATGCCAACCTTCATCTTTGATCTGTAGATACTGACTAAAAGAATAAGGTCACAAAACACAAGCTGCTGAAAAAATAACCAGAGGGAGAAAACAAAATAATGAGTAAAGAAGACGAAAAAAAGTATTAAATGACAGAGAAAAGTGACAGATCTGTCTAATGCGGAGCCTCATTACTTGGTTCAGGGACACAATGTGAGGTGACAGCACTCCGAGCAACACGCACATCCTTAACAAAAAGAGAGAGAAAAAGTACAATCGTATCTTTTTCTGCACTTCACGTTGATGTTCATCTTTCTCTGCCTTGACATTCACTGCCTTTTAAAACCTGGTCACATAAATCGTGAGCAGACTATTAAAAGAAGCAAAAGAGAGGGAATTTTTAGACAATGAAAATGAGCAATTTTGTCTTTAATTAAGGCAAACCTTTGACTTTTTCTTTGTTCTCTTCTATCTCAGAGCTAAATGTTTAAACTGATTTGTTACAATGCACCTAGGCAACCACTTAAACTAAGGGTTTTCATGTCTTATGTTAAGCAAATAAAGATTTAGCAGCTATAATAATGACATACAACATCTTTAGTGTTTTCATTAATCGGCTTAGGAAGTGAGTTTGTTCAGATGATACTGATGAGCAAACAGTGACTTGTTCAACCAGACCCACTTGGAATGCTGCCATCTTAAAACAAGTCTAATCTTTAATATGTCATAGGGGTTCATGCAAACACTATTATTTAAACTACGTTGTCATCAGTGTTGGGGCTGCATGGTGGTACAGGGGTTACAGCAAGTCACAGAATGGCCTCCCGCCTAGAGCCTTTCTGTGTGGAGTTTTCATGTTTTCCCCTATGCCTCCCACAGACCCAAAACATGCATGAGTGAGAACGTGAATGGTTGTCCGTCTCATTTGTCCCTAAGTTGACCTGTGAAGGACTTGTGACCAGTCCAGGTTGTATCATGCCTTTCAAACAAAGACTGATGGAGATAGGCAACAGCTCCCCCACAACCTGGCATTGAAAAAAGGTAAAGAAAGTAGATGGATGGATGGATACATTGTTTTGCCATCTACCCCCCACCCACTTTTGCAGCTGCCCCCATGTTCATGATTTAATCTACTGTAGTGCACCGTTAAAATGAAGACATTTGGCTAATTTTTGTAAAAAAAGTTGATTTATCATTAACCAGATGATAATTAAGGAGAGCTCTTGTGCAGGTGTCAAAATACAGCCCGAGCACTCTACAATAAGGAAACTAAATTAAGAAAAATTCAGGATGGGTTTGAGATGCCCGCAATGTCTGTGCGACTATTTTGAGCGAAAATTTGTCACAAGTTTTATGAACACGTTCAAAACTCAAGTGACAAGACTGCGAACCTCTGTGACTCATGTGAAGAAATGGAAAACCCCTGTGAATGCTTTGAGACAATCTGGAGACTCCCCTGGGAATGGTGTTTGCAAACTAGTCTCCAGCAGTTGAAGTCCAGTGAGATACTGGCTTCAGCTCATCAGTCCTATCTGAATTTAAATGTATTTTCCCAAACTGAGGTCATTCAAAGAACTAAATGTATCTGTAATTCTTCAGAACCTTTTCACAGAGCCTCCCTTCAAAGTGGCTGGAATATCCCTTTTAAAAAGTCTGTTTTAAGTGATACTTACGTATGATGTACATTTCTTACAAATGACCTAAAAAAGTAGCAGGAAGAATGTTGAATGAGGCTTTGCTTAGAGTTGCTAAGTTCCCTTTCAAATATAGTTTTAATTATGGAGTCACCAATTAACCCAGTAGGTGAATTAAATTAGTCACAATTACACAACACGTTCGAGATAAAGACAGAAAACAGTTCAAACATTAATAGGACGACACACCATCGGCCTATCTAACTTGCAATCAATTATACATCAACAAGCCACAGCACTCCTGTGCTCCCAACACGGACATGAAATGCCATCATATTTGATAGCACCCCTTTCATAACCCATATGGACACAACATATTGAAGGATTATATATGTGTACATAGAGCTTATGACCATTCTTGCCAACCCTTTTTGCCCTGGGGGAGCCATAAAACGCTCATTAATTTCTTAAATTAGCTTAAATACGCTTATTGAACACTACCCTCATGATTATTTTTTTGCTTATTAACTATTCCCTAAGTGGCCTGCCGAGGGTCCTATCAGGTCAGAGGAGCGGTTTGTGTGTGTGTGTGTGTGTGTGTGTGTTGGGGGAGCAGAGAAGCAGACCTGGCTCTCCCTCGCCTCCCTCCTCCTTTCCCCATTTCCCTCTCTCGCCAGGCTCACGGACGTATCGTAGTTGCCTTGGTGACGCTGGCTGGCAGCCTACAGGAAAGGAGGCCGGCAAATCGAAAATGTCAATTACTGCTGGAGATATGTAGATCTGAGCGAGAGAGGGCTGCAGAGGAAAAGGGCAGGGAATGAGGGGGGCAAGAAAATAGGAGGTGGAAAGAAAACTAAATAAGAAGAGGTGGGGTGTTAGACAGCAGGAGGACAGACAGAGACAAGGCTGGAGGTGAGGGCTGACAGGTAAAGATAGCAAAGAGTTACAGAGGACTGTTAAAGGAGGAGGGGGTGGGGGTGGGGGTGGGGGGTAGAGAAGTGGCTGGCATGGACCTGCTAATGCAGGAGATGAGCAGCTGAATTGAGCGCCGGCTGCTGACAGAGTACGTCTGTCCACATCTATTATAACACCTATCTCTGTCCGTGGAGGAGCGGAGCTGCATAGTTGTGCTCATTATTTCTCTCCAAAGCCACGTTCTATCAGCAGCCTTTACATCTAGCTGGCAAAATTGATTAAGCCTGGAAGATAAGGTCAGACAGGAGCGAGAGTTATTGGAGGTGCATGAGGTGTAATCACTGCATGGATCTCCAAAAGCGTGTGGCCGGAGCAGATTATGGCACCAAGTTAGGTCCATCATGAGCTTTGGAGTCCAAGATAAGTGTGTGTGTTTGTGTGTGTATTTATATTTATATATATGTTTGTGTGTGCTGCCTCTTGTGACTAAAAATCCATCCCAGTGCACTTAATCATGTATGCATTTTCTGCATGATGCCTGTCCACTCCATCTAGATGTCTGCATGTTTAGCAGCCGTAGGTGGATATATGCATCTCTGAGGTGTGTGTGTCACAAAATGAGCATATCCTCTTTGAGCAGGTATCACCAGGCCTAAGTTGAATTAATGTGTCCCCACCCCCCATCCCAATTTCCATCAGGGGTCTCTTGACCTCCCATTCTACAGACACATAATACTCCATTTGGGGTTTAGCAGCTGGCACTACCAGGAAGCAAGGAGACACTGAGCTAGACCGTATTTCCATAAGACTGGGACACAGAGGCCCTCCTATACATATATTACACCCTTTGTGTCTGAGAGGGTTCATGTTGGGCTTGTCTGCACCGATGCATGTGTACAAGCAAGCCCACCCCCTCACGCACACACACACACACGATACACACCAGATGAGACAAATACACAATTCAACATGATAAAAAAAACATGTAAATACAGACTCTCCTTTTGCAATCATCAACTGAAGTATAAGCTCTATGTGCACATACACACGTTCACACTGATGACATGTGAAGGGATATGCTTCTATGAGCGTATCAAACAAACTTACTCCATTTGCTAGATGCAACACTCTGATCCTCTGTTATGTGTTTTTTTTAATTTTTCTGCTTTTTCTCTCTTTGGCAAAGTTTTGCTTCTGTATAAATTACTGGGATGCAGTAACAACAAACCATGAATTTCTCATTTGAAATCCATAGCTTGTTCAGAGTTGTGAAGGCAGTCTTAAGAATAAATGAAAGTTTTCAGCTCTGACCATGTGAGAGAGGAATGTTACCTGGTAGCGGTGTAACCGAACCGCCACAGCACAGACGTCAGGGTCCGCTGCATGCAATCAGACAAAAAATATGTTCGTCACAGGTGATCACCACCCTCATTTAAAGGACGGAAGACTTTTTTTTTTTTTAAATTGCTTTTTATTAACTGCCTCTACAACAACAAAATACAAGTCGAGGAAGATGTTGTCTGAAGCAGTCTACACTGCTAGTTCAGACGAAACACGGGAGTCTGAATACCTGCCTGTTTGTTTCAAACCTGCAGTGAGTCCCAGTGATCAGCAGTGGAGAGTGAGAGGCAGAAGTATGGAAAGCCAATTGAGTCATAATTTCCATTACAGAAAAAAACACATGTATTTACCGCGTTTTTTGCATGTGGTCCCATGAACATGTTGAAAATGTTTTCAAATCACATGAGAAGCATATCCAAAAACAAGTGCTTTACATGTTAATTTTCCATGTTTTCACATGTGAAATTGTGATTTTTACATGTTTCTTTGTAAAAGGTGTGTACTTGTTTCTGACAGCTAATAAACACAGTTAAATATGCCAAGAAGCTAAGAGTGAGTGTTTAGCATTTAAACTATTTTGTACTTTCATATTGGCAGAAGTTATTGTGCACTATAATGTATTTTATTTTGTATCAGATCTCGGCCATGTTACCTAAAACAAGCACTCGCTTTTTGTGAAATGTTTTTTTTTGAAAACAAATTACAGATATCCTTCAATTTTGGAGTGTATCAAACGTTTTGTTTGACACATGGTCTGTAGGACACTGCCATCTACTCTACTTGGGATGTTCGTTATACAGATATTTTGCATTTTAGGTTACTTAAAAAAATTCCATTCTAACAAGAAGCTGAAATGCCCTGACTTGCACCACTAGTTGTCGAGAACATCCACATTAACAACATATTTGAATGCAGAGCAAGAGCATTTTTAGCACAAACGTAAACAAATGCAATTAGTTGTTGTTGTTTTTGATTTCCTTTACAATTGTCTCTATTATTACCCTTTTCAGGACACAATCAAAGTTTAGCTTTGATGGGATCAGGATGAAGAGACACAAATGTAAAAAAAAAAATAATACAAATGGTTAAAATGATGGAAAAACAACCCCAACTAGCATTTTACATTTGCTTCTTTTTCCTTTTCTACCAAATCAGTGCTGAATTGTGATCCTGAAAGTACAGAACAGTGATTTATGTGAACCTTCATACTCCTTACCTGGTGATCATAATCATCATTCTGATTAATAAGAAGTGGTAATGGGCTACAACTTTAAGATTGTAATTTAGTGCAAGATTTATGCCAGCAGTTCTTTTCCTGTCATTGGTGCTGCAAGGTGTTTGGTGCTCCAACTATACCTAGTTTTTTCCCCACAGAAGATTAAAAAAAAAGCTTTTAAAGTATCTCAGAATTAAAATATCATTGAAACCAAATGTTTCTTTTGTAATGGAGAAAAAAAAGTCATCACCTGTATTGCTTCAGCTTTATGGAGTGCCTCGTTTAATGGGCACAAATTGTCAGGAAGAGCTTGAGTTGCCATTAACTATTAGGGCTGGATTGTTATCATCAAATTATCTGATCACACTCAAAGCCCTGAGAGCACCTTAATGAACACAGCACTCGGCTTAGTCACATCAAACACAATGTAAATTTCTCCCTCTGTCTCCATTACACACACAGATTGCACCCACACTCACAAACAGCTGACAGTGCTCAGTGCTGACCCACTTCTGATGGTATCATCTTCAAAGAAAGTGAGGGAAATGTATTGGAAAGGAAAAAAAATATATATAATAAGAAGAGATTAAATAGAAACAAAGGAACTAATTGACCAGAGCTGTGTAGGTAGGTGCAGGTTAAGTTGCCCAGAGGCAGAAATGCTCCCTGTTCATTTACAATTTACTGACTGCTTTTATTTGAAGCCAAATGCTTGTCTTCGTCTGGGATTCACGAACCTCTGCCTGTAGCAGATGGCTATTTTATCATCACTGCACACATGCACACATGATCACACTCAAAATACACAAAGTAGCCGGCGTGTTGGTGAAGCAAGATGGAATCTGTGTGTGTTTGTGAGTGCACTGGTGGTTGGGGAATTCAAAACTATCATTATTTTAGCATAATTGGTGAACACGACCATTTGGAGTTAATTGGTTGACTGACACTGTAAGCCCTAGGGGTTGTGGGTATTGTAGTACAGATGATGTAGATATTCTGCTTGGTCACACAGCCTGACTGAGAAGATCAACTGAGTGCTTGAATAAAAGTATCTCTCATGAGGTGAAATTTAGGTTTTGTTTAGGGTGTAGACGGCCTTTAAGGTGGGTTAGTCCAAAGCAAATAAGCTTTTAGTTTTCTTTTATGATGGCTCCCATAAGCACTGAACCACATTTATTACTGTTCACCTGTTAGTCTGAGTCTTTCTCTTGCCACAGCTTTAAAAAAATCCTAAAATTAAAAAAATAAATAAATAAAATAAAATAAAAGTGTGACAAACAGACTCTTCGGTCAAGTATTAAGTTAAATTTTCAGTACAGCTTCTAGTTTCCACACAGTGACTGTTTGAGGCTTAATTAGCTAACTAGCTAACAGCTAGTCTGGACGGGGCCAAAACCAAAGTGTACTGCTGCCGTCCCAAAACAACTCTAACCTCAAAAACCTTATCATAGTTTATACAAACGTTTTCATGCAATTTCGAGTAAAAAATGTAACCTTTTTCTCCAAATTGTTGTAATTCAAAGAGCTTTCCACAGCAAGTAAGATATTAACTGTTCATAATGTTTTAATTGTTCAAGATCTAAACGGTAAGTCATGTCTGAATGTAGTTTGTCTTAGCATTGTTACCCATTCTCTGAATAAACTGTGTTTTGTCAATTAAGACTTTCCTTCCTGAAATGTCTTCAGAAGCTTTAAAGGTTTGTTTTGGCAGCTCTTTGCTGGAAGATTGATGTTTGGAGATATCTTAAGAAGTGAGCACAGAAGGTCAACAGCAGAACAAATCTCCTCTCAGAAATCAAAGTCAAGAAAAGTCTGACACCCGAGTGTGCCCCTGAGGCAAACTTCAACTCTGGCAGACCTACTGTGTGAGAGATGCTGCCACCTACAGCAGAAATGCACCATGTCTGCGCCCGGTAATGAATTCAGCTCAGCACAGAAAAAGCCTCCGGCAACTGTGAACAGAGGTTCCCAAATCTGCTGCAATAAACCTCAATCAAACAGTAGTTAGGCTGACTGACACTCAGTGGAAACGGAGGCACGAGCCACTAGATTAACAGGAGGAATGGAGCTAAAGGGGTGAAACTGGAAGAGTCGCTTATTTGCTACGTCTTTCCTCATCAAATCCAAGTGTAAAATTCCTTCTCATCTTACATGCATCCAATATAGTCACAGTGCAAGCAGTTAGATCAAGTCTGTAGACGTATGCGTGGATGTGAAGGACGTCAGCCTTATAAGAAGTAGCTTATTGTGTTTAATACTAATCCCAATTATGGCTGTTTTATGTAGTCACAGGAATCTGAAGTCTTTCTTCTCACCTCAAGGAGGGTTTGTGTGTTTCTGTTTTGTGCTGCGTTCACGTTGGAAGCAAGCAAAATAAAAGGAGGAAAGCGCTGAAGAACAGAAAGCGCACACGCGTGTGGGTTAGTACGTGTGTGCCCTTTGCTAAGGAAGTAAATAAATCATCCAGTGGAATGGTGAGTTATTACCTTGGGGGGAGGGGGTGTGGGGTGGGGAAAAAAAAAAAGGCGGAGCAGACACAGAGACCATCTAAAAGGTCAAGGGGAAGATACAAGGAGAGGCACTGGGAAAAGGTCACCTGGCACCAGTAAAAATTAGCTAGATGGGAATAAAATAATGTGGTGGCGATGGGAACATCATGTTCACTAACTTTAGAGGAAGGTAATGAACACTGGGTTACTGATGATGAAAAGAAGGAGAGAGCCGATGGAGGGAGAATGATCAGGCTGCTGTAAGAGTGACTTTGTCTTGTGGCATGTGTGTTACAAGATTACAGTAAACTCTAACTTGGATTTCTGTGTGAAATCACTGAGACATGTTGGGTGAGTTCATGACTGAGAAAATCTTGAAATTAGCACGGTATTAAATCCAATGAGACTTGTGCAAATGATCCCATCTCTTCAGTAAATATGTTGTAGATAGCTTTTTAAACAGGCTCAGTTTGGAGATTCAGAGTTTTTCGTTGCATTTTGTTTGTGCTCGGAAGTCAGAATTTCTCTAGTAACTCGGATCTGACGCCATTCCCACATTCATCCTCGGAGGTAAATGAAACGCAGCGTTAAGTCCTACAGGACTGATGAGCTAATCCAAAGCAGACTGCTGCCCTTTAAAACAACTCCAACCTGTGTCAGCGGCACGCTCAACTCAAGTTGGCACGAAGTATGGCAGGCTGCTTTACTATATAAACAAATCACAGTCCCATCTCTGTTTACTGTTTTTGAGTTAACATGTCTCCTGCTCACAATAGCATTCTCACTAATCAGAAATGAAATTAAAGATATTTCCAATCACATTATTACAAATAGATATTTAAATTTAGGATAATTTCAATTGTACTAGTAAAAAAAAGATTAAGATATCTATAAATCCTTAAAACATTCAAGTGGCTGACTTTACATTTAATAGACAGTGGATATGTTTTGCAGATATTATTACCTACAGTCTCATTGTTATTAGTCATAAGTTTCATTTTTGATATCCAAAAAATGTTTGACAGATGGTCCTATTGGTTTTACAAACAGAGCTTGGAAGATTTCCATAAAGAGTGTTGTTTATTTGTAAAGTCTGTTAGTTGAAGACTGTGTTTGGTTTGTGACTTTTGGACCTGTGGTACTCAATAATACTATGAGTCACATGGTAGTTAATAAATAATGTTGTAAAGAAGTTTGTGTTGTTAGCAGACATGGGACCATGAGAACCATTTTCTATTGAAAGAATTATTATTAAGAATAACAAAGAAATATTGTTGTACTTATTTTTATTTACTTATTATTATTACTACTACTACTACTACTAACAATAATTATATAATAATAATAATAATAATAATAATAATAATAATAATAATAATAATACTTTATATACTGTTTTATATATTTGTAATATTAATAAATAACTGCAAACCTTTCCAGGCTGTCTATTAAATGTCAAATCAGCCAATGTTTCAGACATTTCTAGATGTTTTCTACTTACCGTATTTTCCGGACTATAAGTCGCAGTTTTTTTCACAGTTCGGCTGGGGGTGCGACTTATACTCTGAAGCGACTTATGTGTGAAATTATTAACACATTATTATATCATTTCACATGTTATTTACACACTAAACCGCAAGA
>NC_051432.1:1862138-1868411 GCF_001649575.2 Kryptolebias marmoratus
TTCCTTCTTTATTATGCATTTTATGGCTGGTGCGACTTGTACTCCGGAGCGACTTATAGTCCGGAAAATACGGTATATTTTACTAGTACAATTGGAATTGTGGCTCTTAAATTGTAATTTCTTCTTGTAATAATCTGAATGTAAATATTACATTAAATTTACATCATGATGGCACAATATTTCTTCATACTATGAAAGTTTTGAGACCTGATTGGCTTTAAAACATCAAGGATCTTCTTTGGACTTGGACTCGCTCAGACCAATGTTAGCTTGTCAGTCCTGTTGGACTTATTTATCTTTCACCAAACTGAAGTTGTAGTTACCTACAACAGGTAAGATAATAAAAGTTCTTAACTTCTTAACAAAACTCCACTTTAAAATGTCTGGAATATCTCTTAACATCACTAACAAACCACAGTAACTCATCTTCTGTATAAATAACCACAAGTCTGATGACAATTTGCATGAAACAGCATATTTTTTTTAAGGTAGGAGTTGTTTTAAGCAATTTTCTGCTTTGGAAACAATTCTGTCTGAACTGGCTGTTAGCTTGACTCTGCCATGAGAACTTCTGTGTTTCCTCACATTGACACAACGGCTGCTATCTACTGCAGGTGAGATACTGGCTGCTGAGACCACTTTCACAGAACCACACTTTAAACCATCTTATATTTCCCTTTAAACAGCCACAGCCCCAACTTTTCGTTTTGATTTGCCTGAAAAGCTAAATTACAGAGCAAAAGAAACTAGACTGTTGAATCGAAACCTAAAATATTCCTGGCTTCATACGTACCGTCTGTAATGGAATGAAAAGCAAAGTGAAGCACGGAGTTCCGATACATTTGCATTTTTACAACCCATCCCGGCCTTAAGGGTTAAATGATAAACATGCTTATTAGTGAGCTTTAGACAGACAGCCAAACAATGCCAAGACAGATAACAAAAACTCCCACAACAAAGCGGTGTTTCATAAATGATAATGAAATGAATACACACAGGGCTCTAATGACATTAAATCATAAACACATCCTCAATTAATCCATCACCTCCATGTTGTTCCAATACACACACACACACACACACACACGCACACGATTAAAGTGCTAACTCTGAACATGATTTACATAATTATGATTACGACTGTCATAATTACCAGCGCTGTTATCACTCTCATTATTAATAGCAATGACACTATTATTAGCCTGTCTGCTGGTGTGCTACTTAGACCGCAGGCTAATTACTGTGTCTGACTGTCCAGGCATGGTGCCGGTCCACATCTCCGAGGTCAGAAACCTTCTCCTCCTCTCGTCGAGGAGCACTCACACTCACTTAATTCTGCCACTCATGATCTCTTTTAATCTTGTTATGACGGTGAAAGCTCTAATTCCCTCTCACACACACAATTTATTAGTGTGTGTGTTTGTGCTACACAGACCTGCTAGAGCATTACTGTCATAGCTTATCCAATTAATGTGGATGTATCTAGTCGGGCCTGAGGGGAAGGGGAATGGGGAGACGGGGAGCAGGTACAGTAGCAGAGATGTGTGGGAAGACGATGTTCCCTGCTGTGGTGTGGGCACATTAGGAAGACTCCCTTCCTGTGACGGGTGTCTTTTTATCACTGCAATGATGGCCTGAAAATTAGCATGTGATCACAGGACAGACAGCGGCAGTACGGAGAAGCCCTTCCTGTGAGTGTGTGTGTGTTTATGGCGCAGTTTCACGCCTCAAAATTACATTATATTTTCCTTCAAAGGAGCAAGATTTGCTTGACATCCTTTAAAGGTAAAAAAAAAAAAAAAAATCTGCACAATATTTTTCTCCTATTAATAACTGATGTCCCTAAATTTAAAATTTCAGACATAAACTTGTGCCTGATTGCCAACTACCATGTGAATTTGTTTAAGAAATGGGCAGTGATGTTTGTATATTCAAAAACTAATTGAAAATTGGTGAATTCGAAAACTTATTTCAACCTTCACAGCTTTATTTGACACAAAGACTGCACCACCTGATAGTCACATGCTAAGCTGTTTCCTAATGCTGCATTTCTAGTCAGGGTGCTTTTATCAAGAGAACACCTACCGCCCCAAAAGAAAATTAAAAACTTGGAGCGTCCCATTGGAGTTTATGGCTACGTTCACACTACAGGCAAATGCAACCCAATTTCAATTTTTTAGCCCCTATGTGACACAAATCTTTTTTTTTTCGTGTCTGACCCAGGTTTTTTTCATACATGGTACTGAATCAGATACATATCTGATGTTTTTCAAAGCGACTGCAGTGTGGACATTCATGTCACATTTCATCCAGCTTTTATCCAGCAATGAAAGGACAGAGGGCCCTCACGTCAAAGTCTCACCACTCTTGGCTCCAGCTCTTCATCCACGCATGCCTCTGCTCAGAGGTAGCAACCATAGCTCCAAAAATGGTCATCATTAACATTTACTTTCTTTTTTCTTTTCCATCTTCTTTGATCTTTTACCATTTGGTTGTACAGTTGGACCCGATTGGACAGCAACTTCAGAATCATTGCACACATGCTAACACTCGCAGTCGTATATTCTTCTCAGTATCTGGGTCATTTCAGGAACTGGAGAGTCTGATGGGGGGGGTCACATTTAAAATGTAACGGGAACGGCCACACAAAAAAATCAAAATCTGAGCAAAAAATCTGAATTGAGCATTAAGACCTGCAATGTGAACACAGCCTTAGCTGAAAGGAAAGTAAAAAGTGGAAACTATGGTCAAAGCTGAGCTCAAGTTTACTGTCATAACACATGCGTTCTCCTCCATAACAATCCACTGGAACGGTAAAAATTAAAAATCCCACACTAGCAGGATTAGCATCAGCTGTAGGACTTGGAGTGAGTAAAGTAAACTTAATTCAACCGTGTGGACACGGTCATTTTCCAGCAAAAACATGACACAGGCAACGATTTGAAATTATAAAGCAGCCGCTGAGATTAACGCTCATCAAGATGCTTTCTCTGTATTCAGTTTGTTGTTGTGCTATATTAATTAGAGGAGTAAAAGACAGGATATACTTGTGTTGCGAGAATTGCTTCAGGTTGGTCCTATGTGTGTACAGGTGAATAATACGTGGGTGGTTTAGAATGGAGGAGGTTGAATATTCGAGACAAAATCAAATAATTACCAGATGAGTTTGAGTGTTTTTGCTTAAAATGGACATTCATAGTTTGTTTACCTACAAAAACAAAAACAAACAAACGAACAAACAAACCAAAAAAGGCTGAAGTGACTGAAAATAGGTCAAATGTTAAACTCACTGCCCATATTTGTTTATCTTCTCAGCCTAATGTGGGTCAGTCATGTGACTCAAGCTTCCATATATATATATATTTCATATACAAAACACTGAGAGGAATCTGGCAAAAATATATTGAATATACCGCTCTCTCTCTCTCTCTCTCTCTCTATATATATATATATATATATATATATATATATATATATATATATATATATATATATTCCATATAGTGCTTATATATGCTTTGTTTACATTGAGTGCGTACCCACATTTTAAAAATGCATACCAATATATCTAGAAAACTACTGGAGTAAACACTTCCAGACTGCACTATTTGACACAGCTCATGATGACCTTTTTATGTTTGATTTATTAGTTGGCAATGAGTGCCTTTAAAGTGGTTTTGATCAGTAGATCTCCAGTTCATCTGAAGGCCCTTCACATTTTTTTTTTAGACTTTGGATGCTTATTCTCTAATTTTCTGTCCAGTCCTTGTATCTAATCATGACGGCATATTTTGCAGTGTGTGATAAAACATGAGAAAAGAGGACCGATAGAGGACAAAAAAAATTAATAAATAACAATGATAATAATAAAAATGCAGGACCAAAAATCTTTCTTCAGCAGATGAACAGTAGCTAAAAATCATGACTTTAAGAAACGGAAACAAACCCAGCAAGGATCTGAGAGGCATCACCCTTCAGTTTTTCAGCTAACAACTCTATTTGAATCATCTTGTTGGTGCTGAAATAATACTTTCTAAAGAAATTTCAACAAAACACTGGTTCATCAGTTAAGTTTAGAAGCCTTTTTAGGCTTGAATGATTCATATCTCAGTTAAGTAGCTTAAACTGAAAACAGTGAAGGTAAACAAGCCAACAAAAAGCAGCCAAAGAAGTCCAAAGAAAATCTCTGAAAGAGCTTCAGAAAACCTGAAGAACTACTAATCAAGACAATTTCAAAGGTCTGGCTCTAAGAGAGAAAACACAAAGAAACGAGGAGCTCCTTAGGACTTTTGCACAGTATTGTTTATGTGCTCTTGCTTGTATGTGCAGTGCATGAGCGTTAACACGTGTGATTGTTTACATGGCTGAGATGTTGCGATGATGAGGTCCTGCTAAAGCAGTCTAATTTCACAGACTGTAGGCCTTAGGGGGCTTATGTGATCATAAACCCATACAGTCTCCAAAACAGACACACACGCACACGCACAAACACACACTTTGTTTTCATCATCCTTTCTTGTGTATAATAGGTTTGCTGGAACTACAATGTACCTGTTTCTCAGTAAACTTGGTTTGTTTAAACAGAGGAAAAAACAAAAGTCTCTGATGGTGTGATGTATCCTGCCATATTTGACTCTTTAAACCACTCAAAGCCAATACCTGCTAGAGAAAAGGTTTGCTAGAATATACAATATATGTTTTGTCTGTTTCCTTACTAAAAGAACTGGGATTTATTGTATAGCAATCACACAAGCAACAAGACTTATAAAAAAATAATAAAAAAATTCAACATGTCAAAAAGGACAAATCATCTACTGAGTATACCTCGAAGTTTATAAAGATTTTAAGTAAATGCCATTTTATAAAAATATACTTGATATGTACACCTTTTACAGTGTGTATTTATCTTTGTTGTTTTTAAAATCTAAAGAATTACGAATACTCCAATGGAGAGGGGCTTTTCAGTGATTTTACATCCCTGATCAGCTGTTGGTTGGTTGGATGTTTGACTAAACTAAAATGAGGAAGGCCGCAACAGGTTTTATCACATAGAAAGAAGAAAAAAACAACAAAGAGGCATTAGTAAACAGCACACACGATGGTTTCACAGGATACTCTTAATTAGTTTAAACGCTTAGCTTCGTAGAAACAATAAGATCTCTGTCTGCTGTGACTCCTTCCTTTTCCACGCCAGAGGGTCAGGAACACGAGCACTACAAGCAAGGGTAGACAAACAGCCTGACGTTACGTTTTAAAGAAATATTGTGAAGTGGGGTTCTAAGGAAATGTTATGAACAAATAATATCTTACCTGTTCTAAGTAGTTTTTCGAATGCTCTCAGTTTGGAGAAACAGTTTCAGTACCAGACGGATGAGCTAACAGCGAGTCCTAAGGTGAATTGCTGCTGTCTTAAAACAACTTCTAATAGTTATTTTTCATAGGAGTTCACGCAAATGCTATTTCTTGGCCTTTACATTGTCGTCAATTTTGCAATACATGGTTATTTACATAGTTTGTAACAGCAGCAGTTTGCTTTTGCTGATCTAGTGCAACATGAGATCAAATCCAGCGGGAATTTCATAATATTTCTGCCAAAATAACCAATGCAACACTGACAGCTATGTAAAGGTTTAAATTATATAGTTTTTATAAATCACAATAAATTTTGGAAATGAATCAACTTAGACAAACCATTATTAGCTTGTCAATACAGTCTGAGCGAAGAGTTTAAAATGACCCCAGGTGTGACTGTGTGTGTGAGTAGTTGTTCAGCTCCATGTGGCCCTGGGATGAAGAGGATGTTCCCCACCTGTCACCCTTTGACCGCCAGAGGTGGACACCAGCTCCCCGTCACCTTGAACAGGATCTAACAGGTAAAGAAATGATCAGATGCATAAATGGATGGATGGATGGCTAAATACAACTACTATTGTTACCGCTGCCTAAATAATATATTCATAAAAATATATTATATTTTTATTTCTATCAAATCAACGTTTTTAAAAAGCATGTTTAAAAATATGTAGTTATTGAATTTGATGAACAGATTCAAATAATGAGAGTGAGAAATATATATATATATATATATATATATATATATAAAATTCCCTTCTCACTCTGCGGGTGGTCTTTGTTTCATCCTCTGAGCTCGGGTCCTCTACCAGAGGCCTGGGAGCTTGAGGGTTCTGCGCAGTATCTTGGCTGTGCCTAGAACTGCACATTTCTGGACTGAGATGTCTGATGTTGTTCCTGGGATCTGTTGTAGCCACTGCT
>NC_051432.1:1868428-1925008 GCF_001649575.2 Kryptolebias marmoratus
ACTGCCCCTAGGGCCCCGATGACCACAGGCACCACTGTGGTCTTTACCTTCCAGGCCTTTTCCAGTTCCTCTCTGAGGCCCTGGTATTTCTCCAGTTTCTCGTGCTCCTTTTTCCTGAGATATATATATATATATATATATATATATATATATATATATATATATATATATTATAGTTTATTTATTCATGACACAGTTTTTTTTATCTGTTGTTCGTTTTGAAGATCAAGCCTACAATCTTTATCTAAAGTATTGAATAAATCTGGTAAGTTCAGTTCACTTTATGGACTCCACACAACAGTAAACAAACATTTTACAAATGACAGAACAAAACAAATGAAACAAAATGTTAGGTATGCAAATCAAATATAAGTTATCCAAAATGTTAAATGTATGTGATGTATGTAAAACGTTTGGAGCCCACAGTGTTTTTGGGGCTTCAGCTGTTTTGTAAAGTGAGCCCCCTAACTCTCAGGCTTAGCTGCAGTCTTCCAGAGGACATGTAGGATCTGGGTTTATTGAGACCTCGGACTCGTGAGTCCTGATTCAGTGCGAGGATTCGGATCATTCACCCGGTTGAGTCAGTATCCGACCAGCTCTAGTATTGAGGTAAATTAAAATTTAAAATATTGGTGCCAGCTAACATAGGAGAGCCAGGCGCTTGAAAAGATACTGGGATTTATACTTATTTTCCATTTTATCAAATGGCGAGAGCGTGAAAGGCTGATGTTAGCTAGTTAATTAGAGGTAGTGAGCCTGAGGTGGGCTGCTTATACCACTAATACACATGCTGGCTCTTGTAGCTTGTTGTCACGGTTTGTTTCAAAACAACATTACCTTAAAAAGAATCATGAGCGTCTCTCTTCTCGAAGACAAACCACAACCATATTGGGTTTTTTGCTACCAGAAACCTTTTCAAACAGCCGGCATGGTCTTTTTTGAGGAATTAATGGCCATCATAGAGCAGGAATGTAAAAAGTAAGTGCTTCTCAACTCTACATGTAGTCTTTGTCATGTTATTAAATCAATTAAA
The DNA here is from genome assembly GCF_001649575.2 of Kryptolebias marmoratus. Classification (NCBI taxonomy): domain Eukaryota; kingdom Metazoa; phylum Chordata; class Actinopteri; order Cyprinodontiformes; family Rivulidae; genus Kryptolebias; species Kryptolebias marmoratus. The sequence goes on from NC_051432.1 coordinate 1,869,462, forward strand.
ATCACTGGAAGAGTGTGACCTGAAAGTTTAGTGGTTTTAACAATGTGACTTTTTAAAATTGAGGTAAACTTGTTCATGCCTAGTATAGTTATACAGCTCAATAAAGTAATTTATTGCACAAGTCTGTAAGTCGATGATAATTATTTTGAAGTCAGCTTAGGGTTTATTAAGAAATATTCTGTTGTACAAATTTATTCACTGATTCCTGCAGAGGTTGCCTTTACCTCCTTCCACTGATTACACACATAAACACCCCGTGTTTTACGTGACGCCAATTAGAGCCGCAGCTTTAATCAGAGAACACAGAAAAAGAAAAAGAAAAAAACCCACAGGAGTTTAAAACAACAGGTCATCTGACAAAATTGTTTGTCTCTCATCACTGTAATTATGATTTGTCAGCGCACAGACAAAACACAGCAATACGCGGAATCTTGTTTTCGAAAAACACAGAAATTTTTAATGTTTGTGTATGTCGCTCCGTGATCGTCCTGCACAAATTAACAAGAGCTTTTAGAACCAAGATGCAAAGTTTTTACAACAAAAGTAAGAAGAAAAAATCAGCTGAATGTCAATTGCTTTTATAACTTTACCTTAGTTTTTTTATTATATGCATTTTGCTCTGAATGAAACATTGACAAAGACGTTCAAAACTGCAGACATTATCACTCAGTTGCTAACTGCACATTCGTCCTCCTTGGTCCTCTTGTCTTCTATGCAAAAAGGAAAAGTAAATACAGCACTTGAGACAGAGATGAGACCGCGACAGTGATAAGTGATGGCATAAGAGAACGTGTTTAGCTGAAGATGTGGGATTCTTGTGAGCTTTTAGCTGTCAGATTCAATTTTATTAATCAGTGCTATTGTTCCATCTTAAACATGGCATCTACATGAGAATGAATCGGTGCATGTATGCATATTTTACTGCTCCAGCAACTTGCACTTTTCAAACTGCACTTGTATCTTTGTAACAGTTCATTAAAACTACTGCAGCCCTCCTCTGGAGATGATAAGACTTACGCTCTTTGAATTTTAAGCAATTTCATGACACTGTAAATGAAATAAGATGAGAGGGCTGATACTGGCTGGTACTGAAGTTAATCTCTTGAGTTCGAAAACACACATCCTACTGGGATTTCTTAAAATATTTATGAATGTTTAGCTTTAATATACTCTATAAACTACTTTAATTCCAACAGTGTCTGTAATATTTTTATTGGTTCAGATTTGGCCAACCTAGGATTTAAGATTCACTTTTGTTATCAGATTCTCCATAAAGTTCATTGTGAATTGTCCAAAAATGCTTCAGATAGTTTTCTCAAAAACTAAACTATTTTAGGCTCTCAAACAATGGTCAAATGTATACATAAACCTACCATGGGGATGAATGTCATATTATTTGGGGATTCTAATGATTTATTTTAATTGTTCTTTCCCCCCCCAGATTGCAATGATTATATAACAACTTCACTGATAAAATTAGATGCACAGGCTTGAATTTATTGTGGATTTTCTTTAATCCACAAAATATATTTTCTTTAATCAAAGATATCCATCAATTTTCCAATATGTTCAGTACATTTATCTAAATCTTCTAATAAGTGGCGCTAAAGGTTCTAAAATGTCTTAAATTGACAAGGCCAAGGCCTTTTGACTTCTCATTTGTGATCCCCATTGACTGCAGCTGGTAGTTTCTTCATGTCAGCATAAAAAGGAATTGTTTGACAGCATCATTATCAATCAATCCTCTTTAATAGACACAATTGTGGTCCATAAACAGACAGAACAATAAGAAATGAAGTAAAATAGAAAAAAGAAATAATAAAAATAAAATAAAATAATCATTCACTGACATATAAACTAAAACGCAAGTGATTCCAGTTAGATTGACTAACACTTATTGTCCACTCTCAGATGAAAGGAAATTGGTTAGGATGTCCAAACCACCAAGGGTCAAGCCTACCATGAATTGGAAACAGCTGGAACACCAGTGTCCCTATCCACAGTGAAGCTGGTTTTACATAACCACGAACTCAGAGGGTGCCAACCAAGAAAACAACTCATGCTCTGAAAGTGACACCTTTAAGCTTGCTGAAATGTTCACTGGCCCATATGGACAAACCACATGCTTTCTGGAGAAAGGTTTTATGGTTAGAGGAGACAAAGACTGAGCTTTTTGGCCACTATGACAAGAAGTGTGTTTGGAGGAGTCGAAGGGATGCTTTCAAACCTCAGAACAGGGTACCAGCTGTCAAGCATGGTGGTGGTAGCATCATGCTGTGCTGCATAATGCCACCACTGTGGATGGAATCATAAAGAAGGAGGTCTACCTTCAAATCAAATTCACCTTAGATCAACAGCTAGATGACTGAAACTTGGACTCAGTTGGATATTTCAACAGAACAATGATCCTAAACACTCATCAGATAAATCACAAACAAGACATTATGCTTCTGGAATCACCAAGCCTAGACCTCAGCCTTGTTCAAAATGTCTGGGCTGTGCTTAAGCGCTAGGTCCATGCTAGGAAACCAACCAATTTAAATGAACTCTAGCCATTCTGCACAGAAAAGTGGTAAAATATCCAGGCAGAATTATACCAGAAGCTTGTTGACGTATGCAAGAAGGTCATGGTCAATGTGCAACTTGCTGAGGGACATTTAACATTAGGTAAAAGTGTGTGTGTACATTTTAGCCTGTATAATTTTGACTCGATGTGGATTAGACAAAATCCACAATAAATAAAAAACCTGGGTGCCAAATTCTTGTATTTTAAGAATGTTTGAAATTGTGTGCTGTATAATTATTTCACCCTGGAAAAAGAACAATTCAAATAAATTATTAAAAGCCCAAACTTACATGACATTTTTTATTTCTAAAATAAAACAATGCATTCCAATATCAACATGGTTTAACAAAGATCACATGCTACTCAATTCAAGGTTAAAAACCTTACCATGTTTAAAGAAAATCTAGTCAGTGTTCTAAATATTTTACAATAAAATGTTGAATTAAGACTTCTCCTGATTTCTAGACTAAAGTCAGCTGTATGACGTAAAAGTCATACTGAGGAAATGTGGAAGAAGGCAGCATGCACTTTGGCTGACAAAAGGTACAATGAAAGGGGGGTCAAGCCGTTTCTTGGAACACAAAAGCTTTTTCAAAAATCCATTAGTGACTCAAATGCAGCATTATTATCGCCCAGCTGCTTAAGCGTGCAATATCTCGGTTTTGACGTTCTTCTTTTTGTCATGTCTTGGCATTCGCCTCAAAGGTGAACTTCAAAATACCACATGAAAGAGGAAAAGTGGAGAGAGAAGGGGAGAGAGCGCTTTGATGGAAAAAAAGCGAAGGAGGTACTGAAAGCCATTTTTCTGCCTTTCTCCAAATGACACAAAGTTGTTCAATTAGCTATCATGTTGGCTTTGAGGCAGGACGGATTTTAGAGCTAGTATGCAGCATGGAAACGTCTGTTTCTGTTGTGCTGTAATCAGGGCTCCACAAAGGAAAATCAGACCTGACAAGTCTGAGAGAGCAGGAATTGAGGAGCTAAAAAAATGAAAAAAATAAAATAAAATAACCTGTTATACAAAATCAGACATTCCTATAGAAACAGAATTCACAAAATATTACAACAAACATACAATTCAAACCCTTACTTATTTTTAGATCTGTCTAATCTTACTATCCAGCTTACTCGTTGCTTTTTTATTTGAAAGGTGAAGCCCCTTTCTTACTACAGATGTTCTTATCAGATAACACAGATCCTCTCAAAAATCTATTTTAATTTCAGAACCTGACGCAGCATGTCCAAGGCAGTGTGATGCAATTAGCTGCATTAAGTGATGTTATTATATAGCACTTTTATTTCAGGTTGACAAAACCAAACCAACTGACTACAACAATTTTAAATAAAAACAATCAAAACGGAGGAAGCTTTTATACAAGTACGGCATATATCTGTGTATAATGGTGCCTACTCTTGCAGCCTGAAGTGCAGCACCTTTTGTTAAAATTAACATGCCTGTTTGCCAGTTTTGAGCTGAAGTTTATTAACTCTCACAATTGCTGTAAAGTTTGCATATTTTTTTGATGCAAAATAGTGACAAAATATCTCTCTATTGCTCCTAAAAGCCAAATGTTTGCTGGCGCAGTTTTTCTTTTTGACTAGTGTAAAAACAACTCTTGTCAATGCCAAGCAACCATTGCCTGACCAAGACAGCTGGCATTCACCCTTTGTCAAATCATTATTTGTTGCCTTATTTCCCAGTTTCTTTTTTGCACCAATTAAAATTTAAAGTATAAACCAGTAATTAATGAGCGCTAGAGATGCTGTTATGAGTAATTACATTTTTGGACTTAGCAAAGAAAGAAGTTTGGCCTTATTTCCAGGGGTAGATTCACATTTAATTAAGATTGATGTAAACAAGGACAATTTGAAAAATGAAACTGAAAAAAAATGGAAGGGGTTCCGAAATAAATGCTGAGCTTAAAGATAAGAGGATATAAAACTACTTGAAAACATTGAGATTTTTGGCTCATCAAAAGAGCGACTAAAACATTTTGCCTCTTAATCACAATTTATGGCATAGTGTCTTCCCAGTTGAAATTTTTATTACCTTTTTTGAGCTTCCAAAGAGCTCCTGAAATACCATTTCTACTGTAAATCATAGATTTAAAACAAACAAAAAAATGTTTTCTTTATGTAGCTGGACACAAATTGGTATTTAGCACTTAAGGTATACAGCAAGAAGGTTTCTGGTTTAAATGTCTGGTATGTAGGCCTCTCAATGTGGAGTTCCTAAGGATACAAAGATTATTTTGTGGTTATTAGATTATTTAAAAATGATTTAAAAATTATTTTAGATTATTTGTTGATTCTACATTAAATGCAGGACGGGGTGTGTGTGTGTCTGTGAAGGGGTCTGGTTTGGTAGCCTCAGGATTTTGTCACTGCTATTTGCAGATGATGTGGTTCTGTTGGCGTCATTGTGACATGATCTCCAGCTCTCACTGGAGCAGTTCGCAGCCGAGTGTGAAGCGGCTGGGATCAGGATCAGCACCTCCAAATCTGAAGCCATGGTCCTCCGTGAAGCTGAAGAATGAACGTAAAACCACAAATCTCCAGTATTAGTCTTTTATGGTAACTATTTCCTGATTCATGCTAAGTTTATGGTTCCCTACTTAATGAGATAGTTTGGGTATTATGAAGTGGGATTCTGTAGAAAAGTTATGAACAATTAGTATCTTACCTGTTGTAGATAGCTCTCTGACAAACCTCAGTTTGGAGAAATAGAGTTGATTCTGAGTGGATTGACAAGCAAACTGCTGGTAAGAGATGAGCCAAGACAAAAGTGGATTGCTGCTATCTAAAAATTTCACAGTGGTTTAGCCCTCGCTCAGACTAGTCTTTAGCTTGTCAATCTGGTCAAACCAAAGCTCTGTTTCTCCAAACTGAGGTCGTTCAAAAAGCTATCTGCAGCAGGTAACAGATTAATTGTTCATAAACTTTTCAACAGAACCAAAAGATCTGAACTGTCCCTGCAGTGTGTGTGCATGTGTCTTGCTCATGATTTGATCACAACATCACACAAAAGCATCACAAAAGATCAGCTGTGAAGAAGCAACAGAACAGGCCAGGTTAGAAGAAATTACTGTGTGAACAATAGATGGGGGAGATGCAGATTTGTAGAAAAAGATAACAAGATACAGTCATGTGTAAAAAGAGAGGAAGAAACAAGGGGTCTTTTGTTCTGTCTGTAAAGAAATTGGGGGAATCAGCAGGTGTGTTTTGATGAAAACTGACAAAAGTGGAGGTGAAGATTGTCAGGCTGGGCCTCATACCTTCCTCAGAATTGTTATCATTCAGACTAGATGAAAAATACACAAATACCATTAAAAAAAAGATATTGTGTAAAAGTGAAAAATGGTTCATGTGTATTCAGAGCGTGAACTCACACAAGCAGACTTACTCCCATATCTGGGACACACATAAAAGAAAAATCAACTAAAAGCACAGACATACCCAGACAGCCTCATTTCACTGCCCTGTGACACAAAATGGGATTTCTGTGTTGGAGCAGAGGGGGTCCAACGGCTACACAGAAACACATCAAGAGGTGAGGGCTTCATAATCGCTGGTGCCAGATTGGATGTCAGCTGCAGCGTAAGTGACTATCTATCATCAGTGTAGCACACACGAGGAGTCCTGTTTATAGTCGGCACAGAAAACCACCCTACAGCCAAGTCCGCTGCCCTGCAGGAGGGACTGCACTGCACACAGGCATAACACAGACGCGCAACATTCAACCACAAAGTTGTAAACATTCATGAACAGGCAGAGGCAGAGAAGGCTTTGGAAACACACACATGCTCATTTGCAATTTCAGCCTTCAACATGACTGTCTTCCAAACACGACAGAGAAAGCCTCAGGGTTCCTCTCAGCCCAAAAAGAAAAGAAACACACACACAGAACTTTGTGGGTTTTGGCTTGTATACATGAACTCAGTGTGTTGCCAAAGTCCACAGTCGTAGTGCTGCATTTATTCATGTGACAATAAGTGATTAGAACAAACAAGATTACAGAAAGAAGTTTTACTTAAAATTATTGCAGTCTTTATTTTTATTGTTACTTAAACCCACCATCATGGGCGCCTAATTATGTTATAAAATTGGAGAGCAAAGATGGGAAAACAAATGCATTCACAAATCGCCATTACACCACATCCATCCATTTTCTTTACCCACTTTTCCTTTCCAGGTCGCAGGGCAGCTGGTGCCTATCTCCAGCAGTCACTGTGTGAGAGGTGGGGGACACATACAAACAGACCCACAAACACTCTCACTCACACTTGGAGACATTTTTGAGTTACCAATGAACCTAACATGCATGTTTTTGGTCTGTGTGAGAAAACTGGAATACCTGGAGAAAACCCACCCGTGCACAGGAAAAAAATGTAAACTCCACCCAGAAAGGCTAGGAGGCGAGTCTGCGACCTTCCTGCTGTGAGGTGACAGCTCTAACCACTGCACAGCTGTGCCACCACATTACACCACGGATACAGTATTATGTACAGTAGTATATTCATATATAGTATATATAGTTATATATTATATGTAACAATGCCAGGAGTAATGTGTGCAGTCCTGAGTTGGATTCCCACTTAGGTATACTTTTTTTAGCGCCAGCTTCTGTAGGGCAAATGGTAATAATGTTTTTGCCAGTGACTGTGACAGACATGTTGGGTTATTTAATTTTTTTTAGATAGTTTAGGATTTGACTGGAGTCAGCAAGCCAAACTGGTTCATTTAACTTACACAATTTAAAAGAAAAAAAATCCATGTTGAAGTGGGGTTCTGTAGTGGAAGAAAACCATAACAATGCAACCCTACTTTTAAAAATGGGGATGTTGTTGATGCTTTATTTGTTCCACTGATAAGGTGCCTATGCTCACCATAAACTGATCAGTTATAGATGTGCGTTTCCTCATTGATGTTTAAAAAAACACAAGAAAAGAGGAATAGTTTCTTAATCATATGCTTATGCATATAAATAATGTGTGCATACTTGTGTGCTCTGTCTGTGGGTAAAAAGTATGCATCAGCAGCTGCTAATCTGTTCTAAGAGTTTTTATCTGCATGCCATTAGACTAATACTAAGGATAACATAGACATGTACGGTATATGAGATCTGAGGCTAACAGAATCTAATCATCAGGATGACCACTCCCATTGAGTTCAGCTATGCCACTTAATGCAGGGATCACAGGTAACAGCAATCAGATAATTATGGAGCATTTTATTAATGAAATTCCAACAAATTGCCTCAAATATTAGAACCTGCTGTAGTATGTACAGGTGATTAGAGTCCTAAATTAACTCACATTAGGCTTTGGAAATGTCATATGGATGACATTTTCATGATTTATGGTGGCTTATTGAGTCATCTTTTGAGGTTTTATGAGTGTCTTAATTGAACATCTGAGGTTTATCATTAGTCATGACATGCAGCAAACCTGTTTTTCTGGACATCCTTTCAAAATGTGAAGTCAGGACATGGTGACAGGCCAATACAGGAAAAAAAAAATAAAACTACCAAATGCTCCTTTTGACATTGTCAATCAATCCAGCCACCACAGTTTTAAAATACCTCCCTATTAACGAAAGTAGCTATATCAGGATAACCTGAATAAAAGAAAGTGGCAATAAAAAAGCAGAAAAACATTTAGCTTAAAGCAGCCCAAGATACACTTTTAGTACTATAACAGAGAAGAGAAGTGAAAACATCCAACAAAACATGACCAACTTATTATTTTTTAGTGATAAATAATATTTTTAAAAAACCAATGAGGAAAATAAGGCTTATTATGAGTGGTTTATAAAGTCCAAACAAATGTGACCTTGAGAGACTGGTCTCTGCGCACATGTGCTTGTCATCACCAGCTAGTAACCAAACATGGAAATAACAGCAGGTTCAACGAGCACAGCGGCACTGTGTAAAAATAATTCTTTTACAGTCGAGATTGAAAAATCTCTAACATTTTTTTAAAAATTGATCACCTGTAAACAGGGCCTTGGCCACTGGCTAGAAGTAGCGGTTGCATTAGTTTTAACCTGAAACACATAACACCGTTCTTATGTACTGTCTCTGTTTTAAATATATACATTTAGATAAATAAATGTTCATTTGTTGCTGAAAGTTTAATTGTTTTACCTTGTTCAAGTGGTGCAAATTTTCTGTAGGAGGGACAGATAGCTTCAAAGTGGAGGTGGAAGTGCATCAAGGATCAGCTCTGAGCCTCTTCTTGTTTGTTCTGGTGATGGACAGACTAACAGATGAGGTCAGGCAGGAATACCTGTGGACTATGATGTTTGAAGAGGACGTCGTGATCTGTGGTGAAAACAGGGAACAGGTGGAAGAGAACTTGGAGAGGTGGAAGTATGCACTTGAAAGACGAGGGATGAAAGTCAGCTGCAGTAGGACAGAGTACACGTGTGTGAATGAGAGGGAGGCAGGTGGAACAGTGAGGCTACAAGGAGCAGAGGTCACAAAGGTGCAGGACTTCAAGGACTTAGGGTCGACTGTCCAGGAAAACAGAGTGTGGTAAAGAGGTGAAGAAGAGAGTCCAGGCAGGTTGGAGTGGATGGAGAAAAGTTTCAGGAGTGATTTTTGACCAAAAGGTGGCAACAAATGTTAAAGGAAAGGTTTACAAGACTGGGAAGAGCAGCTATGTTGTATGGTTTGGAGACAGTGGGACTGACAAAAAGACAGGAGACAGAACAGGAAGTGGCAGAGCTGAAGATGATGAGGTTCTCCTTGGAGGGACAAGGATGGACAGGATTAGGAATAAGGTCATCAGAGGTACAGCACAGGTTGAAGGACTGGGAGATAAAGTTAGAGAGGCCAGACTGAGATGGTTTGGACATGTGCAGAGGAGGGACAGTGGCTATATTGGTAGAAGGATGTTAGAGATGCAGCTGCCAGGAAAAAGACAAAGAGGAGATATATGGATGCAGTTAGAGAGGACATGGAGGGAGTTGGAGTGAGGACAGAGGACGCAAAAGACAGAGTTAGATGGAAGAGGATGACTCGCTGTGGCAACCCCTGAAACGGGAACAGCTGAAAGAAAAAGAAGAAGTAGTTCAAGTGGTGCAAACATTCTTTTTGTCTCTCTTATTCGTTTGTGTTAGTATCATATGCAAACAAGCTTTCATGTCCAACAGGTCTGCACAAACACTGTTTGTTCCTGAACTAAAAGACCATCTTCAGTAATATATAAGCTTTTGAACAGCTTACTGCTGGTGATGAAGCTCTCTAAATCTCCAAACTTTCCCTAGCAACAGCCTTTTCCAAATTTTCAATGCATGAGATATTTTTCTTTTTTACAAGGGACTGAAACAGCACACCAGCTGTAATCTGCATGTCTCCTGATCTGACCAATGAATGGCTTCCTGGGTAATCATTTCTTTTGACCTAGCAACCAAAAGCACCTGGTGAGCCTTTGACAGGCAGTGAGTTTAAAAAGAGAGAGATCAAATGCTCAGGAAAGCGCTAACAAGGCAACTTTCTGAGCCTTTTTTTTATTTTTAATGAGCCACTACCTAGTGAGAGTGACCCATCCTTACCATTTAACCTGAACTATTTAAAACACAATCATTGTTTAATAAAGAATACCTAAATACTTAACCAGTCTCAGATTTGAATTTACCTGGTGGTAATTCGCTGCCTTTCTTGCATTAGAAATGAACTTGACTGCATAGCAAAATAAATGGAAATGGGGAGAGGAGATAGGAGAGGGAAATGAGTATCAAGTACTCTGTAAATTCAGGGGGAAAAAAAACTCTCCATTTGTGTGTCTTTGCCACCTCCCGCTTCAAACTGCTTCAAGTCATAAATAAAAAGCAGAGAAGACGACGTCCCCGTCTTTTGCCATCCCTCTGTTGTTGAGTTCAGGCTGCATTTCAAAGACAACCCGTCCCACTGAAGCCTGGCCTAAAGAGAAACAAAGGGACTGCTACATGTTGTTTGAAAGACACTTAAGAAGTGGAGTACACACATACACAGATAAATGCACATACGTCTCCAGCAGAGGATGCAGTAGAGGGCTCCGGCACATTGCCCGGCTACAAAGCAGACAAACGGAGGCGGGTTTTGCGCTAAGAAAGATGACTGAACCAAGCAGCTGACAAGGGAGCCAAACTTCAAATGGCCTCCTGGATGAAAAGATAAATGGAAGAAGGAAAGAAGGATACATGGGGAGAGAAGCACAGGTAGGAGGCCCTGCAGTTCCTGTTCAGCATATCAGCTTCTTCATTACACCTGGAAAAATAGACTTTAAAAGTGGAGAAAATGAGAAGAAAAGAAGAGTAAAAGCGAGGTGGGAGGAACAAAAAGAGCCCCTATTAGCAAGGTCTGTCACCTTTTGGCCCGCCCGGATCGCCTCATCTCCATAATAAGCTGACCCCTGGTGTTTCAGGCTCATTAGAAAGGCAGACGGCAGGGCACCTCTCTGCTCCCACCGGAGACCCCTGTGACACAAAGATAAAAGAAAGATGAATGGATAGTTGGTCATAAAGAAAGAGAAAGATGAGATGGAAGGTTGGACCACGGGTCTGATCAGAAATGAAGGAAGGAAAGAGTTTTACTGCTGGGCTTTGTTAGAAAGTCTATGAGGACAGAGGAAACACAAATAGTGACTGAGTGGAAATAAATCTGCCTGGAAACAACGATTTGATAGGAACAGTGCTGTGAGGAAAAGTGGTCTGATGTGATTTGCTATTGAAAGCCAAGCTTGAAAGATTTTTAGTTGTATCAACCCTGTAAGATTCACAAACGGTCAGCTGGGATTTGACAGCACAATGAAAACTATGAATGTTTCATTATTCTTTATGAAACTCAGAGTTTCTTGAATTTTTCTTAGTGAAAATCAATAAATCAATAAATAAAGTTCAGGTTTTGTGGGAGCTAAGTGACAAACCTAAATATCTTAGTTGTTGTAGACACAGCAGCTCTTTGAACAACTCAGTCTGAAAAAAGCTATAGGAACGATGAGCTCACCCCTTGATCTGAAAGCAGGCGAGACCAAAGTGGATTTCTGCCATCTTAGTGCAATTATGAAATAATCAAATTTTAGGAGAAAGACCACACCTAAACCACTCTCGGATACACCCTATGTCACAGTATACAAGTAACTCATATCACTGCTCTGATGTGTCAAATCTTCAAACCTCCTCTTTCATTTTTTGTACTTAGTAATATCTGGCAGGAGGTGTCAAGGCTTCTCCAGTTTAGATGGTAAGCTGCCCTAAACTCCAGCCAAACACCAAGCAACTTCAGAGCCCCTCACCCTCACACACACACACACACATGCACTTTCTTTCCTTCTTCCATCTTTGTCTGTTCTATTAGGAGAAGTCTGCACTAGCAAGAATCATCTGCGATCTCCAAAATGTCATCGCAGTTTATGCAAATGCCACCTTTTAAATGTTTCCATTGCTGTCAGTTTTCCATTACACAGTTATTTACACAAAATTATGGTTATTTGTAAGCACATATAGCAGCAGCAGTTGCAAAGTGTAGCACTTCGGGTGCAGTCTGGGGGACATCCAGCAGGAATTTCTGTTGGAAAACCCATGTATTGCATGCGATTTAAACATTTATAAAAAGACATTCCCATGAACTATCGGGTTTGAGTAAAAGGAACCCAAACCCATCTTCAAAAGAACCAAAATGGACTTGTTTAAGAAAGAGGCTGACATGGTGGAAAAACAGCACAAAACAAAATACAGAGGAGACACAGGGAGCCAACCTGATTGTGGTGTGAAGCCAACAATGAACCAGCAAGGATGTAATGGAAGTGACTAAATATAAAGACAGAGGGTGAGTGGGAGATTGACTGCAGCTGGAGGGACAGGTAATGGGGAACAGGTGAAGTGGGCGTGGCAGACGGACTGGACAGGAGGTGACAGAGGGAGAGTGTAATGGCACAAGGAACACAGGGCACAGGGAGCAGAACCACAAAAGAACATCACAAAGAAACACAGGGAACCAATCTAAACACAAGGATCACAAGAATGAAAACAGACCTACAGAGACACAAATGAGAATATAATCATAAACCTAACACAAAAGATTACCAAAAAACACAGATCCTGACATGAACTCCATAAATTTTTCAAGAGGAGCTGTTTTAAGATTGCAAAATATACTTTGGAAGTGCGTCTACTCAAGTCGTATTGAGTTAATAACAGTTAGTCTTAGAGGACCCATGCACTTTTAGAGCATATTACTGATGTCCTAAAACAACTCCAGTTTTCCAAATTTCTCAGGATTCTCTAGAATGCTTTTCATAAACCTTTATACCGTCTTCAGCGTCACATTACATGCTAATTCTGGCAGAAATAAAATAATATTCTTGCCCGCAATGCCCAAGGCTACACCAGAAGTGCTACAGCTAACAGTTGCTGCTACTACTTGTGCTTGCAAATAACCATAAAACAACAATGTAATGCAAAATTGACAGTAATGTTAAAACCTATAAAATAGCAGTTACTTAAACGTAGTGAAATATGAAATATTGGAGCAATTCTGAAGATAGTTTTTCATGTTTTTCCCTCAGAACTCTACTTCAAAATGCTTGAACTGTCTCTTAAAGGCAGAAATAACCTTACCTAAGTATGTTTCCTTTGTTATGATGTCCTTCCTCCTAAAGGAACATATATTATTTTTATTTCCCTGAAGTCGGTTGGGTTCTTCAGAAGTCCTCATCCTTCTTCTTTCAACATCCTGCTCTCAGGGCCAGTATTTAGGCTTCTGCTCATTTGTGAAGAATATCAGAAGCAGTAAAAAGATACAAAACCCAATAAACAAGCACACACACACTAACAAAGATCAATTTTCTCAAAGCAAATCTACCTAGTGGAGCTTCACTACAGGCAACCACACTGCTTGGGGTTATAAATAAGTAGTAGTACTTATTCTAAGAGAATTCTGGAGATATTTTCTTGTTCCAGCGAGTTGTCAGTCAGTCTCATGAGTTCATGTGTGCACGCTCAGACCAGAAACAGCATTTTAATCTTTCAAATCTTTTCCTGATCAGACACAGTTCACAAAAGTATTTTCCTGTATTGTACAAAAAGCTTTCTTCAAAACAGACAAGAAGTGGACTGTCAAAATCTTTTTTATATAAATTAAAGCCTTTTTTTTTAATCATTTCTGTTCTTCTGTTTAAATTTCTAAATGTGACTCAAAATAGAATTGGAAACATAATTGTAGTTGTCATTGCTGTTTCTCCTCTGTAGACAGCCAGCTCTATTTTAGTTAAATAATTTTAAAAAAGTTATACCTTTGAGGAGAGAACATATGATATTTTGATGATACTTGAAAAGCAAAAAGCTGATTATTGATAGATGTTTTCCCTCCTCTGCTGCTGCTGTTCATGACGTAAAAAGCTTGTAAACAGAATAAAATAAAATGATGGTGCCATATGTAAGCTACATCGGTTGACTGACAGGCAGCCGGTTCTGTTGGGACACTTACAGCTTGTTTGAGACCCTCCCCAGGGGAACCCTTTCTTATCATACGCTGCGTCTGCCATTGATTAATCCGGCGTCCCTACGCCAGGCTCCTGCCAGACCAGGTCAAAAGATCACAGGGTGAGTCAAAGGTGGCAAGTTGTTGACCCCATCCTGCCCTTTCACGATTGAAAGGTGATCAGTTACTTCACAGCTGACAAAACGGTGGGTTCAGTCGATTCGGTGTCTCGCCTGTAGGGAAATATTGTCTGATAAACTCCGCCTTTGACCAGCTGTTCAGAAATGAGTAAAATAAATAAGTGACCTTCCAAAACAAAAAGAAAACAAAACAAAAAGTTTACAATTTTTACCACTTTTAATCCCAAAATTTAATTATTTTCCTTTTTTATTTACACTGTGTATGCATTTGTTCAGAAAATACAACCACCCTCGAACATGCTCCCAAGAGGAAATGCTTGGCTGTTAAATGTATTGAGTGGCTTTGGAAGGTCTGTTGTTCAGGTTATAACAGACATGAGGACACTAAATGTCTCTGAATTGCCAGCATTTCTTCCTGCATTTTAGTATGGACTGGATTTATTTTGAACATAAGTTTAAAACCCTCTTTGCCAGAAAAATATGCAATGTCGATCAGTTACAAGCTTATAAAAAAGCCAGAAGGCATTTGCTGCATATTTGTTGGGCCCTACAAAACAAATGGGCAAGATAGTTGTCTCTATCATTAGACCCATCTTTTACGCCTAAATCACCAAAGTGTGCGGAGACATTTGTTTTACCATGAAGGTATCACAACTGTTGGAGACTAGTTGGCAACTCAAAATTGCGAGAAAAAAAAAGAACATTTTCCATTGCAGTCTCACTGAATTTTGAGCGTGTTCAATCAAGTGTCTAATGTTTGAAAAGAAAAACAAAACAAAACAACAAAATAAAACAATAAATGACCTATTTTCATGTCCATGGCTTGCAAAACTGTGTTCTACACTGTGCACAATATTTCATTTCCTATGTACACCTCCATCATACTTGCTTCGGCACGCTCTGTGTCCACCTTGGCAGCTGCCCCAACAGTTTTGATTTCATCTACTGCAGTACAATTATGAAGTGAAGAGTCAGCTGTGGAGCAGTTTTTTAATCAATTATTGTTTGAGACCTGGACATTCAGGGCTGTAGCTGGTATGTTTTCTGTCATGAGAAGCTCACTAAAACTTATGAATAAAAAGTTAAGAAGGGTTTGACACGCCCACGGCAAAAAGTGCATTGCACAATTTCTTTGTCCGTTCAAAAATCTAGTGACAAGGCTGCAAACCTCTGCGACTCATGCAAGGATATTGAGTATCACCTCAAACATTTCGAATCATTTTGGAGACTCTCACAAAGGCCGTTCGTCAACTAGTTGCTAATTACTTACTACCTTAACTTTTATGATGCGTTATATCAGAAGTTGGAACTCAGATCTGGGAATAACGCTACGTCCAACTTACTCGTGTTCCAATTGCAAATTCCCCAAATCAGTGGGATTTGCTAAACATGCTCAGTAAACAGGCTAATTATTTTAGCAATACAAGCCCCAAATAATGCAATTTACTACATTCTATGCATTTAAACACTGTAGTACCTTTAATAGAGATTGTAAAGTACAGTCCTAAAATAAAGGTAAGTACTAAAGAGATACAGAGGAAAAGCAGTTGCTCAACTGCCTGCATCGGCTGTATCAAGTCCTTGCCATATTGTGAATAGTTCATTATTGCTGCACGCTCACAGGTTAAGGTACTCTACACCTGCTGAAACACTTGCTTAAAAACAGTTAAAGCCATCTCTGGCTACACATAGAAAACTACTGACATTACGTGAGGGAGTGCTTTGGCCCTCTGGAATGGGAGGAGCCTAGAAATTATATGAGTCGACACTTCGTTGGCTTCTGCTTCCGGCTTCATCCTTAAGGTGGTGTCTAAAGAAGTTCCAGCACTGGTCCCTGTACTTATTCTCTGCCTTATTAGAATAAATAGATCAACTTTAGTTATTTTGTAGCATCATCCTTAAAGAGTATATAGTCTGAGTTGTCCCTCCCCTGGGGTAATAGGAATGGAGGTGAGCCGAGGTTGGTCCTTTGGCCACAGTACTGTGTGTGTGACTAATTTATTAGGATTCACAACAAAATAAATAGTTTCTTACTGCAGCTACCACAGCTTTTCATGTGTAGGGCAACATGGTAGATTTTGAGGTTTGGGCTGCTCAGGGGATCTCCGACTTTCTGAATCAGAACTCCGACGTCAGAGGGAGATCCAGTTCATTTATCTGTCCTGGAACTTTTCAAATAGAACACACCAAAAAAAGCTCCTCAAGAAGTTCTTTTGATGAAATTTGGTCAAGAGGTGAAGCATAGGGAAAAGCTAGTTATTTGAGTTTTTTGCCTTCGGCAGTTTAGCACCTGTTAATGTTGGTAATAGTGTGCCAAATTTTCACAAATGAAAAGCTGCTGGATATTTTAGATCAAATCCAGATCAAAGAAGTCTGTGATGTCAGTGTCAAAGGCTACTGCCATAGTGGTTTAATGTGTTAAAAATAAACACGGCTATAGAACTCTTTGCAAGCAATTTGGTTGCATCTGAGCCTTAGAAAGCACTGTAAAATGTTGTTTTTGCCCTAAATAAGTAATCATTTGTTCTATGAGTAATTTTCAGGGCAACCTAATGACAGAGAAGAGAAGAACAGACTGGCCTTGGTGGTGATCTGCTCTATCCAAGTGGCTCTTCATTTAAGTGTTACTAAAATACATCTGAAATGTTGACAGACCCAACACATCCCAACTAAAAACCAGTCGAAGAATGGTGATTTTACCATTGCTGTGCTTGTGGAAGAATGCACTGACTTCCATTAATTATCCACTGCCATTTCAAAACACAAATAATTGATGCGTAACCCAAACCTTAATTCTAATTTGCATGTTAACCTTCATTCTAACTAGTATCCCAAAATGACTGTCTCTTCACAGCTGTTGTTTGGTTTCTATACTACCACTACTCCAGACTACTGGTTCCAATATGGTCAAACAATGTACCAAAAATGTCCTAATCAAGTAACAAAAACAAGAACATACACATATACACATAAGCTGATGTGAAAAGCTTCATTAATTTTCTACGTGGTTTGAAGAACGTTAAAATGAAAAGCACACCAGTTGCCCTTGAAATGATGATTATTATTTAAACAGATTTACATTACAATGATATTCTTGCATTGAAAAAATTATAACTCCATCTAGCCTATGTTATTTACATAATGGAGAAAGGTTTTCTCTATTTAACGTTTTCATAACCATAAAATAATCCAGTTTTGCAGGACAAAACGCACTTGTGATTTTGCCTTAGCAAAGACAAAAGATTATGGTGATTTGAGACACATTTGAAATGAATCGTTTTTATTTTTAACTCTCTTAAGTGCTTTGGTGTCTAAACCTCATCACAGACCATCATAAATGCTGTGTTTTAGACAGTAATTTAATTCATCGCCGCAGTATGGTATCGAACACAAAGCAATGAAAACTATAAATTTTTAAATCATAAATTCAATTCCTCACAACTGATACACTGGAGATCCCTAAACAAATTTATCCAGCCTCAATACGAAGCTGTCCCAGGTGACTTACAGTATACCAACATTTCTGTGCTTCTCTCTGGCTCCTACAGAATCAGGCCTAAACAAACTGCCCTTAATGAACCACAAACAGAGATGAAGAGAGAAGTAGGAACCCCGGTAAAAACGCTACTCAGCTGTCCTTCACTTCCTTTGGCTAGAAACTTTTCTATTAAAATATTTAACCCTCCTGTGGCCTTTGGATCAAATTGACCCAAAGTTACAAGGGCATCTCTACCTCTCTCCCTTATCTCTATCTCTTTTTGAGGGCTTCGGGAGGGTTAAAAACATCTTTCAGGACGTTATTAGTGTTCAGTAGATAATTCTCTAATTCATCCGCTGCCAAACAAAACCTCACTTTCTCAGTGGCGGCTCCTGACAGATTTGTCAAGGTGGGCAATTGTTGTGAAGGTGTCTCAAATATAATTTGCTCAATGGGTAAATTAATTTAATGTTTAATTTAGAAGCAATACAGCTGTCCCAGTATGAGTTATTTTATCTGAAACTCTTTAACCACTTTAACCAGAAGTGTCAGAGCGGTAGGATGGACAGCAGCATCACTAATGGAGACTAATGTGGAGAAAAGCTGCAACATCTTCTTATGAAACCAAATGCACCAAGAGGCTTAACCCCCCACGCCCCCTCACCCTTCCCTCTCGAACACACACACACCCGTCCACCCACCCACACACACCAGCTTCAAGGGGGTTTCAAGAATATTTTATTCTTGAATCTCTTTCCAAAAAAACATCCTTTCAGATTTTCTGAAATGATCTTTTCTTGTGGAGGCAAGGCTGACATGATAAGAAACTTGCATATTTACAAAACGCTCCTCCTGTGTGGATGGCCTCGCTTTCTTGAGAACCTTTTCAGACAACTTTTACATTTTAGAGCCCCCACTCCTCTGCTAACCTGTAACACGTGTGCACATATGTATCTGATCCACCTACTATCACTTAATCTGACATCTCAAAGGATGTAAAAAAAAAAAAAAAAAGGGCTGAACATAGTTCTTTGCTAGTACATTGCTTTGGACAAAAGCATCTGCCAAATAACTAAATTTAAAGAGAGAAGGAGAAAAAGAAGTGGCGCCCCCATCTCCTAGCCCCTCCCCTTCCAGTCCACTGTTTACTTTAATCTGCCCTGCTGGCCACAACCCTGAGCTCATACTTTACTTTGATGAATTGAAGGGGAAGCCCTACTAATAAATCAGCGTCTGTAATGAAGAAAAGCTTTAAATAGGATATTAAGATTTATATCAGAGATTCCAGCTGTACAATGACAAGTACACAATTGCTCCCACTACTCTCTGTCGCTGAGTAAAAAAGAGAGACACCCGTTCTGTCCTCTTCTCTCTGTAACCCTTAAGTCAGATTGTCCTTGCTATGTTTACGGCACCGACAGGATGATTTCTTATCAGAGCTATGGAAAGCAGGGGAGCGAGGGATGAGAAAGTGAGACATAAAAAGAAAAGCGTGCGGGGAAAGGGAGAATGGGAATTGGAGAGAAGAAGTGGGGGGTTCTCCACTGCGGTCTTTGTGTTATTGGCTCAGTGGTCAAGTGTGAATGCAACACACAGTGCTTCATTATTGAAGCGCGAGGGCTATCTGTGTGACAGGAAGAAGGATGGGGAATGAGTGCGTCTGAGAGAGCGTGGATGTGTGCGATCTACATTTGCGGCAAGATGCAAGATTGAATTTGTGTGCCTCTGCCAGCTCCTGGGAGTGTGTGCATATATGTGTGTGTGTGTGTGTGCTTGCATGCAGATATATTTGTGCCTCCCTTAGATCTGCAACGTGAGCACACACGCTCACAGTGACTTATTTACTCTGAAGGCGAGGCTATAACCCCAGGTACAGAGCCCCACACTGAATAATTGCTTTTTTTTCATCCCCCTGCATCACGCTGCCTCTTTGTTCCTAACTGCTCACACACAGGAGCTGAAATCTATTTGTGAGTGAGAATGTGTCTGCATGCATATGAATAAATAAGAGGGTCTGTCTGTCTGTATGTGCATCTGATGAATATATGACTCAGAAAGTGTTTGTATAGTCCAACATTTTAATATTTATTTGCCATCCCAAAAGGAATTAGTTGTCGAGACAAGTATTAGTTACATCTTTTGCGTAAATTTAGCTTCATGTGTCACATTTATACTACCTTAGCAGAAAGTCTGGAAGCGCAAAGAAACTGTTTGCCTCTCATCCAGAATTACTTCCTTAACAAAAGTTTTTGCAGCAATTAAAAGTATATCAATCTCTAAAGTAGCTGAGGGTATACGCGCTCTTTGAAATGTGCAAATCTGCAACAACTGTGGAGTAATTACTAGTTGGTTATTCGAGCATCATTTCATTCAGTTTCAGAACAAACAGCTCTGGTGTCTGGTCTATTAGACTGCTGAGTAATGCTTTTAACTTGCTTCACATAATTAAACCCAATGTACAATTGAGCGGGCGGGTTGCTTTCGTTATGTAATGATTGCAATTAAGGGTCACGCACAAAGCCGAGGCTGCTTTTTGGAGTCGCCGAGCGAGACGCTGGCAATTAATTGAAAATGCAAATACACCAGCTGATGAATGAGAATTGTGCAGGGTCTACACTGCGTGAAAAAACATTATATGCCACACTTCTGGAGGCTGACAGGGAGGAGGATGCACCCTCTGTTTCTTCAGAAGGAAATTAAATAAATTGGATACGAAGCATTGCCGTGCCACTGGAGGAAGAATGTTGATACTGCAGACTGCAGGCACAAACACAACAAGATACTATTAGACAAAAACAGAGCCATGAAAAAATGCGGTTAGACTTGGGTTCTCAGAAGAAATAAAGAAATAGAATACACAAGATCTGGTATATATGTACATATAACATATAACATATTTATTCAGAATTACTGTTGTATTAAACCTGAAGGATATAAAATGTTTTCCAACAACTTTTAACCTCCCCTGGACAAATCCATTGTTTTTTTTAACTGTCTTTTCTCTTTACGTGGTACTGTAACAGTACTTCATGACAGTGTACAACTCTGCTTTCATTTGTTTTTCCATAGTAAACAGAGCCAATATGTATGTGTGTCATAACTTCTGGTCACTCTGAGAGGGATTTTCAGCAGCAGGACTTGCTGTAAGTAGACCATATACACCAGAAGTCTTCATTTCGACTATGTGGAATTGCTCATTTTCTTTAAACAAAAGTATAAAACAGGAAATAGACATGTTTAAGATTATTCTGTGTTCAGTGTCATGTTATACTGCCTTAGTTAAAATTGGTGTATATGTTTCAGCAACACTAAAACCAGTTTTTTAACTATATTATTTGGCACTCTATAACTAAAGGAATGTATTGTGAATTGCTATAATTCAGTCTTTCATATGTGTGTGTGTGTGTGTGTGTGAACATTGTGCGGGGAGTTATTTGAAAAAATTTAATCCGATAATTTAAGAAATTACATTTTCTGTGAAAATTCAGTGAACTGAATGACTTTGCTAGAATTTGGTGAAGAAGCTGAGTCTGAGTTGTTAAAGCTAAACTAATTGAAACACTAGCTAAAAGCTGCAAAATGCTAACTAAATATAGCAAAACATTAGCTTAACATAGCAAAACACTAGTTAAACATAAGGCTAAATAAAAGCTAAAAAAATACTAGCTAAAAAGTAGCAAAATGCTAGCTAAAAGTAGTAGAATGTTAGCTAAAACCTGAAAAATATTGTATGGCGAGCATGTTGTAGCAGATTTCAAAGAGAACAATGTCTCTGAAGAAACTAAAGCAATCTCAATAGGTTTGTATTAGGATATTTTTTTTGTAAAAGTATAAAAGTTAAAAAAAATAAATAAATTATAGCGCCCATGTTCCGAATGAACTTAATGATTTAAAGTACAGTATGAACGATTAGCATTTTGCAAATGATCCAGAAGTAGTGTTATTGCAAAAAAATAAACAAACAAACAAAAAAACCACACAAAACCAATGCAGGTAGTTACAGGTCATTTTCAAAGATTATTTTTGCATGAAATGACCATTGCTATCAGAAAGAAAATCATCACCTGTGAAGGTAAACAGCAGTTTTTCTGCAGCCAAACAAACAGCAACACACTTCACTGTTTCATGTGATTGTTTGAAAGTGTGACACACAAATTCAATTTAAACCATACATCACAGACATCTCATTTGTGCACACAGACCGAATACTGTGTATTACCAATAAACACAAGAGCATGTTTATTACCCACGAATATGGATTTACAGATCAATCTTTTTCACTCTCTCTCTCTGATTGAAGGTGAGCTCTGCAGTGCTCAGTTGTTATGATCAGTCCCAAAACATATCTAACCTTTCTGTTCTAAAAGCCTGGAGCTAACCTGCTCAGTGCAATAATCGTTCTCTACTCTCCTACCCTTCTCAACTCTGTGATGCTTTAGATAAAAGTGTCTGCTAAATCAATGGAACGTAACAGGGATGTTGTGTGTTTTGCGTCACCACAGCCTTACACACAAGAATAAACAGACAATTCTGTTCACATAAAGAAGAGACTGTCTGGTGAGAAATGAAGCAGTAAAGAGACAAGTCCTGTAGAACGTTATCTTACCAAAATGTACCATTAAATGAAAAAGCATCATACAGTTCCTATTTTAGTTGTGCTTGGCTGCTTAAATTTTGAGATGCATTTGTGTACTTCAAAGTTTTTATCAGCCAGTTGAATAACTGTTTAAATGTAATCAAATTTTCTGTTCACTCAGGCTCTGCACTGACTGGCAGCAATAAACAAACCTGGCAAAGTAAAGATACAATAATTAACACTTCTCAACTAGACTTGTGTGGAACCTTTCATGTGTTAACAAAGCAGTCAAATTAACACTCACCTTTAAAGACAGTTGATCTTTCTATATCACCAACAACAGACTTAAAGAAATACTACTTTGACATAACTTTTTTTTATAGAACAGAATAAACTTGTTTCACACATGCATCGCAGCCCTGAAGGTATTTTAGATCTGTTTCATAAGATTAAATGTCAGAATGCAAATGTTTGAATCAAATGAACTGGATTTTCAGTAAGATGGAATTTATCCCTCCATGCCTGATTCACCTCGAGGCATGTGAGAAGTGAAATTTGCCATCTGTACCTGTCTCTATGTGAATGACCAAGAATAGCCCAAATTACTGTGATCATGTGGATTGTGTGCACAGATAACGCCTGGAGTGTAAACTGTAAACCCATGAGGCCAAAGCTGTGGTACATCCATCCATTTATCCATTAGCCTTTGCTTATCCATGGTTGGGTTATGAAGGCAACAGGCCCATTAGGAAAATCCAGACAACTTTCTTACCAGTGACACTCTCCAGCTCTTCTAGGGGGCACCCAAGGTATTCCCAGGTCAGAGAGGATCCCTCCAGCAAGTTTTGATTCTTCTATAGGTTCTCTGACCAGTAGGACATGTTCAGAAAAATTCCAGAGAGAGGCACCCAGGAAGCATCCTAATTAGATCCCTGAATTGCCTCAGTGGGTTCCTTAAGGCTCCGGCATACTCCATGAAAAGTCAAGCAGTGGGTTTGCGGTCACATGGTTGGGAGCTGTTCGTTTTCGCATACACCTTTCATCGTCCATGAAACAGAACTCAGAACTCCTGGGAAGCTCTTCCCTCCTCCTGCAGTGTTAAAACAGATCTCTTCCCGCCAGTTTCTCAACTCTCCTGTCCTTGTACCGATTTTTGCTTCCCTTATTCCGACCAGATGTGTTTATTAAACTGACTGAGACAGTACACGCTGTTTAGCATTTGCAAATTTGACAGTGCACAATAATGAGCAGACAAAGGGAACGTGTTCCAACGCTGCCTGGCTAGGAGCACTTTCTTTCCGGCCACCACACCCACAAAGGGCCACCTGTGTCTCTGCACGGCCTTTTGAAAATCATAGGTTTCAAAGATTAGCTGGAACAGTTGTAAAGACGGCTGTATTTTCTAATAGCCTCGGTCAGCTGCTTCTCAGCGGAGCAGGAGAAGCAAAATCACTCCATTAAAACTTAACAATAAAAGGGAGGCTTCTGTTTCTCTTTTCCACATAAACATGCCAACAACAACTTGAATGACAAATTATACAGTACTTGGTGCAAACTCCTGTGTGAAAAAGTTCAGCCTGGGTATTCTTTTGTTATGGGACAGACAAAGCTGCTACGCAAACAAAAATGACACAATTTTCGTGACATGACCACATGAATGACAGCCAACTTTGTGACTTCTCATGGAATATCGAAAGGCCTTTAGGCTTTCTCTCCTCCAAATGATAGAGCTCCTCACCCTATCTCCCTGTCTAAGCCTGGCCTCCCAATGCAGGAAGTTCATTTAAGCCAGATCTTGTTCTTTTGGTCATGAACCATATCTCATGACTATTAGTTAGCGCGGAAACATAGACAAAATAGTAAAGCAAGAGCTTTGCCTTTTGGCTCACCCCCTTTCCCCAATCCATCCATCCATCTCTCACTCCATCCTGCCTTCACTCATGAACAAAACTCTCAGATACTGAAACTCCTTGCTCAAGGCAAAATATCACCCCTAACCCAGAGGGAGCTTAGACGCCGTTGATCCAAAGTTTTTCTGAATATAAGCATGTGTGTCTTGGCAAGGTCTTTCTAGCTCATGCACGCAGACACAGAGAAGTATGTCCAGCTTTAGGCATTCTCAATTGAAGTACAGGAAATATCTGACTTAGCTCATGTGTGAATAAATCAGGTAATTCTCTGGAAAATTAATGTCTATAAAGCTATAAAAAGTGTTAGACAATCACCACAGCCTTCCCAAGGGGTTAAACCTTGGTGGGCAGAAACCCAACTACCTTGAAGCTCTTCCAAAACCGTCTGCCTCTCCACAGTGTTGCCTAGTACAGCAAAGCTGAAGTTGGCACAGAAAGTCAGACCACCTGGCTGATGGCAGCAGTGATGTATAGAGCTGCCCTGGAAGAGTCCCTGCACAGTGACATGGGAGCATCAAGAGGGTACCCCCTGTCTCATGAAGAAAAGACACTGTCCAGGAAGTGACGGGCTCTTTCATGTGCATATGCACACACAGAGCATGTCTTTGTGTGCCAATGGTGACAGATGGGGGATGAAGCTGTCAGGCCCTTACTCAGTTGTGCTGTAGGCTCTTGTCGGCTGGCTGCTGCTTGTTAATGTGTTAATTAGACTACTTGCTCCTCCTGTTTAGTAATTACAGTCAGTCTGGGCCAAGCCGCTCCATCAGGGGCCACTGAGTGCAAGACAGGGCGAGTGTGGTGACATATGGCTAAGGTGGTATGTGATGCATGAATTCACAAAAAGAGATCAGACTGTTACAAAATTGGCTAGACAAAATAATGAGAAAAATGTTGATTCAGCTTAATGGCCACTTTTGACATGTTTGATTACTTCATCTCTAATTTATGTACCTAAATGTTTTGGTCAACAGTTAAAAAGTTGGACAGTTTTGAGGAGGGGGTATTCCACTGTGGCTCTGCTCCCATTTGCGCAGTTACACCCAGTTAATCACATTCATACACTTATTCACAATCAGATCTGATAAATGTTGAAGCACTTCAGGGTTAAGATCCTCACTCAAAAGCAATTCAGGGGCAATAATGACGGAGAGGCTAACACTGATCTTTCACTTCACCTAACCAGCTTTAGCCTGCTGTTCAGGGGATTGAACTGTGACCTTCCTGTCAAATGCATTAGGTTCTTCAATGCATTGCCCCCCACAGTTTCAGAAAATCTATAGGTGTCAATTACCATGGCTATAAATTTACCTGAATTCATAATAATTCAACATTATCATGTTGTTGGTGCACTTTCATGGTTTTAGTACTCACCAAATAGGTTTTTCTGCTATCTTTAGTTCCACAAGAGGCAGGATGTATCCACAACAGTACTACCACTAATGTTCACAATCACACCATGCCCTAGGCCCCACCCTGGGCCCCGCCCTGGCATGAATCTCATTGACTGCATCAGAATGAAGCTAAGCCAGGAAGACCATGCCCTGCTAGCATGCCGCTTCTACCAATGTGATCATGACTGTGCCAAGTTTTTTTTCCATGACCTTGTCACAATGTTTGTTCTGCTTCAAATTCTTGACAAATGCAACCAATTGCATACAGTCACCATGTAAGGAACTCGCTGCCACTGCTTCCACCAGACTCCACCCAGGACCCCATATGCTGTAACTACACTACTTGGGCAAAAATAAAGTCACCACCAAAAGACAAAAGGTTACACACTCTAATATTTCATTGGACCACCTTTAGCTTTGATTACAGCACAATTTGCTGTGGCATTGTTTTGATAAGCTTCTGCAATGTCACAAGATTTATTTCCATCCAGTGTTTCATTAATTTTTCACCAAGATCTTGCATTAATGATAGAATCTGACCGCTGCGCAAAGCCTTCTCCGGCACATCCCAAAGATTCTCAATGTGGTTAAGGTCTGGACTCAGTGGCGGCCAAACCATGTGTGAAAATTTTCCACAACCACAGGATGTGTCTTTCGACATGGTTGTTTAAGAAATGAGAAGCAACTCATTCCACCAGTTGGGGTTAAATGACTTGTTGCCAGCTGAAACATAAGCGCTCATGCAGTAATTATCAAATAGGAGGCTCGTACCTATTTGCTTAGATAAATACAGGTGGCGACTCTTTTTTTGGCCAGGCAGTGTATAATGACAAATTACCACAATTTCCTAACAGAAGTTTGGTGCCCATGCAAAACCTTGCCTACCTATGATGCTATACCACACATCATGAGGAGCCCACTACGCTTTTAACATGCTGCTAAAGATCTCGCCAAGACCCTGCAAGGACCATTCATGTTATTGTTGATTTTTTATATCATAGTGGGATTGTCATTCAGTGTTAAAAGGATAGTCTAGTCACATTGATGGGATGTTCTGTCATGTAATTTTTGGTGATTAGTACTTTCTCAATCATGACATTAGTCACAGAGCACAGAGTATGAAGAAAAGGACATACGTTTTTGTTTAGGCTAGGCTAGGCTAATCTCTAGCCAAACTAGAGGCCAATTTTAGCTGTTTTTAGGGTTATAAACAATTATTTTTCAAAAATGACATACCAGTGTAAAATAATGCTACATTAGCTAATACTAAACCACTACACTTTTGCATGACATGTTTGTTTACTGTGTAGTTTTTCGCTGTTTTCTCAACTGAGCAATGTCCATGTTACAACGTGAAAATATGTGTGCTGGGCATAGGCGATGTATATCATGTTCCTGGTGCTGAGAGGCTGCTGAATGTATCTGTGGAGTCCTAACTATACGCTGAAGTAGGAAATAATTATCTGTGTTCCATAAATGTTGAGTTATTCTGTTAAAAAACACGTGACCACTAGCTGGCACTTATGAGCCAAAGTGCACT
Organism: Kryptolebias marmoratus; assembly: GCF_001649575.2. NCBI lineage: Eukaryota > Metazoa > Chordata > Actinopteri > Cyprinodontiformes > Rivulidae > Kryptolebias > Kryptolebias marmoratus. The sequence continues at coordinate 1,896,527 of NC_051432.1, forward strand.
TGAACAGATGTTCGTCATGGTGAGCCTTCAGGCTGCTGTAGTAAAAGCTCCTAATGCCTGTACAACCAGTAAGATGCAGGAAAAATTTCTGAAAATAGAGTACAATCATATCACAATATAAAACAACATGGACATTTGAGTATAATAAGCCTGACAATAAAAAACGAGCCCTCATTTGGCTAGTCATTAGCCTAACCCAGACAAAGACTTTTGCTTCTTTCTCCATGCTCCGTGCTCTATGATTAATGTCATGAAAGTTACCGTACCTACTACTGATAACTATTTGACAGCACATCACTTTAAAAATGATTAGACTATCCCTTTAAGGGGGGCCTATATTTCAGTGCATCTATCTCTTAAGATTTGTGGACCAGAGATTGTTAATAACTATCAGTAAAACTTTTTTGAAAGAAAAAAAAAATATTTGCACAATTAGGTAAGCTTTCATATGTAATTTTAACTAGCAGTTTAAAAATGGGAATGTCTGCCTCTGCTGTTCATACAACCTTCACAAAGTAATATTTGATTAAATGTATGAACATAAAAGTTTGACAAATTGTTTTGTAGGAAATCATTACCAGAATAGAAATATCAATCAGCAAAGAAACAACAACAACAATAAAAAGTTTTTCAGCGTTTACTCTGAAGGAAGGAGGTGAACTGAATGAGAAATGAGATGCCAAGGAGGAAAAAAAGAGATAATATGCAAATGAAAATATGTGCAGGGGAACGAGTAGATCTCCGATAACGTGGGGTAATCTTGCCGTTATCTTTCATCCCAACCCTTTCCTGCAGGAAGCAGCCAGTTCGCTTTGCCTATGAGATTCTGGCAGAGCCAATTAAGAGCAGTTTGTCTTATAGACGTCGGCTAATTGACTCGGCTAGATTGCCGTCACTCGTTTCGCTTGGTCCATATTTTCTTTTCATATCTTGGCACTGCAGCCTGCCCGACCTATCTCTCCCTCCGTTCCTCCTTTATTGCCATGTAAAGGGAAAAGGGATTTTGCTCCTGTGTCTAATTAGTGCTCCTCTCCATCACTCTCCCTCTGCCTTGTTCATGACTATATCCTTGCCCCAGAGACCTTGTTTCATGTATTTTCTCTGGCTCTGACCCCTCCCTCTCATTATCTACCCCCCTCGCCCCTTCCACACTACTCCATCTTTCACCCTCTCCATCTCTGTTGTTACTCACCAAGCCCCTTCCTCTGTCCCTCTTTTTTTTTTTCTGCTTCACCGCCGTACCTCTTCCTCCACCTCTGCCTCCACCTCTTCCTCCCTCTTTCTGTACTTCTCAGTGAGTTAATTAGGCTCTTCTCTGGTACCCGTTTGCCAAAGCCTGTGCCCACAGGGCCAGTCGCAGAACTCTGCTCATGATTGGGTGGGTGGATCTATTTTTAGCAGACAACAGAGTGAGGTGAAGCCAACAGACAGCTGAAGGTCATTCGATTCTTTCACTTGGAGCGTATCTGAATATGTGCAAGTGAAGGACAGAAGGAGAGAAGGCACATGAAGTAAACACCCATTGAAGCCATAATTTAAAACTAGAACATTTTTTTAATTTTTTTGAAAGGTGTCATTGTAGCACTGCAACGTACTTCAACTTCCCTCTATAAAGTCAAGCAGTAATTTAGAATGTATTTTTGTAATAATAATAATGCTGACGTTTTGATATGTAATCTGTGCAAAAAAGAGTAAAGAGAATCAAGATCGAAATAAATGTTAAAGCTGCTACCACTGTTTCACTGGGGTCACCAAGGTAACCACACACCTGAATCTCTCACAACACTTTTAATAAGACAGGCAGACAGAAACACAGACTAGAAAGTAAGCCTCAGGCAGTCACTATGTGAAAACTAAGTATTATTTTAAAAAATCACAAATTGTAAGTGACAGATGTGTCTGGTCCTGTCATGTTAATCAGGATGGGTCTACAGTGTTTTATGTAAAAGATATGACAAATTAAAAATACCCTTCTCTTCTAGCTTGAAAGGAAAATTTAGAGATCAAATACAGTTGAAATCAAGGTGAGTTTGGGTGTGTGCACTGATTGAGCTCAAAAATTAGTGTGACAGCATCGCACTTTTCAAAAATTATAAAACTTTTGTGATTGAGTAAAAATAGTTAAAGAAATCAAAATGCAAAAAAGCACCTGTGTTTGTCAGTAGACTGATAATATCTCACTGTTGGCAGAGATCAGGACTGCAGGCAGCTCAAAGAAAGTCTCATTGGGGCAGAAGGAAGTCTTCCACATGGGCACATTCAGCTGGTTTAACTCATTGATACAGTCATTACTAACCTTAGAGCTCATCTGATCTCATTTAATGCAGGAATAGCTGCAGTAAAACCTGCTGTGTCCAACAGTGGAGATTTTATGTTTAAAAATCTATTTGTGAGACTAAAAATAGAAGACAAATGATCAATCAAGCAGCTTGGAGCAGACAGACCGGACATGAACTGAACACAAAAAACTAAAGACAGAGAGGAGACATTTTCTCCAACATGGTCGGCCTTTTGTCTGTGTCTATAGCTGCTCAGATCACCCACAGGTGGGATCTTATTGAACTAATTATGTGGTATCTAAACATAACGACTGGGGCTTTAAAGCAAAGCGGTGATTATATACATATATAAGGTCTCTTTTTGTTTTTATGTATATATGTATATGTATATATGTATATGTACACACAACTTTTTCAGTTTTATTTTTAAAATTATTTCACCTGTTTTAATTTAAAAAATCTCCCATTTTGGGTGGGTGGGGGGAGGCTTCTGTTTCTCTAATTTTATCATTAGACTGGACTGTTGTCACACAAATCAAAATAAATATTAAACAACATATACCCTGTCTTTGTATTTACACAAAATGTAAAGTTTAAGTGGTTAGGATTTAAGAAATTAATGTTTGTATGCTAAGGAGCTGCTGCTAATGTTACTGTGAAGTATGCCTGAGCAACAAAGCTCCAAAGAAGGATTTTTTTTTTTACTGGCTTTGCAAAAACCTGTTGCTGTCTATGTTGAAATTCTTTTGCAAATTTTGTGTACATCCTACGATGTACTGCTACTAAAAGCCGTAGCACAGTACTCCCTATCAAGCTGCACGGTTTGAAGGTTTTGTCAGGTTTGTGGACAACAGAAAGGAACCCTGAGCGCAGACTCATTACAAAAGAAACTAATTTATTAAATACGACAAATAAACAAAACAAAAGCTGACGAGGCAGCAACTTAAAAGAACAAAAATCCAAAACACGGTGGACAGAACAACAAGGAGACAAGGTACAGAGCACAGCAGCAAACAAGAAACAATGAACCAGCGACTAGTGGGAGAAATGACCGGGTATTTGAGTACTGAGGGTAACGAGGGAAGTGGAAACAGGTGAGTGGAGATGATTGCGGACAGGTGGAGATGGGCATGGCAAGGAGGGCAAAAGAGTGATGGAGGAGGAGTGAATACTGAGCAGGAACTAAAACAGGAAAAAACCCAAACTGAAAACACTAACTAAAACCCACAGAAAAACAATAAAGAAAACAAAACAGAAACACAAAAAATCCAAATCCTCACAGTTTTTTGACAGTTTTTTTTCCAAAACCGCCAGAGGAGTTGCAAACCAGAATTTGTGACGGAAACAAACAAATAACGGTTGAATAGTAATAAGGATGCTTTAGTGCTTATGCATTGGCACCCTTAATTAAACTTGGATTATGTTCTGCTTCGAGTATGAAAACAAAAAGCTTTTGCTTTGTATATTTTGAACATTTCCCTCCCATGCTCCGGCTGCAGCCCATCGTGTGTCCTCACTAAGTTGACTTTCTAATGAGCCGAACATTTTACGAGCTCCGCATTCGTACTGTATAGCCGTACAGACAATATAGCGCGGACACAACTCATTCCCAGGAACGCCACCCATATTAAGTCACAGGCGTATATGTGACACGCTTTGTGTAATTGCCTGAGCGATTCATTCCTTGTTACATTTCTCATGGTGTCTCAGTGTTGTGGAGAAAGAATAAATCATTCTGGAGTCATTCATCCAGATATGTAACACACAGTGGGCACAGAAAATGAGAAACCTGCTGAAAGTATGAAGGGTTGGAAACCAACAGGCACAGGGTATACTGTGAAGGCTTTTGCTTTTAACTATGATGGAAATAACACTTTTTCTCTGGCTAGATTGCAGAAATGCAATGGATATTGATTAAGTAGAGTGGTGAATGCTACGTTATTACAAGACAATAACTGAGCGTTCTTGCCACCAGTGTTACAATTTCCACTGCGCATTTCTGTAAACTGCTTACAGCCCAATAGTATATCAGATTTTTATGATTTATCAATATTGTTTCACTGAGATGTAAAATGAGAAATAAAATAATGAGTGGCAAGAATAATCCCAAGACAGAAAATTACTGTTTTTCTTCATCTTCTTCTTTTTTTAATTTTGACATGTCCATCAGATTTATCTGATAAGCACTTCTGAAGTGCTGGTTAAAAAATTGTTAAATGAAATTATTGTTATAAGTTTGAGTGAAACCATTTTATTCCACCTACCTGTCTAGTTATGGTTGGACAACCAAACATCTTGATTTGAATTATGGGGGGAAAAAATATAATTAGCTTGAAAAAAGCTTCTCACAACTGACGTAAAGTGCCAGTATGTGACACATTTGAAGTGAATAGGACATTGTGAAAAAATATCAACTAATTTGCAAAAATGTGATAATGACAACATTTATTTTGGCAACTTGGATGGCAAAACAAGGCACATGTGTTTAAGAAGGTTTATTTAGTAATTCAGAAAACAGATTTCTTTAAAACTAATTGATTTATAAAAAATATTAAAAAGCTTAAAAACATTTCAGGGTTCATCCAAACATCAGTTGCAGTTCATTACTTGTGATAATGTTAGGATGAACAGTGAAACAATTTGTGACCGTTGTTAATTTTTATACAGTCCAGTGTTTTTAAAATTATGTTTTTTAGATAAAAGTATTACATATCATACACTTACCCAATCATTAATAACCTGGATAATTGCCCAAACGTTTTTTTTCTTCATTTTTCTACACATCTGCGTAAGTTTCTAATTGGATTTGATTGATTCCCATTGAGACAAACAATTAAAGTTGCAACTATCACAGCAGGAGCTGTCCCCTCATTGAGCCTTTTCTGTCATTCACTAATAGATATTATCTTGAAAAGCTGGCAAAAGTCCTGAAGATTTATCCATTCACTTATTTTCTTTATCAGCTTGGGTCTTTGGGGGACTGGTGCCTATGTCTGGCTATTATTGGGCGAAGGGTGGGGTGGTACACACTGGACAGGTTGTCACTCTGCTACAGGACCTTTTTGCTACAAGGCAACAGTCCTAACCAACTATGCCGTCATACAATTTCTATTTCAAAAAAACCAAAAAACAAAACAACAAAACATTGTTATACCTGTGAACTGCCAACAAATTGCTCATTTATTATCAGTTGGACAAAATCTGACACATTTTCTCTGCTGCAACTCTATCAAGTGTCCTGTAGTTCATGAAAAGCAATATCACCGCTGCCAGTTGAGTTTGAGAGTAAAATATAAGACAACAAAAAGAACAAAATAAAACATTCAAACTTGATTTCTTGCCAGTTAAATTTACAAACTTTTATTCTGGAAGTGTAGTTACCAAACGTTTTTCTGGAGACTTCAAAATGTGGAAATCTAGACATATCTTTAGGGAAAAAAAGCAATTATATAGAAGGCCTATCATTCCTTGAAGGAAAGAATATTGCTAGCCGCCTTTGATACCAGAGTAGAAAGACCAGAACTATTTTATGCTGAGAAATACAGCTATTTTGGTTAAACCTTGAAAACAAAATTGGGCGCAATCTCATTGACTCCAAAAGTTAATCAGTTCTAGATGCACATCCAGTGATAACTTTCTAAGAGTTTTATTGAAATCATCCAGTGGTTCATGAGATATTTTACCAACAGACAAACAGGGTTGTCTTCAACAGTTGATATCAAGGTTTTTAAGCAAAATTTCATGCAATGTGTTCTACTCGTTGTATGTGTTGGGGACGATAGTCAGCTACTAGCACCCCAAACATTATCTCAATATTTGTCAAACTGGCTGAGATATAGCCATTTTTGTGTTTTCTGAGGTCGGTGGGCTGTGGTGGCCATCTTAAGATGTGTTGAATCCAAAGGTTAATTAATTGTTGATGTACATCCATTTACTCATTTTCAGTTTCCCAATTTCTGTTGTTTATTTCCTGACAGAAGGTGTTTTTCCCCATAGGAAAAGAAGAAAATTTTAAAATATCCATCCATTTGCTTTATTCTGGTTACATGGTGGGTGCTGCACTATTTGCATTTTGGTTCTAATTCACCAGAATAACTGTACCCAATGACTATTGCTCTAAAGCTGAAACACAATGCACACATGCAAAGTGACAGACAGCTGGAAACAGCAAAGACTATGAGTTTAAGCACTATGAGTTCATTCACCCCTCTCCCTCTAATAAACAGAGCAATCGGGGACAGTCAGAGACACAATTATGAGGTAATTACATGAAATAACATATTCTGCTGCTCCAATTTCTGCGCTCGTCTCACGCGGGTACCCCCACATCTACAACAAACCTAATCAGCACCCCCCCTCCCTTTCTTATTCTTGTGCAACTGTTAACCCCCTGCATTCCCTAAACACACCAATCCTCACACTACATGTGACTAAACAAATGCACAAGTACACATAACATGCACAGATTTATGCAAAAGGTTATTCAAGCGAGCGTGCGCTCACTCCATCACACACAGAGTCGTCTCCTGCCCTCCCAGAGCTCGTCTTAATTAGCAGCCAAGTCGTCTCATGGCAACACACTCGTCAATCTCCCTCCATGTAGGCTCGTACTAATTAACAGATCTAAATGGGAGGGTGCAGCGAAGTGACACAGGGTGCAGGTTCTATAGCCCGAGCTGCCTTTGTGCAAACCATCCACCCAATTTGTCACCAAATTTTTTTTTTTTTTTCACTCTTCTTCCATTTATTTGTATTTTTCTTGTACGTTATCCAACACATCCACCAGGGTATTTCATTCCAGTTATCAGCAGAGTCTTCATACAGCCAACTGGCAAGCCACCGTGTCCCTGAGTCCACATGGTTTGCTGGAAAGGGTCCTGGTGCTCGTTTCACAACGTGGTCACGATCATGGCAGCTCCACAGGGAGGCCTCACTCTGAATATGTAAATCAGAGTAACACTGGAGGTGTCATACGCCAATGAGGAAACGGAAATGCTGCACAGAAAGGTGCAGGCGGTGCACCTCTGCGTTTTTTTTTAAAGTGCAAGTCAGGGGGTGCATCTCAGAATCAAACTGAGCCCACAGCCATGGGATAATGTAACTCATTTCCATAAAATGAAATGTGACTAAATCAGTCTGAGTGACAATTTGTTTCTGAGGCGGTTCTGCCTCCAGCAAGAAAAGCCCCATTGTTCACTTTGGTTGTCATGTAAGAGGAACAAAATAAATTGTTTAAAGGTGAAACTATAAGCTTTGGTTTGTCACGTTCATCAACCAAATTTGAACAAGGGAAACAACAAATGAAATACTGCAGTATTTTGACAGACTTTAAAAATAAAAGACCATTATTTTGGTCTTCTTTGATTTTCTTCCCATAAAAATCACACCTGGCCTGGTGCTTTCGTGTTTGTGTCTTTCCTGCATTCTCAACTCCCAGCTGGTTGAGGCAGATGACCACCAGGTTCTACTACAAAAGATTTGTTTTTCTCCACTGTCATCTCATGCATACTCAGGATGGAGAACTGTATCAAACTGAAGATTTGATCCAATCTGCTGGCTTCCTTAGATGGACAACTTTTATTAATTTACCTTTTATCTTCTGTGTGAATCTAATGAATCTCACTACATCCTAAAATAATTAGACTGATGTAGACTGTATTTATTTGGATTTAAATAAGTCATTTTTGACAGAATTGAAATGCATGTAATTTAATATGATTTAGACTAAGTGACTATTGTTGTAAACTGATGCTAAATTTAAAACTAAAAGCAAACAAACAAACAAAAAAAACTGACCTGGACTGAATGAAGAACATTCTACACACATAACTAACGTAAGTTTAGGTAGAGAGGAACTCGGAGGATAACTTATGTTTAATTCATATGAGAATGGAAAGTAGATTTCCCACTTCTATCAATTTCACTTTGTGAGGCATCTTAGTAGGGCTATTGTAAGAGAATACCTGTTTGGGTTGGTTTCCTACTGCTTCGATACAGCAAAGAGTAAAACTACCAACATGTTAAACAAAGATCTTGTGCAATTTGTCTTAGAGTCTGTGATAGGAATGACGCTCAGCTACCACCACACTACAATTGAGCTCAATATCTGTAAAATTTGACTGAGTTATAGCAGTTTATGTGTTGAATAAAGTTGATTAGTTGTGGCTACCAATCTTGAATCAAGTTGACAAAAATTAATCAGTTGTAGATTTGTATCCAATGTTTACTTTCAGAGAGTTTCATTGAAATCCATTCAGTGGTTTCTGAGTCACTTTTTAATTTTAGAGTTTGAGGCAGTCGAGGTTTCTGTTGATGTTTTGAATCTAAAGTTTATTTTAGGAACATAAAAACTCCATCTTCCCAGGCTGATTAGAATGCAACACGAGTAGACCTCTTGGAGTTTTGGAAATAAGTCACCAATTGAATCATTGGCCTAATTTACAACTTAACTCAGCATTATATTTGTTCTCACTTTTTCCTTATATTGTTTGTCCCACTAACAGAATTCCAGTTTATTGCATTAAATTGACTAAAATCTCAGGCTACCATTTCTGGTAGTGCCTCTGTTATCTGAGTGCCTTGTTTTTTAGTGTTGTCACCATCTTCTAGAAAACACTGCTTTTAAACCCTTCTGAAGCCCTCGTAACTGAAGAGAGGAAGAGAAGCCCTTGTAACTTTCAGTCCACCCGAAGGCCACGCGAAGGGTCTAAAGGGTTGTTTTCTCTTTAGACATTTGGAAAGGTTTCTGACTGCAGTGTACTGTTGGTGTAAAAGATTAATTCAAAGAAAGTTGATAGTGAGTTTTAAAATGAAACCATTTCAAAAGCAGTAGTAAGACTGGTTAGACAATAATTTCACCTGATTTTTCACTTTAATTGAATTTTTTAAATCTCTTTTTAAAAGGACCCATGCTTTATAAAATACTTGTAAAATAGAGACACAAAAATCAAACCTTAGGACTCACTGAAAATAAAAATACGATCAAACTAAAACTGGCAAAAAGACAAGGTAACTGGGAGCCTATCATGCTGAATTGGTGATGTTCAGCCATTTTTCTTCCAGGTATCAAACATTATCAGAAAATTCATCCCCCTCAAACCACACACACACACACACACACTGAGGTTTAACGCTGTGTTCCTCCCCTCCTCAAATATCTCGGCTCACCAAAGTGGCCTGTGGAGCCCAGTTTCACAGCAGGTAGCTAATACTGGTTTTATCCCCGAACGATATTGGCCTCTTTGCGCGCACCACTGCATCCGTGCTGAGACCCCGTGAGCCACATAATGGGGATGGTGGCAGGGAAGGAGGGGGTGAAGCGAGGCGAAGCAGGTGTTGTAGAAATGACAGGTTGGTGGAACTGATTGTTCTTTGCAGCCAAAGAGTTGTTGCTCCATTACAGAAAAATACACACAAACACAAAATGGTGTTTCTGCCATTTAAAAAGTGTTGGCATGAGCTGACATATTTCCTCGAGACTTACCCAAACTGTAAGTATAAAAAAGTAGTTTCCATAGGCTTGAAAAAATATAACTTGACCGTAGAGGAATATTTTGAACAATCTAAAGTGAATTTCTGTGGAGACGTTAACTCTTCTGTTTGGAGAAAGTTTAATGATGTTTAATAAGACTGATAAGCTAACAGCAAGCCTAAACACAACCAAGACCAATATGAACTGCTGCCATCTTCAAATTTTTCATAGTGCTTCATGCAAACAAAACTACATACATCTTTGCAACGGTATCAGTTTTACATTACATGTTATTTACATAGAATTCTATGGTTATTTGCAAGTGCAAATAGCAGCATCAACAGCTAGCTTAGCATCATTGTAACCTGGAGCACCTCGCAGGTATATTATATTTCTTTTGAATTATTTCTTTTTGAATTGATTTAAAATAAGTGTAATCCAAACTACTTAAAGTGGAAACTATGGTTGCAGGTAAACTCAGCTTTAGAGACAGAGTATGTATGTGCCCGTCTAGAGCTGGTAAACTCAGTTCACTTCATGGACTTATGTGAGTTAATCTGAGTCACTCGTCACTTTAGTGATCCAGTTCACTTGAGTCTATCACGCTGACCCCCCTCAAAAACAACAATAACAACAAAACTATGGCAATGGATTTGCAATATTCAAAGATGTTTTTATTTACATTTCCAGACACCAATAAATGAACAAACTTGCAAAATGATGAAACAAAAACTTATTAGGTAAATCAAATACAAGTTACCCAAAATGTTAGTGTGTATCATGACTTAAGTAAAATGTATGTTGTGTATGTAACACATATCCAAACGTGAATGAACGACTCCTGAGTCAGAAACATTTCTGGGGATGCAGGTGGTATTTCACTGAGGCTGCTAACTCGCAGACTTGGCGGCAATCTGTTGGAGGACATGTAGGATCTGGGTTGACTGAGACCTCAAACTCATGAGTCTTGATTCTGTGCGATTCAGATCATTAACCCGGTTGACTCAAAAAACGACCAGCTCTATCCCCCTCCTGCTGATCCATTGGACTGGTGAAAATGAAAAAGAAAATAAATATTCTCAGCTATCAGCATTAGCAGCAGCACACACCTCTGTTTCATCAGAGGGTTTTTCAGTTGCAGGACTTGGAGTTAGTAAAGTAAACTTTAATTCAATTGCGTGGACGTTGTTATTTTTTAGCAAAAACAAGAAACGGGCAACAGTCCTCCATTATAACACAGCAGCTGAGATTAGCTCTAGTTCAGGGGTGTCAAACTCATTTTCACCGAGGGCCACATCAGCATAATGGGTGTCCTTAAAGGGCCAGATGTAACTTATAAATGTAACTAAATGTAATCGAATGTAATGTAAAATAAATGTAACTACTCCTTAATGTTAAATACCTCATTATTTATTATAACTTATTCATGTAACAGTTACAGTTGCATAGAAAACATATGTTTGCTTGTTGCTCTAACATAAATCCTTTTAAATTTTGTCAGCTTATGAAAACCCACATAACTCCATTAATGAAGGATCAAACTGTCCAAGTGAATAAAGAAAAATAACATAAAACTGAGCTGCAAAGAACATGTATGACACGTGTAGCATTTTACAAAAAAAAAAGGCTACACACAGCCTTGCATCCAACTGTTGGTTTGATGACAACAATCTGTCTGCATACACACATAAGAACTGCAAAAATTAACAAATTACAACAGCAGCTACACATAAATAATATGTAATCAGCTAAAAATACCAAAATAAAGGTTTACTCAGTTCACAACTATATTACTCAAGTTTTTTGGATAGTCTTTGATGAGGAGATGCTGCCTGTCCTTGAACACACCAAGTGGATTCCCTCTACTATCGATCATGTTCTGAAAATGATAAACACAAAACAAAATGCAAGCATAGTCATTAAATTGCACACAGTTTAACTGTTCTTCTCCTTGGTTGAATTACATTTTATTATATTTTAATTAAGTTTCAAAAAGAAAATGCTAACCTGTGTTTTTCTGACCAGATGTCTGACACCGTTTTCCCGTTGCCAGTGTGTCAATGTCTGGCTTTAGGTCCTGTGCTGAGGCGATGCGTAGAACAGCATGGAGGTTGTCATCCGTGAGGCGTGATCTGTGCTGGTTTTTGTTCAGATTCATCATGGAAAAAAACTGTTCGCACAGATAAGTGCTTCCAAACATGGACAGAACACGGGCAGCATGAAGTCGAAGCTGTGGCATCAAACCAGGGGGCATCAGACGGTAAAAGTCCTGGACTGCAGCATCCTGGAACTTTGCTTTCAGGCCACTGTCACTTTGAAGCTCAATTAGCTCCATCTGAAGGTGTTGGGGTGCAGTGCAGACATCGGTGGTGAAAGGATTGGCAAAGATGTCAAAGCCAGACTGTTGTGCTCTGAAGTCAGAGAAGCGCCGATCAAACTCGGTCTTTAACCAGCTCAGTTTGGTAGCTAACTGAGCACATGAAAAAGTCTCGGGAAACGAGGCTGACATGCTCTGACAAACAGGAAAGTGGACAAGATTGTCCTGTTTCACTTGCCACATCCATAAGTCCAATTTACGCTGGAAAGCCGTGATCGTGTCGGACATCTGGGTGATGACTTGTTTGCGTCCCTGCAGCTTCTGATTCAGCTGGGCGAGATGGTCGGTTATGTCACACAACACAGCAAAGTCACACAGCCACTTTGGATCTGATAGTTCAGACATGAGTTTTCCTTTACTCTGCATAAAAAAAGCAATGTCTTCCCTGAGCTCAAAAAATCGCTTGAGGACTTTGCTCCTACTCAGCCACCGCACTTCTGTATGGTACGGCACATCCCCGTGTTCCGAGCCCATCTCCAGCAAAAACTGCTGGAACTGACGGTGATTCAGGCCACGCGCCCGAATGAAGTTCACTGTTTTCATGACTGTGGTCACAATGTCCTCCATCCCCAGCACCTTCCCACATAAAGCTTCTTGATGGATAATGCAATGATACGTTATCAGAGGCGTGTGACAGTTCATTTTTTGCATTTTCCTCCTCATTAGTCCAACCAAACCCGCTTTTTCTCCACACATTGCCGGTGCACCGTCTGTAGTTAAGCCCACCAAGTTTTCCCACTGCAATGCATTTTTACTTACGGACTTCTCCACCGCATCAAAAATGTCCTGTCCCGTCGTGGTCCCATGCAATGCAGCCACATCCAACAGCTCCTCAGTGATGGAGAGGTCCGACTTTACGCCTCTAATAAAAATTGATAACTGCGCTGTGTCTGTGTTATCTGTGCTTTCATCAACAGCTAATGAAAAAGCTGTGTAGCTGCGTGTCTCCTCAGCCAGCTGGGTTGTAAGATTTTCTGCTAGTTCCTTCACTCGGTTCGCAATGGTGTTTCTGGATAAACTGACATTTTTAAAAGTCTGTAACTGGTCGGGACACACCTGCTCACAGACCTTCAGCATGCACTGCTTCAAAAACGCTCCCTCTGAAAAAGACTTGGAAGCCTGGGCGATTTCTTTAGCCACAATGAAGCTAGCTTTCACTGCGGCCTCGTTTTTGGCTGTGGATTTCGTGAACAAACTCTGCTGCGACCGCAGTTTGCCTTTTAATTCTTGGGCAATTTGTTGCTTTTCTTGAAGGCTAGCTTGAGCGTACTTAGCTCCGTGTTTGGTGTCAAAATGTCGACGCAGATTGTACTCTTTGACAACCGACACCGCCTCGTAACACAAAAGACATACCGGTCTTTCTCCTTGAAGCACAAACAAGTATTCGCCTTCCCATCTTTCTTGAAACAATCTTCCATCTGCATCAACTTTTCTTTTTCTGGACATTTTGGGATCATTATTTATATCTCAACTCATCTCAACTCGTTGGCATGAATGTGGAAACTGCCGCGGTTACCGTAGTAACGGCGTAGAAAGGCATTGTGGGAAATGTAGTTTTTGGTCAAAGCACGCTCTTAATTTAGTTTTCGGTATTTATTTTTAGACACTCAAAACTTTTAAGCTCTCGCGGGCCACATAAAATGACATGGCGGGCCACATCTGGCCCGCGGGCCTTGAGTTTGACACATGTGCTCTAGTTAGATGCTTTCTCTGCTTTTTAAACAGTCTGTTATGCTGATTGATTAGCCCTGCATGAGTAAAGGATGAAATAAGCACAAATTGCTGTAGGTTGGTTCTAAGTTTAAAAAGGTGGCTGGTAAGTGGTAGGATTAGACCGAAGTGGTTGAACCGAACAAGACGGACGGCAGGTGGGGGATTATATTCAAAGAAAAACTGAATAATTACTGGATGGATTTGAATAGTGTTTTTGCTTTAGATTTGCAAATAACCACAAACTGCTCGGTAAATTACAGCCTAATGTAAAAGTGATAGCGATGACAAAGTTCAGAAACAGTTCAGATATTAGTTGTTCATAATCTTTCCAGAGAGCCTACCTCAAATTGTCGGAAATATCTTTTTAATCCTAAATTAATTGTTCAACTTAAGTTTTTACATTTTGGATACTTTTCTTTATCACTGCAAAAAAGGATAGTCTCCACAATATGACAAGATTTATGTTTCCACGAACTGAAGAAAACAATTGCAGGTCCAGGGGGGAGTTTGTTTCTCTTGCAGCAAGTAGAAGAAACAAACTCCCCCGGGTACTGCTCACACAAACCACTTGTTAGACCATCAATATTGCCACTAATATTGCCTGGGCATTACATCATTCAAGATTCATACACTTGCCGACGTACACAAACACAGGTGCAAGGAAAAACTATTTCGCATTTCACCTAGACCCTTCCCTCTTTGAATGTTTTCACATTTTTTCATTCCACTTGAAAATTACAAGACCCCGGGCTCCCTTGTGTTTCCTCCCTCTGCCACCCCTTATACCCCCACCAAAGCACAGGGTCTCTCTCTTTTTCAGTAAACAAGCTGCAGATGTCAGTGTACCGAAGCCAGGTAATATGCCACATTGCTATACCACACCATACATCAGCTTCCTGTTGTTATACTGACAGGTTGATATACAAAACAGGGAAAATGTTCCAATACTGAAAGCTCCGTGGAGCTAATAGGTTGATCCTGCACACACAATGAACTCAAATTGCCCGTTGTGCACCACACCAAATCTAATGGGTTACACTCGTGCGTTCCTAAGGAACTGAGGGCATGTCCCCCGATGCCTATCTGCACTGCTTTAATGAAGATGTATGGCACAAGTACAGTGATGACATTTTTACGGGCAGCAGATACCTCCCATCTGTCCTGAGGCATCGGCTCATACCACGGCTGTCTGCTTTGTGATTTGGAAAGTCAATAATTTCGGACACATGCAGAAACAGGTGAGAGGATATGAGCAAAAGCTGTCAGATGGAAACTCTGCAAGTTGTGATGAACTCATTTGCATGACACTGTTTTCAGGTATCAAATAGTCTCTTGGAGTTTTTGTTGGTTTACACAAAAGTCCAGTCAGTAATTTACCAAATCATTTCTTTTTTTTAAATTTTAAATTAACTTTTTATTTAAACCAGGCAAATCCCAATGAGATCACATATATCTTTTTCAAGGGAGGTCTGGGCCTGAAGGCAGCCTAAACATGCATGTTTTTGAACTGTGGGACAAAACTCAGATTAAGGATAACAAAAACATCAATTTTTCAACAGGAGGTTCTTAACAACAAATTGGCTTATTGGTCTTTGAGCACCGTAGCTAGGTACGTATCTAGTTTCAAAACCATCTTTGTATCAGATTTGTCCCTTTTTAGTCTTTTCCACAACTTTACAAAAACACTATTTCACTTTGTTGGATCTAATGGGTCTTGTTACTTCTGAAACTGCTTAGGTTTCTGTAGGAAAAGGTGGCACAGTAGTCTAGGGGAAGCAGAGTATGTTGGTGTAGGTTGGTGCTTTCTAATGAACCACGTAGGAAGCAGAGTCATTCCACAGAAAGAACTTTCTGGCTTCTAAGCTCCTTTCTGAGGCCTTGTCCACACTACTCTAGATATTTGTAAAAACAGACATTTTCTGCTGTGTTTGCACCTCTTGATCACATGCAAATAAAAGTTCTGGTGAGAAATTTTGAAATAAAAAAAACCCCTCTTAGTTTTCATGTATCTGTGTGGACTCAAGATAAGAGGCTTTCGAAAACAATGATGTAGCTCTATTTTTGTGCTTTTGGAATTACAGTAACAGCAAAGCAGTTCTTGATGTTTTTTTCTGCATCTGTCTCGCTTTATTCTGATTTTGCCATCATCAAACTTTGATTGAGTGCTGAAATGGTTAATAACTTAGAGAAGATAAAAAATGGTATAAAAAAGGGACAATCTTTAATTTTCTTTCTGTGTATTTTAATATTGTTTATGTGGAAATTCCAATCAACCTAGTGATGCAGTATAGGCATTTCAGGTGTTTAACAATGTGTGGAAAAAAAAAATATATATATTTAAAAAATATGTAGACTAGTGCAGACAGGGCTTGAGAGTTACTCAGTCCGTTACAGGCCTAAAGTCTAAACTGTGGGTCCTGTGAGTGTTAGCAAGTTCGCTATTCCAGTGACAAACTGGCAACCTGTACAAGATGTACCCATCACCAACATAAACTAGGAAAGCCTCCATCCTACCTCCTTTTTCTCTGATCAAGATGAAGCGGGTGCTGAAAATAAAATCTCAGTTGTATGAAATCAGATCCATTCTTCTAAAAGATGCTTGATGTGTTTTTTTACAGTACAGTACCTTCACTGAGGTGTTTCACCCTCTACATCTCCAGTTTTTAATAATTAGTTTTCTGTTTTTCTTCCACCTTTCCCCTTCTCTGATCATCGCTGTGTTTCTTTTTTCCCCCCCTTATGTATCCCCCTCCCCTTACTCTTTCAGTTCTCCCACTGTGTGCATCTCTAGGTGGTGATACCTGGGAGGGCTGAGGTAGCTGAATGATGGATGTGGCTGATTGCGTTGCCATGGTGCCACTTGATGTAGAATAATTTGGAACAGGATGCTAAAGCTAGCAGCCTGCCAATAGGAGCACTGAGGCCAGCGGTAGCAGAGAGTGTGTACCTGTGTGAGCATCTGTGTGTGGAGAATGGTATTGTTTAATTTCAAAAACACACCGACTCAAACAAAACCTTGCAGGCATGCAACGCATATAAACAAGTGCACGTACGTTTAGACACACATGCACACATTTTCCATTCGACAGAATTAAATCTCACCGCTTTCAGAGATGGTGCAGTTGAATTATTTATGGCTGCCCGTCTCTGGGCTAGACCATAATAAAGTTACGGCCAACACTAATTTGCAGTTTGATGAGGTGGGCTTTTAGCGGCAGATATTGAACCAACATTAAGTACATATTGTTTTTAGATATTTGATTATCTCTTTATTGTAATTTTTATTAATGCATGGGTGTGTGTGTGTGTGAGTGTGTGTGTTGGGTATGAGGGAGCAAACCTCCTCCTTGTTTGTTTCAGAGGATACAAAAAGCTGACCACAGGAGACAAAACTAAGAGCTGCGGTATGTGGGGAACCATTAGACTCATACAGAATATTTTGCCCCCACTGTAAAAATCCAATAAAAGTGGCAGTTCAACACCTTTTATAGTAACCTGGAGGCAATCTGTTTCTAAAAACATAAGGCTTAGTTGTGAATCTGGGGCAAATTGGACCTGAGCCATCTTCCTGCTTAAAAATGCACAAAACTCATGAAAGCATGCTGACAAAATGCTCATAAGTACCTCCATGAGGGCTTATAGAAGCGTATTGGGGCTGGTAAGCTGATGTTGGCACTCAGAGAGTAGATTACAGCCAGCGCAAGTAGTTAATGAGATGGTGGTATTGAGAGTAACAGATCTGGATAGGTGATTTACCCAGGCTAAACCACACACTTTTTCTAAGACCACTTCTTTGTCAGGGAAGGAAAACACTGTAAACCTCCTGCATGATTTGATGGAGTGTTGTTGGGCAGTAAAGTAAGGACCTTCACAAACTATTAGAGGATTAAAGCCCATAAAATTGTTATGGTGATTACAGCACAAAAGAAAAGTAGGGTTATACAGCACCTTGTGGGCACCATAACATTTTACATTACTAAACAGGAACAAGGTTTTCCCCTTCTCTGAATATATAATAACCCTCTGATTTACAACACTCAGCACGTTTAACACTTAATACGTAGAACAGGAGCTGACAAGCAAAACAATTAGGTCAATTACTGAATGACAACCATGTTGTGTTGGGTTAATTACTAGAATCTTCCATTGTTAAAGTCATCCATGTCTGAGCCAACGGCATGTACACATGCAAATGAGCTCACCTACAACAGAGGTTATACATGTGATGTCATTGCCAACATTTCACAATAGGGTTATGGCCATTGAGTGGGAAAAAGACCCCTGACAATTAACCCTTTCACAAAACAGTACCTAGATATAGCAGCAAAGATGAGCCCCTCTTCAATCTGCCTCTGACTGCTCATAAATCATAATTTCAGCTGGCCAAATTCTGCTACAATGTGAGGTTTTATGAATGAAAAACCTAGCATTCCTTGAAAGAATGCATATCACCTGCTGTTTTTCAAAGCCAGAATTTTAAGATTAGCTCATCTTATGCTGGGAAATGATGTTGTTATATCTTGTTATGTCCTTGTTTGGGTTAGTTATGTTTAATAAAATGTAAGTGTCTTGTGAGATATTTTGCAAGCAGACGGTACACATGCAGACACACACATTGTGTAACTACGCAGTGCTGACTTGAAATATTGTGCATAAAATGTGTCAGACATCTTCTATTCACAGACCATCCATTGAGCTACAGTGATGGCAAATCTTCTTACATACCAGAAGTTTTGGTTTATCATTACCTTACTTGGTGGCTCATCACAACATTGGAGGGTTGTCTTCTTCAACCCTTCATGCTGTCCCGGTTGTTTCATAAATCACATCAAGAGTGTATCAAGCCTGCCTTGTCAAAGAGGCTGAAGATCACAGAGTGTCAGAGTAGCTTGAAAGCACAGAAAACACAGTCAGGACTATTTTTTACAAACTCCAAAATGTAAAGAGAATGAAGCCAAATGGATTGGTTCAATTCCTAAAGTTAAGAACACAAGACTAGAAACTTGAGTTTACCTTGAATATTCTGTTAGTTTTAAGAGAATTCAATGTCAATTGTCAGTGTTCTGGCAAACTATACACTGAATAGGCTGATTTATAATTTATGTAACTTCAATGTCTTTGGTAACATTATAACAGCACAACAACATGGTGTGTCTGGGTTTGTGTGTGGAGCTTTTAGTTTTAGTTATATTAGACTCTGTTGGGTAACGTCCACAGCTCAAAGTACGAGGAAAAGAAAGGGAGGGAGGGGGACTAAAGCGCCAGCAATAATCTCAGTCTTTAAGGACCCGCTGTCACTGGAAACATATTAATTAATCGAAACCAGTCCACTTGAGCCGGTCACGAGCAATCCACAGGGCCAATCATGTCACCATTTTCTCCCACACATCATACTGCTTGCTGCATTAAAAGAGGTTGACTCGGGTGCGAAACAGGGTGGCGGAGGTCATTTCCATATTCACTTAACAGAGGGCTGCCTCTCTCCTTTCTGCACTGTAGTGCTTTAATCAAAGCGGGCGGCACTGTCACCGCTCCTAAATGGCCCTGGAGCACCTTTGAAACACAGTGTCACGCTGAAAAGGACATGCTTTTTATCCTCTTAAATACCTTCTAACCGGGTCCCATTGACTACACAAGCAGCCGGCACTTACTCCTTACTCTGGGCTCTTTTGTATTATCAGTATGTAGAGAATGAACATGGCCTGCTGTTCAGCAACCCTCTTTCTAGTAGGTTTTAAATGTTCTTGAATGCCAAATATATTGATCTTTTGACACAGTTTGGGGGGAAATGAGGCAGCTATAAGACCAGAAAAAGAAGGGAAAAATCATTATAAAGATGTGAAATCCACAGGCACCAATGTTTCACTTCAGGAGTGTATACACAAACACTGACACAGAAAGTAATGGCTTAAAGCTATAGAAAGGTGTATTCAAACAAGAGCATAGAGCGTTACACAGAATTAATCACACACAAACATGTGCACATACATGGGAGCCCCCACAGCACACACACCCTGTATGCATGGCAGTACAGTATGAAGGCTGTCATCCATCACAAGGTATTGCCTGTCCTTATTAGAAAGTCCTAATCCACTTGTTTCTGCAGTCTATTCTCCTGGTAGCCGCCCTGCGCTAACACTGTAATGGGTCCACAGAGCTCAACACACACATGCACATTCACACACACATTTGTATTTCTATCCTTATTAGGACATTGTATTGATTTCCATTCATTTCTGTAGCCTAACCTTGACCCTTACCCTAAACCTAACCATTACCAATACTTGCCTAACCCTAACCATAGCCTAAACTCAAATACGACCTTTGCCCTAAACATAACCACTAACCCCAAAGTGACGATCCACCATATTAGAACTGGGCTTTGGTCCCCAGAAGGATTACTGGTCCTGACAAAGTAGGTGTGTAAATCAGAAGTACTAAAAAGGTAACAAAAACAGCACATACACACACAGACACAGAAAAAAAAAACATTATCACAAACATTTTGGCAGTAGTTGATAGTTGTAGACTAAAGAAATACAAAAGTACATTAATCAAAACACAAAATAAGGCAAAAAATCATAACAAAAGTTAAACAGATACACAAAGGACCAAAAAATAACAAAATGGGTGGAAATAAAAATCACAGACTACAACAATAAACTGTGTGTCAGTAGGAAAGAAAAGTAAGGAATATAGTTTTACAGTTTTTATAGTGAGATAGATATCTCACTATAAAAAGTACAACTATATATAGATCTATAGAGAAAAAGCTGAACAAGGGTTCAACAATTTAGAATGTCATTTTTATATGGGGTTGTTTTAGTCTTGAATGTAGCATTTTGACACTTTTATGTTTTATATAAATGTTTGCAGGGCATTCCAGAAGTGTGTAGGGGCAACATGTAATAAGTTGTTTTTTGTTGTTTTCAAGAACTGTAATGGTTCCATTTTATCCTTATTATTATTTTTCACATCACCAATATTGGAAGTAACTTTTGAGTTTATGGTGTTGAATGTCAAGTTTTTATTATAATGCAACTCTAATTTCTCTTGTAAATCACAAGAACTCATAAACAACCTTGTCATACAAGAATCTTAATGACTGAGAGTGCCAAAGACACATCAAGATACTTCTCACAGGAAGAGCATCCACCAGCAGATGGTGGAGCTTTATGCAGTTACACGTACAGAATGTTTTGCTGTTGTTTACTTGTGCATGTATAAGAGTGGTGGGTGTGTTTGGCTGTGTAACTGAGCTGCTGTAAGTGTGGCCCTATCAACTTCCTTCTCTTTGTAGTCTCTGAATTAGGAGGAGAGTGGGCCCATGGGGAGCCATTGTTTGAACAGCAGTGGAAGACAAACAAGGCCGTCACCACACGCAGGAGCTCCCCAGGCAGCACTTGAGAGTGTTGCAGTCATTCATTCCGCAGCTCCTGAACGTGCACGCACATATATGCAGTCGGCCTCAAGATTTGCATATACTTATCAATGCATATAGGCACAAATAAAACCAATAAAACTAAGCAAATTGCATAGATGCTCCTGTATGGCTGGGTGATAGATTGTTTAATCTCATATGCACAAACATGAACTATGTGTGCTCACACACACACACACACACACACACACACACACACACACACACACACACACACACACACAGAATTATACCACAGTGTTTCATGGTAAATGGACCAAAACAACAGAACCAGGGGAAAAACAAGAACACACATGTTTACACCCAAAGTGCACCCTGTGGAATCACTTAGCTCCATGTCTGTAACAAAAGGTCCCACTCTGTCAGATTACACGATGTGCATGAATTTGACCCCCTTTTCCCTGTTTACTGATACCACAAAGTGATTGTTTTGATCTTTTGAAGTGGGGTTTTGTAGAAAAGTTGTAAGTAAATATTTTACCTGTTGTAGATAGTTCTTTGAACAATCTCAGTTTAGAAAAAAGAAAAAACAATTACGGTAGTTCTGTCAAGTTTACGAGGCCACAGCTAGTTTGAGCTGTAGCTGTAGCTGACCATAGTTGACTACTGACATCTTAATACAACTCTGGTTTAAAACATTTCATCGCATTCCATGCAAATGCTATTTTACAAACCTTTATGCTGCTGTCAGTTTTGCATTACACAGATATTCTGATGGGAATATTATACTGTTCTTGCTTGAAGTGCTACAGCTACCTGCTTAGGCAACTATTTTCACATGTAAATAACCATAAAGTTTGGTGTAAATAATTGTTTAGTGCAAAACTGGCAGTAATGGTGGAGTATTTGCCCCCTTAGCTCTCAATAATGGTAGAATTAAACTTGTTCTAAATTGAGGTCAATGAAAAGCTATATAGAACAGGTACAATATTAATTGTTCATAACTTTTTAACAGAACCTTCATATAAAAATGTTTAAATTATTACTTTAAAACAGCTGCTGGGGAAGATAGCCAAACTTAAACAAAGAATTTTGCCAAAAATCTTGAACCCATTTACTGGAGAACAGAGGGATCAGGGATTATTTCTTACACTGGTGTCATTAGATCTGGTTTTCAGGGCCTCTGTGCCCAAGACATATAATAAAACCACATCAAATTGAGCTCCTGAGAATAATTACAGATATTATGTCTTACCAGGTCATGTTTTAGTTTCTTTGTATTTCATATAAGCAGTATCTTCTTTTCACTAATATATAGCAGAATCTTGATATGTGGCATGCACCATGACTTTAGCTATGCAAGTGATACTTTATGACTAACTGGGGAATTCCTGCTTTTCACAAATTGAAAAAAAGGAACAAATATAAAAATGAAAAAAGCTCAATATGGAAACAAAATCTTATAAAAAAAGAAAAACCATTGGTCAGACTAAACAGTGTTGAAAACTAAATTACCAGCAAGTGTGGAGCTATCAAAACTAAATCATAAATAAAGGATTGAGAATGAAACTTTCTTCAAGGCTGATGCTGCCTTTTATGAGCTGGACTCAAGAAAGGACAAAAAAAGCAAAAGAGATAAAAAGTGGAACAGACAGATGGGATACCATTAGATTTCCACAGAAGAGGGTATCAGATAGATAAACCACACAGATATCACAGCTTGTTGCAGTTCAAAAACTGCACTTATCTCACAAAACGTCAGAGACCTAAGTTGGAAAAAAAAAAGAAAGAAAATCGAAGTAACACCAACATTCAGTTAAGGCTTAGATGTCAAAAATTACACTTCGAGCTGACTGAACACTGAACTTGTTTTGCCTTACACTGTAAATATGATTTTTAGCCTGTTTGTTGTTTCAGAATATTTTTCTTTGTCAGTTTGACAAACCATTAGGGGAAGTTTTGTCGTATAATATATATATACACATAAATTACTACATTAGTTAAGGAATCAAAAAATATATATAGTGATTCATTAACCAATGTAGTAGTTTATGGCAACTTGTCTGTGGAGGCCAATTGTGAAAGTTGAAACATTTGTGTTGTTACTATTTTTGTTCTCCCCTTTTTTTTGGCTTGTTGAATTGCTCTCCATAATAAACACATAAATCACAGTTCAGTTCATAGGTTGTGGTTTGTCATACAACAGGAAAATTAAATGCCAAATGCAAGTTTGTTTGTACCAGAATCAGAGACAGAAAAACATACCGCCCTTGTTGCTTTAAGGTAGCAGGTCATGTACAGCTGTTACACATGGGGAATTAAGGTTGTTTTGTTTTTTATTTATTTATTTATTTTTTGCTTGCTTTATAGTTTTGTGTGGTGTGTTTATGTTTGCTTTATAGTTTTTGCATGTTTTGTTTTTCTTTTGGCGTCTTGGGCACGCTGGGTTAAGGAGTTCTGGGGACGCAGAGCCGGTAATTAGCTGCACGTGCGGAAGCTGATTGAAGCCAGGATATAAGGGAGCCTTTAGGAAAGGGCGGGGAACTAGGTTCCGCAGGTGACGGAGACGGGCATGCTGTGGAGCGAGAGACGCGCTGAGTCCGCACGCCAGGCATGGAGCACCGGGAAGTGAGCAGATGGCCCAATATAAAGGATGAGGGCAGAGGTGGACCTCTGCCCGCGCCTGTGAGTAGCGCTCTGTTTTGGTCAGAGAGTAGCTGCGTAAAAGACTCCTTCCGATGGGGACGGGGTCTTGGTGCGGGGATGCTGGCGTTCTCCTGCTTCTTTCTTTTAGCTGGATCAAGCGGAGAGGGGGCGTGGCACGCCTAAGTGCGGAGCAGGGCTGGAGCGTCGCGGAGCCAGCTGTGGAACTGGCCAGAGGGTGCGAGTGATCGCCTCCACCAGAAAAGCATAAGAAGAGCCCGACCTGCAATATTTGAATGGTGACGTGGAAAGACAATTCTGGAACCTGGGATTTTAAGAAAAGAAAAGACGACTGGTTTTAGTGTGTCACGAATAAGGTGACCCTTTTATTTTAATAAATCATTTTATTACGTGCCTGCTCCTACTGTTTGGGTCTTGAGTTGCTTGCCCCTTGTGTCAAGGACAGAGTGTGCGGCCATATTGGTCACATACAGCAAGGATTTGTCTGCTGGTAACTTCACTGTAAAATAATAAAAAAAAAAATTAAAAAAGCCATATTGAACTATATAATCTCATTTCAACTGTAAACTCCTCCAGGTCATGTATGAAATTAAAAGTTTGAGAATTTCCAAAACAGAAGGTATTTCTCTTTTATTAAGAAACAAAAGTGTTTGTTTCAAAGACCCAGACTTGATGCTAAATAAAAGGCAATAAAACAGCAAACAACATCTAATGTGAAAATATAAAATAAAGCTGTTAACATGCTGAGCAGCTAAGTGAGTACTAGCGTGCTATTCATTTATATATGGTGCTTATTAAACATGCTGTGACATATTTAACAGCTTTTCTAAGATGTTTGAAGGGGTTTCAAAGTGTGGAAATTATGACACCCTCGGTTTTCCACACATCCACCTCTCACTCTCCACTGCTGCCGATTGTGATCACAGAAACCACATAACTGATCTGAAACAGGAGTTTTAAGCTCCTGTGTGTCTTCAAAACTAACCGTGGTGCCTGTTAGCAAAAAGCAATTAATAAACATATGTGCACCCTCTTCTAAATGAGAGCACGGATCCCCTGTGATGTATTCTTAATCTGACTGCACGCACTGGACTCTGTCATCAGCCCTGTGATTTGGTATGAGTATATTTACCATTACACCTCCACTATCCACTCAGTTTTCTGTTGGATTTCAGACAGTTTTCACATGTAACATTTTGGGCTTGTCAACTATTTCTTGAACCTAACAACAGGTGAATTTGTCTTTTGTACCAAAAGCCACATTAGTAATACTAGCATTAACATTTAACTTCAAAGTAATGTTTTAGTTCTAATCAATTAATAAACCCCAATCAAATGACCAGACACTTTTAATTAAAGAAATCAGATTCAAAGTTACCCTTAGCAGTTCAATCAGTCCTCTAAAACCTAATCTATTTAACGGAAGCCCAAAGTTTACACAACTTATCATTTTAATTAAGTTGAAATACATTTGCAAGTTCAAACAGCCACTGAATGCAGTTTAATCAAGTATCAAACCAAATTAAACAAACTAATATATAATCTATAATTAAGAATGAAGTTAATAGAGGAAATTATGTTTATTCCACAGATCTTTCACTTATATTTTCAAGTTGAAACTACTGTTAGATTTTAGAGTGTAAAGTCAGTCAGTGCTAGTAATTAGTACGGCAAATCTTCCATTTATTTCAATCTGAACTGAGTAGAAAATGCAGCAATTGTTATTGAAAAATTCAACAATTACAGGGCTGTGCTGGGCCCTAATGTTTCCAAATCAATGTCCCTGCTTTCCATCTTTACTTTTCCTCTAGTTCCTCCTCATCCTTTTATGCCTTAATCTATGTTTAGTCTCTGGAGAAGATTTTAAAGTCATAAAAGTTTAAGAGGCGTCATAAAGGGTGAACATGTACAACCAACCCCTCAGAGCTCCCACTGCTGAGCTTTACATCCATCTGAGAGGAAAAGGTGTTCAGTCAGGTAAAAAATTGCTTTGGAAATGACCTACTGCAGAGATCCATTGTTCCTTTTCAAGCTGCAAGTTAGTTTTTTGGTTGTTTTCTTCTCCCAGATTTCTAATTTACTGCTGTTTCTTTGATTTTACGTCAAAGGTTTTGTAGATTTTCGTGGCAAACGTGTGCGTGGTGGCTTGAAAAAAAGAACTGCTCCAATGCTAACGATAGATCTAAGAGAAGAAAGCCCACTGAAGGGTAGAAAATATCATTCTTTTTTCAGCGTCCAGCGACAGACAGTACAGGTATTGCTTCATATTACAGCCTAAAGTGCAAAGTTGTATTCCAAAGCTTTCAGTGTCACAATAAAGCATAGGGATATTTATTGTTGTGTACCGTGGGGATATGCACCACAGTTTCTATTGTGTCTGTTTTTTTCTTCTTCCTTTTTTCCCCCCATAAAAATAAGGAAATAACTTCCACGTAGTACATGGGGCTGCAAATGGAAGATGACAGTCATTCAGCAGAATGGGGTGGCAGCCGGTTCTGTCTCCCTAACTTATGCGGCAAGCTGTAAAATAACAAGCGAGCAAACAACAAGAGAAATAAATGACTTTCTGGACAAAGGCAGCAGCAAAGCAGAAAGCATTTCTCCTGAGGCTAAGAGGGGGAATGAGAGCGAGATGGAGAGATGGAGGAGGGGAGAGGGAGGGCTGGGATACATCACCTTGTGCAGCGCTCCATATCATTTGCATGGTTTATACTCTCCAAGGCCCCCACCATGCAAATGACTCATAAAGCAGAAATAGAGACTTTGGAGCTGGTGTCAGGAGTGAATTTATATATGATTGCCAGGCAGGCCCGGTGTCCTAAATCATTTTCAATTAGATGACACTTTCAATATCGCGCAGCTGATTTAGAGATATTAAAACTTCTTCTCCGTTATCCTCCACAGAGTTGAAAGCAAGCGAGCTTATCGACCACCCTCCTCACCCACCTCCTCTCTCTTCCCTTTCATCCATGTTTTCTCATCTCCCTCTTTTTAAAGGTGCATGTCAGAGGGATCTTTTAATGGAACGATTCAGCTCTTCAAGGGGCTGCTGAGAACCCCCTGCATTTATAATGAGGGTAATTTGGTTATTAAAATTCACCATGTCATTCTGCAGGCGGGCATATGCAGAACTGAAACAAACAGAGAGTTTTTGCTTTTTGTCACTTGGGTTACAATTAATGTACCATCTACACCTCTCCAAGTGTCTTTTAAAAATAATATTTTTCTGTTTGCTTTTTTTCTCTGTCCATATATTCTAAGAAAACATGTTCTGCTGTTAGATGGTGAGACATCCACATTAACAACATACCAAAATACAGACAAAGAATTTTCTTAGCTTGGCCAAAAAATTCAACCAAAATAATATAGTTTGTGTTTAGGCTTTGTTACTTTTACAATTTTCTTTCAGTTATTAGCCATTTCAGCACATAATCAGATTTTAAGAGAAAAATCTGGGAAAAAAATGGCTCCATTGTTGTTTTGGTTTTCAGGACACAAAGTGAAAGTGGGCACACACAACACAAGCTTTTACATGGTTTCCTAAAAGCTCTACATTTTAAGTCCAAATGAAGGCACTAAAATTTGAATTTTTTCCAAAAAACGCCACCTGTTCTTTTGCACCAAAACCTTATAATTTGTGTAGACAAGAGGTATTGGAGTATAAGTATAAGAGTAGCAGAAAAGATTGTAAAAAAATATCTGAAGTAGTGTGAATGAGGCCTAAGATAATATGGCATGTATTCCCGGAGAACAGGTAAAAGAAGTATGTTTTATTTTCAAGATGACCTTGCATTTTAGACCTGTAAGATTCTAGTAAATATGAATAAAAAAATCTGAATTAATGTAAAGTTGTACTGCTTGAGATCCAGCTCATTTACTTCACCATCACAGACAACCGTCATGTGCTCCATCTTTTCTCATCAAGACAAGCATTGATCTTGAATTTCTTTAAATAGTCCTCCTTCATTCTCATTCTACTCATGTGGCCCTCTCGACCTTCCTCGAGGCTGCTTTTTAGGCACTCATTGTGGCACACTTAACAACTTTGTAGCAGCTGCCCTGACTATTTTATAAACCTCTCTCTGTAAGGCGTCAGCTTTTAACCAAGTGCAGCTCAGCTCTGGGGCTTCATCCAACCTTTTTTCAAGACCGTAAAGCTGACTGAAATTGACAGAGTGGAGTCCATATCAAAAGCTTTTCTCACTAGCATCGTTGCCTATATGCCTTATCTTGTCAACACTGCACTGAACATCCTCATCCTGTTTGTTAGATCTGGCTATAAAAGCTATATCTTAATGGATGTACACTAAGAGAATGCCCCACAGCAATGCATCTAAATGGCATCTCGGCACTCCCCCATTATTGCATTCGTCCATTTTGCCTAACTCGTGCCCTCGCCGCCTGAATCCTCCCTCTCACATCCTCCCCCTCACATCCTCTTCCTCTCCAACCTTTCAGGAACAATAAAACCGAGAATTAGATGGACATCTCCCATTCCTGCACTTCCATCTACATGCCGCCCTCTACCTCCTCTTCCTCTTTTCGCTTAGCGCCCTCCCTCTTTCCTCGCTTCACCCCGCCTCCCCCTACCCCCCCT
>NC_051432.1:1925080-2000350 GCF_001649575.2 Kryptolebias marmoratus
TCTCCATCTCCCTCCTCATCTAAACACGCTCCGTCCCCCAGATCTCTGCCTCCATCCGTCCTCGGCGAGATTGCGCGCGGGGCCGGTCCTGCTGACATGCCTGGGCAGGGCCGATAACGCGGGGGAGCCGAACAATGGGGGGAATATTGTAAAGCCTAATGGAAAGGAGCTGAAGGTGGCGGGGATCAGGGACATAAATCAGGGAGCCTGGCACTGATGGGACTTTTCAGCAGCAATAAGGGAAGCAATACCTCTCAGAGAAGCCCAGCAGAGGATTGAGGAGGGGGACCTCTACACTCCTTCCCTTGTTTCAGATTGGAAGAAGAAAATGACCAAACATACAAATGCATTCTTACAAAGACAAATACCTGCACATTTCCATTCATGTATGCAATAAATAAATAAAACCCATGTATTTGCTCGTAAAGTGTAAAATGACAGCTTACATATGTGCAAACACCACCTGCACATACACAAGGACATAATTTGAGCACTTTCTGAAGGACTATGTTAAGCGGGCACTGTGTCAGTCTATGTAGGGATGGATAAGGTGGGGGTGGGAGGGGGTTGGCGTCTGTACACCACTGTGTGTGATAACTGGCAGGGATGGATGAGTCACATTTTACTTTTATGGTGTTCTGCTATTCACAGTGCAAAGATAATGGACGGAGCCACTTAGTAATCAGAGGTGGAATTAAAGAGCTTCTCTCATCTCCATTCTGAGTCACTACAAAGCCTTTCTTATTCCATCACTTCTTACCTTCTCTTTTCTCTCACCCGCCATCATTTCTAATTATCTGGAAATAAATGAATGCCTCTGCATTTGCAAAAAAAGGTGCTGCGTGTGCTGTTTCATCCGGCTTAAATTCAAGTGAAGGAGTGAACAGTCTGCAGAGCAAGTGTTGGCGAAGGGGGGCACAGTAAGTTTGTTTTTAGAGGACACCTGTCAGTTTGAGGCTGCAAAATGATTTACTTTGCAATTTAAACATTTGAAGAACAGAACTGTAACAGCTTATTGTTAACGTAAATGTTTGGCTATACTAAAGAGGGGTTTTGTGTAAAGGTTTTGAATAATGTACTTTTTGTAGATTTTTTTTCTTTTTTTTCTTTTTTTTTAGGGGGCAACATCAGTTTGGGGAAATTGTGTTTACATCTAACAGGGCTGTTCGGACATAGCCAAGACCAAAGTGGACAAAAGTTCTAAAACAAAAAATATAATAATTCCAGAAAGCTCTATATTATAACCCTTTATACTGCCATCAATTTTGCACTGAGTAATTATTGACACAGGAATATATGGTTATTTGAACGCATAAATTTCACCAGCATTAGCAGCACATAGCACTTCTGGGGACTTAAGGTTTATACAGGAATTTCTTAATATTTCTGCTGAATACCTTTTGAAGACTGGAGTTGTTTTACAACAGCAGTCATCCTCTTTGAAAATGGTTCTATTATGACTAGCCATTATTAGCTGAACAATTGAGAACTGACCCACTTCCAAAGCAGATTTTGTCATCTTAAAACAGCTTCGGTCTTCGAAATTTCACCGCAGTCTAATGAAATGGCATTTGTTTGAACCGCTGCAAAATTTGGAAGATTAAAGCTGTTTGAAGATGACAAAATCCAATTTGGAAGTGGGCCAATTTCATATTGTTCAGCTAATAATGACAAGTCAAAACAGACCCATTTCCAAAGCTGAGGACGGCTGTCGTAAAACAATCTCAATCTTCAAAACTTGTTCAGCAGAAATTCCTGTTGAACCCTTGAATGCACCTGACATGCTACATGTCGCTACTGCTGTCACTGTTTACACTTGTTAATAAGTATAGAATACCATGTAAATAACCATTTAATATAAAATTGTCAGTGATGTAAAGGTTTGCATGAGCTGTTTTAGGATGACAGCAACCCACTTTGGTTTTGGCTGCATTCAGACTAGCCTTTAGCTGGTCAGTCCTGTTGATGTAAACTCTATTTTTTTAAACTAAAATTATTTAAGAATCTATCTACACTGCATAAGATTTTTTTCTTTTGTAATATTTACACAGAAACCCTTTTCAGTTGGGTCAAACCTTTTTTTTAAATGCTAAAACAATCCTTCCCATGAGTAACTTTTAAACTGATAATTATAAAAACAATAGTTTTACAATTATGCAATTATAGCATGAACTTTTATAAATGTCTTTTAATTAGGATGCATTTTCAAGCTACAAAAGTCAGTCACTCTAAGGTGGCATAAATCAAATACTGGATGAAGTTCTCTCATGTAAATGTTGGTTATATCACAATGCTTTTAAAATGAAGTTGGTAATATAGTTATATTGCACAGGTATAAATAGTTATAGTTTAAGTCGTATTGTACAAGTCATTTATTTAAGATTACAGTTTGGGATTAAAAATAGAATATTAGCACAATAATACAGAAAGTATTTTACTGATTCTATTTATTGACAGACACATTTTGGGTTTCACTTGACCGATTTTTAAGGTATTGTTCCCAAATCTCAGCCTTTACCTTGACTACAGTGTTATTTTAAGGACAGAGGACAACCTGAAATAGACCAAATTTAATAATTTAATGTACATTTAAAGTGAGAGAGCACAGAGTTGGGTTTTTTTTTGTGTTGCAATGTAAAATAAAATGTGTAAAATGTAAAGAACAAAGTAATGACTTACCTTAATTGTCATATTATATATAAATCAAAGGAGACAATATCATTTTCACAATAAGATTCGAATAAACTACAAACACAGTGCTCTTGACAACTACACCTTAATTTAATAGTATTGATTAAATGTTAAAACGCTCTGAGTGTGTGAGGATTGTGTTAAAAGAAGAAAAAAAAAAAGAAAAGTGAAAAGAAGTCAGTTTGATATGGTCAACAGGAGATTAAACATTAATATCACAATTACAAATATCCAAAATTGCCCAATCTTATAACGAAACATGCAGGATATTTTTAAATCTTCAGTCAAATGAACCGTATGTGTGGCAGAAAGCTTGTCTCCAACATAAAGAACAATTATTGCATGACAAAGGGCAGTGTTATTAGTTTGTCTTTGGATATTTGAGCACAAGGCTTTAAAACCATGTGGCTCAGTGAGGCATTCTTCATCCCCCTTAATTCTCAATTAATCATTCCCCTTTCTTCATACCCTCCACGCTGACACAGATAAGGGCTTTGCATAAAAGAGGGGACTGGAAAAGAAAGAATGAGGGAGGAAAGAAGAGAAAGGGGAAACGAGAGATCACAGACCTGTTAAAATAATAAGCTGCTTGAGAGCCACGTGGAGGGGCCCTGGTGAGATGGGACTTGCTGATTAAATTAAAGGCTCATTAATCAGCCCTTGACCATGACTTCCCCGTTCCTCTTGTTCAGCCTGCACCGCTGACTTCCAACATTTATTTCCTTCCATCCAAATGGGTATCCCCTCTGCTGAAGGGTCAGGGGTAAGAGTCAGCAGGAGGGGGAGAAAAAGGACCTGGCAACCCTCACCCATCTGCCTGACAAAATAGACGTCTGGCCTCCTGCCTTTGTGACTGCCTCCTAATGAAAGTGAAAACAACAAGGGGCACCAGTTTGGCAATGCCAAACAAACACGCACACACTCTTTGATCCAAACTCACAGGAATCCTTGTTGCTGTCGTTTGGCTGAAGATCTGGCAACCTGTTCCTCCGTTTGGCCGCCTGAGTTGAAGAGGAGTGAAGAATGAATGAGCGGTGGCTGTAGGCATGAGTAGGCAACACTTTGATGATGAAGTGGTTTAGGGAGCCGAGTGCCTGTTTCATAATGGTGGTGATTATGCTGAGGTCATTAGAACATACACATTACATCATAGCTGCCAGCGAGGGGAAATCCCCCCTGATTCACCTTAATGGAGAAAAATGTTTTTCCCTCATTACAAAACCCATCAATTAGGCCGTCAGCTGGTCAGTCCGTCAATCAATAAATCAGTCAGCTGCTCTGAAAGAAAATAATCCCTTTTTATTCAATATAGATCATTTATTATAGATGTTGCATGTCTTCTGATGCACTTAGATGAGAAAACATTATGTCCTCATTATGACTCAATTAATTAATCATTCAGATAATTAATCACAGAGCCCTTATTTCAATCAGAATTGGTGTGTTTTTAATTTGAGATGCACTCTGTTTGCTGACAGGGGGGCGTTTAAATCATTAATTTTCATCTTGTCTTTTGTTGTTGGTGAAGCACTCACATCTCACAGCAGGAGTAATAATTAATGCTTTGTAAAGGCACTGGATTGCAAGTACAACTCATTCATTACCCTTGCAGGCAAAAAAAAAAAAACGTGAATTTTTCAAACTGAGGAAAAAACTTGATTTTTTTTATGTTATCAGTTTTGATCACATAAATTTGGTTCTTGTTTGTATTTTGTGTTTAATTTTTTGTTTTTTGAACCATATAGTTGAACATTTTAGCTGCTATCCGGGGAAGGACCTAGAGTAGGGTGGGACTCATTGTTAAATTCATTGTTATGCATCATATTGTGAGAAAAAAACCCTAAACAACCCAGCTTCTTGCTGTTTGTTACACTACTGTAGCACAATTCATCGAACTGATCACAATAGATGTTTATAAATGGTAATATATATTCCATGATATAAATGATGTCCTTAACATTCTCCATGCTAACTAGCATGTAACTAACTACAAAAAAAATATGTTTGTTGATAAATCTGTATTTCATTTGCCTCAGTAATTATAATTCACATCTGAGAATGGAGTCACTTTCAACTTGAACCAGTTCAGTTTTCCAGTTGCAACTCAGAAAAGCAGTTGGGTTTTTTCTGATAGTTGTGCCCAGTAATCATGCTAATATTAGCGATACAAGCCATTAGCAATGTATTTCTCTGTGCTTTACACACTCAAACACTGCAGCAACATGTTTTCTTATCGTGGTTAAGGCCCCGTTCACACATCTCCAGATATTTGTACCTGAGGTTTGCACGTTCCATCCATACCTTGAGGTTTGAAATTTTTAAAAAGTATTCAAAGTGAAGATTTTTAAAAACTCAGTTTTTTTATATATATGGTGTGGATGAGAACAGGAAATATGGATCTTTTCAAACAATGATCCCATGGCATCCAGTGATCACTTTGTACCTGAACCAAAACAACACTGGAGACATTTCTACCATTTTTTTGTCCCTCACTTCATCTTGATACTGCTGCCAATAATAATTACCATTTGTTAATTAGCATTTATTAGCTATTTGGTGAAAGTATTAATAACTGAGAGGAGCTTGTAAACAATATCAAAGAAACAAAAAAAAAAAACCAAAACAACATGCAATTGTTTTAGGAAAATCTTTAGCCAAGCTAAGGATGTTCTTTATCTGTCCTTTGATTTGTTGTAAATGAAGACATTTTTGCCACCCAGTGGTGTGGCATGGGTATTTTAGTGTTTTTGTCAGAATGTGTCGATGAGGAAAAAAAAATATATAAAAAGACAACAAATATTGAGAGTAATGTAGAGATCCAAACAAACGGAAGTGGAAATAAAAGGTATATTACTGTGACTATCACCACTTTTCATGCGTAACTCAGCAAGGAGGGATTGTCAGAAATCTCTGACTTTCCAAATTGTAATTCCATTTTCTATTTTCAGCTTTTGTTCCTGTGTCTAGTTATAACGTTGATCATCCACAGTCTTCTTTTCCAAAGAATCTATTTGGTAATTGTTAACTTGCCCTCCAATTTTTGTAAGTTGGGTTGATGACTTTATTAAATCTTTCATGTTAAGATTAGCAGACTGCTGAAGTGTGTGTGTGTGTGTGTGTGTGTGTGTGTGGGGGGGGGTGTCTTATAATAAACAAGTTGACACCTTGTAACTATTTACTCTGCTTCTTTTACAATGACTCACTCTTTACATCATTTCATCCATTGCTCAAGTGTAGATTTTACAAACCAGTTAAGATTATGTCAGTGTTGTCAACTATATGAACAGCTCAGAAAACTATAAATGACACAGTAAAGACACCTTTACAACTGCTATTACTGACAACTGTAAATCTCCACTCAAATGGATGGCTTGTAAGATTACAAACAGAAAAAAAACAAAACATGTCCACCTATATTTTCGGTGCCTCATGCTGTGAGTTCCACTTCAGTATCACCAGATAAATTGAACAGGACTCCCTGACATATCTGACAACATCCTGTTCACTCCTTTGTCACCCCTGTCGCCCGATCACCTCTCCATCCCTCGCTGGCGCCTTGCTGCACAGAGGAAGTAATAGGATCTCTGGGCTACCTGACCCTAACGTATGAATAGTGCCGGCATACAAAGCAAAGAGGGAGCAGCCACTTAAAAAGAAAATGTAATGAATTAGGTGAAGGAATAGAATAGGAAGGTGGGAGAAAAGAGTGCGAGAGAAAAGTGAAGAATGATGATAAGGAGAGTATGGAAAGGAAAGAAAAAAAAAAACAAGTGCCCAGCCATGTGTGAAAGACATAATTGAAAATGTCAAAAGAAGTAAGGAATGACAGCAATGAACTGGCTGAGCATGGCAGTGCAGTCTGTCAGTGAGCTACTGCCTCCATCCTGAATAGATTCTCCCTTTCTCTCCTACATATATTGTGCCACGTGCACACCCGCACACATGAGCACACATTTAAATAATTTGCAATATTCTCCTTTACCCATGTGATTCCATCCATGTGCTCCTACTCTCAGTGACTTCACGTTCCTCTGGCAGTTATTGTGCAGGTTTGCAGCCACACGTGAGCAGCAGACTTCCTTATGTGTGTGCGAACATATTCATATAGATAGATCTGAAAGGGAAATGTGATGCCAGATAAGCACTTGACCCCGATGGCAGTTTTACCGCACCCCCCTCCTCCTCCGCTCTCCTCTTCCCTTTGAGCAGCACCCCATTTTCTGTTTCATCTCTCAAGATGAAAACGAGGTTGGCTATAGACAGTGAGTTGAATGCGCGCCTTGTAATTCAGCTGATCTGCCTGCTGTCAGGTGCGTTTTATCTCGTATTAGTGCGGATTAGGGAGGAATCTTTGCAGGCTTTGGGTGGAGCTGATGGAGAATTTAAATTAACTCTGTGTAACAAAAAGGTTTCCATATTTAGATAGGTGGCATATTTTATGCTACAGTATTTGGGGTTCTAAATTGGAGCGCAAGAGAGCACTTTATTTTAAAGATTGTCCGGCTGGAAGGTGAACCTCCATTCCAAACTCTAATCTCTAGAAGAATCAAACAGGCTTTCCTTAAGGATTTCTCTATATTTTGCTTCATCCAGCTGTCATTTACCTCTGATCACTTTCCCAGTCTCTGCTGATGGAAAAACATTCCCACAGCATGAGGCTGCCACCACCATGCTTCACTGTAAGGATGGTGTTATCAGTATGAGCGGTGTTAGCGTTACTACTTAGAGGTGTTGCACTGCTGTTGATTCAGGGAGCTGTCAGAACAGGTCTATATATACTGAGATCATGTGACACTTAGACTGCTCACAGGTGGATATTATTTAACTAATTATGAGGCTTCTGAAGGAAATTATTTGGGCTTCGCAGCAAAAGGGGCAATACACATGTATCCACCTCTTTCCAGGTTTATATTTTGGGATTAAATTGATGAGTATCAGATCTTCTGGTTTAGTTTAAGTCAATACACACATAATATTTATTTAAACAGCATGCAGAACTAGGTTAAAATGTATTTACTCTTTAAAGTGAAGATGAGAGAGTCTATTACATCAGAGTTTATCATTATATATTCAACCCTGGGACGATTTAATACCATCAGATTGAGGATAAAGACAAAAGACCATTTGATGGAAAATGTTTAGACTTGATGACTTAAGGAGCTGCACGTCCTGAATAATTACTTACCATTAATATCTGCTCTATTTCTGCCTATCTCCTTGGAAGAAAAACTGTTTCTAAGCATCATTAATTACGGAGAAAAAGGGGGTCTGAATGGAGATGTGAGGACGTAATTTACATAGCTTGATGAGTGGAAATCATTCTGATATGTATAGGCTTTCCACACAATCATGAATATTCATTTCTTTCATTTGCAACCAATACAACACATCAAAAATAGATGTGCAGAACGGAAAACAATCTTATCTGAAAATCAGTGGGTGACATGATGCATTCAGCTGCAGTCCTCCACCGCGGAGGATGTGCTCAGTGATTTAGAGTTCACAGAGTTCAAAGTATGTAATGTAAGCTGGTTCACACGGCAATTTGATGACAGAGCTCAACAGAAATGTCATGTAAGTCTTATGTGAGTGATACCGAGACCCCCTGCTGAAGAATTCATGAAACTTTGAATGGCTTACTGCACACCAACATAGTCCAACTCTCCCAGTCTGTGATGAAGCAAATGCCACCATGGCTCTGCGAGATAATAACAGACCGTATCCTGCAGTGATGTTGAAGGTGAACAAGGTAACTCATCCTTTAACACTAATAAGTGTTTCCTTTTGTTGCCTGAGGAAATGTGCTTCACTCGCAGAGCAATGCTGCCCTCTAAAATGAGATGGAGAGAAAAGGAGAACGAGGAAGGGAGGGAGGGGGGAGGGGGGAGGAGCAAATAGAGACAAAAATGGCTGCAGGGTCAAGGGAGTTTATTTAAGACTCAAATTAAACATGCTGAACAAAGGCGCGACAAAAATGAAACCTTAATGACAAAATATTAGAAGCCCACAGAAATACACACAGAGCAGTGGAAACACAATGCATGTGTGTGAGAGTGTGAACAAATATCTGTCATCCCTGCACTCAAATAAACATTACTTATATCAGGAGTACAGAAAAACAACAGAAAAGCTCTGAAAAAAAGAGATTTTAAATCCCCCCATTTACATAAACTCACATGGCGGTGTGAACAAACAGTTATTTCAACCATCTGCAAACAACCATAAGCCTTAATTTAATTTTATACTAAACATTATTTGAAAATTGATTAATATACAGTTCCGTTTACTTTGGATCATTGTAATTACATTACCATAATTCTGCGGCTCACAATGTGTTCGTCAACACGTATCAAGTAGAGAGAACTATAAAGGGCTGCACAGTATGTGTTTGTATTTCAGGCCAAAATGTGTTACCAAGTGTTTTGCCGTGTGTTTCCAGACATGTCTGCGTGCCCAGTTGTGTAGCATCCGAGCAGCCTGTGAGTGCTCCGCCATGCAGCGCATTGAGAAACGAGCTGGCAGCGAGCAAGAGTGCAGACGCAGCAAACAATGCTGTGACAGGGGACAGCCAGTAATAGGATAAGTGGTGGGTTGCAAATGTGTCAACTGGAGTGTGAATGCCATGTTAGCTATGCAAATGAGAAGGAAGGACCTATTGGCTTGGCACACATGGCTCATCTATTCCACAGCAGCCTGCCACAGTGATACTTATCAGTGACAGCCAGTGGTTTGCTGCAGTTTACATTGGAAATTATAGTTTATGAGTAATTCATTCAATCGGGGGGGAAACCGATTCAGTTTGTTTTGTTGGAGCTAAGTAGTAGTAGGAATCATCTTTCTCAAGTGCTTTGATTCTGTTCCACCGTAGAAAAGAGGGTTTTGCAAAATTTTGTAGTTTCGTTGCAGGTAGTAATGCCACCCCAAAAGATTTTGTAGTCCATTCATTTGTTGGAGAAAATGTCTGCAGCATGAATACCTTATCAAGTTACACTTGCAGCACTTCATTCTAGTAACAAAATTAGACAGACTGCATCATGCACTGACATAGCCCCTCTTCACCCTGGATGACAGCACCACTACAACGTGAAGAAAATCAGTCAGAACATGGATGTCCTTTGCCAGGTCTTGACAAGGTCTATAATGACATATTAAAAATGTCTTGGGCTCCCCTTTACGCTTAATTGACTGTGATGGCTTGAGGAGGGTTTTGAGGATGCACAAAACATCTGTAGCGGAGTCATGGTCCACCTGAACTGGCAAGGGTTGGTTGTTTCGAATTTCAAGCAGGACTGGCCGCACTGGTATCATACCTAGTTTACAGTCCCATTACACTCATTTGTTGTGGAAGAGTTGTGCCAGTGTGGCATGATGTTTCTAGTTCTTAAGCTACTTCATGACGAGGTACGAGGCAGTTGTGCCACTGCAGGACCAAGGGCATGATGTAATTTTGAGCATACTTGGTAGTATCATTGTGGGAACATGCAGAACATGGTGAAAGTGCAGAAGAGCATCTCTGGGACAGAGGAAATTCAGAAAGTCTGAGATACCTGACCAACCCTGACCTCAAACTTCATTATAATTACCATGCTCACAAAAAGTTGTAATCAGCTGCAGTAATAAACTTTATTTTCACTTCTGTTGGTTTGTATTTCAGTCATCAGTCACACGCACAGTACTGTCCAACCACGGTTAGTGGAGGTGTTGGTACGGTGTTTGAATTTAAGAAATTCATTGTTACTGGTGTGTATTACTAATGGTAGTGAGACTGGTCATTGAGCACAACAATTAGCAAATCCTACTGTTTCTTTGTGACTTGCAACTGAAATGCAGTTAAAGAAGGTCTGGTGTCATTCCCAGATCTGAGTTTTGACTTCCGAGGTAAATGGAACCCAGCATAAGAGTTGAGCAGCATCATGATTGCCTTCACCTGAGGTTTTTTAAAATTTCCTGTAATCCAGCTACATTCTAATAGGCCGTGTTAGGTGTAGAGAGCAGAGGTTCCCAAGTTTTTCTACTTAAAAGGACAAAATAAAAGACTTGAAAGTAGTATTGCTGGGTAAAGAGTACACACTACTATTAGGTCAGTAAACAAGGATATAATGATGGCACAAACCGCCTTAACAATTGTTATAACATTGTTAGTATTTATATTCTGTAAATGATATTTGATTATTGGAAATCATTTCATGAACCCCACTTGGTGTTTCATGAACCACAGTGGGGAACCAACCCCAACTTTGGGAACCTCTGGTGAAGAACATAACAGGGTTGTTATCTAGTAAGAAAGGGGCCTTACTTAATCCCAGTATGAATCTCTAACTACAACTATTCTTTAATCACCTGAACCAGAATATTTGCTTTTTTTCTTTGAATGAAACAATAAAGTAAGGCTGGTGCCAGTGTTGGGGGTGCAGAGATGGGGCAGTGTGACCTGCAGCAGAAACCAAACAGCACAGCAGCATGTTTTTAGAATTAAAAAAAGAAAAAAAAATTCTCCTCTGCATATTTCTTTGTCCCTTCAGCCCTCCCTCCTTGTCCTTTTCTCCCTCAACCCCCACTTTTTCTCATTTTCCTGAGGACGGAGGTGCCTGCCTGCCTGGCACATGACATTGATTTCCATCAGCGCTTGGAAATAACCTCAGAGCCGTTGCCAGGGCAACCTGCATCTACCTTTTCACATTTTTGCATATTGCCACTGATTTTTTTTTTTCTTCCTCCATGTCTGTCTTTCTTCATTGCGTTGGCCACGGCTCACAGAATGACAGGAAGACAAATGCTCTCAGGTAGAGGGGGTGTTAGGAGGGAGCTGAGGTGTGTGTGTGTGTTGGGGGGTTGGGGGTGGGGGTGAGGATAGAGATGGATGGCCATGCCAGGCAAGAACAGGCAGGACTGTGGAAACTCTGGCACAAAGTGTGTGTGTATTGGTGTGTTGTGGGGGAGGGCTAATGATGTCTCCACACTGGGGGTCGGAGGGTAGGGGGGGCGGGTGGCAAGAAGGAGAAACAATAAAACACCAGAGCACTGACACCAGTGGACTTCTGCCTCCTAATTAACTACATAAAGGACATGCAGAGAGACTGAAAGCAGCAAAAAGAGGGGAGATGAAAGAAATGATTCAAGCCCCATCTACACTTCTCCAGATATTTCTAAAACTGAGATCTATTACTGTGTTAATACCTCCTCTCCACACACAAAGTTTTTGGTGAGAAAAACAGGTATTTTAAAAAATATGTTTTCCAATTCTTTTTAAAAACTCAGTTTATGTTGCATTCATGTGGACAGGAGACATGGAGCTTTTCAGAAACAATGTGCCCTAAAAAACAAAACAGTCATGGAGCCATTTTTAACCTTTTTTTTTTTCTGCGTCTGTCTTACTTCATCCTGATGATGTTGCCATTAAACTTTGGCTCATGCGCTGAAATGGGTAATATTTGAAAGAAAACTAAATGGTTTTAAAGAAAAATAAACAAGTTTGGGGAGAATCTTTAGCCGAGCTAAGTGTGTTCTTGCTCTGTATTTTAATATGCTGTTAATGTGAACGTGCTCACCACCTAGTGGCACAGCATGGGTGTTTCAAGATGTAACAAAGCTTATTATCACCCCTCCAATATACACGTAAACAGAGGGTTGAAATAGCAGTTCTTTGAAGCAAAACTGGTGACATTTAAGGTTTAAAACGTCTACTATATAGTTGAAAGAAAAAATATTGTCAAATACAAGGCAAACATGTGCCAACCACAAACATACTGTATATTAATGACTAGATACAGGAATGTAATGTGGCAGATGAAGCCAAACTTGTTTGAGTGCCCCCTGTAGGCTGGCTCCAGAATAACTTTCAGTGAATGGAAACAAATATACATTTGCCTGACTAAAAAAATCAAAACACACTTCAGATAAATCATTAGGTGATGAATTCTCTTGATTTACTCAGTTTTTACCTTGCTGCTATATGTTTAAATATTCATTTAAAAAATATATGTTTAGTTGTAAGTTTTTTGATGCTAAAAAAGATCAAATATAACTGAAATGTTAACTTATGTTCAATGTGTGTTATGTATGTAAAATATACATAAACATGTATTGTGGCTCACATAAGTCAGCTGTTTTGCTAGAGAGTTTTTAATCCAAATCAGCAATCCGACTCATCAGAGTTCACAGCGTTTACTGGGAATTTAGCAGGGGGGGGGGTTGTGACTCCGCTAACTTTTGGACTTAGCGTAATGTTGCCAGATAGACATAATTATCATATTTATATAATAGTTATAGGAACTATACAATATTCGATCAATAGTTTTTGAAAAGCCCAAATTCACGATAGTTTTGGCATTTCAATGTGCTGAAAAAAAAACCTTTGTTTCTACATAACAAACACTTACATGTCATCAAAAAGTCTGATCCGACCAGCCAGCCCTCCACTCCTGTGTGCATGTTCGCCAGTCACAACACACACCTCATCTGAACCCCAATCCCTTTTGTCTAAATGTGGGAAAATAAAAATAAAAAAATAATTGTGAAACTGCATTAGTTTAAAAAAAAATACCCAGAGTTATGTAGACAAGACCTTGGATTCTTCTTTCTTACCTTACAAACACAAACCAGCGACTGGAACAACATCAGTTTGTAGTGCAGGCCATCACTGCGCTGCCACTCAAACAGTCAGCCTGTGGCGGACATTAAGGTGCTTCCCTGACAGTGTGAGCTTGTTTATGTGCATTCGATGTGGCGTTTCAGCCTTTGGTCATTTACAGTTCAGTGGTGTGGAGAGGGTGGCACGGCTGGTAATGTGCAAGCCGCTGCAAATTTGTCTGTGCACAGGAGCGTGAGGTGTGTGTGAATGAGTGGCTGGCTATCAAATCACCGGAGTGTGTCATGAGAAATGTTTCTGCAAACAGTGAGAAGAGAGGGAGATGGCCACGCCACCTAAAACACCCCACCTACCACCAACACATGCCTCTTGATTTCTCTTCTCCCCTCCTATATCAACACCCCGGCCAAAGAGCAGCCATGGAGAAAATTAATTTCTTAATACCTGATTATGGTATTTGGTCTCAGTTGGAGATATTCAATTGAATATTCCACATCAGCATGTCGTCAGTCTGGGTGCAGACAGGTAAAGAGGAGGGTGGTGTAGAGCAGGACAACAGGTTGAGCCGGTGCAGGTCCAAACTGTGACTCAAAAGCAGCAACCTTCATACACATTTTATGTGTCTCATGGGTCCATACACACACAAACACAATATATATATATGTTTTTTTTTTTCATCCAGCCAGCACTGCAGATTTGTTTTTCATTCCCCCTTCTGCTCCGACACACAGAGGATTTAAGATGTGACCGGTGCACCCTGCCTGCCACCCCTCCCCCACACATCTCACAGAAACACAATCTGATGGTGGAATTTAGAGGCCATCAGATGAAGAAAATGAAAGATGATAATCTGAACACTGCGAGGGCAGCAACCAAGGATAAAAACAGAAGAAAGATGGACATTTTGAGTCCACATCAATCTCATGTTATTTATCCCCACAGCTCAAATGTCTTGATAAGTCTCGGATAAGGTTTGGTAAACAAAATTGATCATTACAAAATTCATGAGGTCCAGAAATCCAGACTTGGTTGTGCTTTCTACTCGAGGGCAACGCTATTATTTTTCTCTTCCCCTCACAACAAATCTACACACTGAATGCCTCCAAGACTCCAGAAAAGGGCAAATTTGCATACTTCCCATAAGGAAGAAATTCTGATCATATAAATGTAAATAAGGTGAGCTTAACTTATATTTTCCTTGAGAAAACAGTGAACTGATAACAAGAGTGAGCAGAGGGGCAAAAGGGGCAGAGGTGGATGGTGTTCGTGCATCAGTATTGTTATGATGACAGAAACAAAAAGGAAAATGTATTCCATTCATTTTTCATTTATTTTGCTCAAGCTGGGACTGACTTGCTATGACTGCAAACAAACAGCAGGAGGCAGTGCTGCAATAGCTGTAGCACAAATGCAAACGCATGCTCCAAACCTGCCTTTTTCTTACAAAATGACTCCTGTTTCTCTTCGCGAGTCTCTTATGCAAATAATCTAACTCATCTGCTGCACCCCAGCTGGCAAAATAACTAGTTTGGCTTTAGTGAAAAAGATTTTTAGAGCTGTGGCATGACAGAAAACACAAAATCTAATTTCACTGTGTAATTCTTTTTTCCTTGAGACAAGCCAAACAGCATCTACAGCCAACTGAAGAAACTCATGTCAAAGAAATGCCACGTTGTTGTAGTCTTGGATTTTTTCCCTGGCTTTGCAGACCTTTTTGATCAAACGCTTAACAAAATGTCAAGGCAGTGTGTATAACACAACCACACAAATAAAATTTTAACTGCAGAAGAATATTACATGAGTCAAAAAATGTTCATGGACAAATTTCAACAATTCTGCAGACTGATTTGTTTTTTTCGCTGTAGTTGTTTTCACAGCCAGTGGTTCCAGTGACACTGTGAGGATTACCATTCAGTAACCTAGAGAAGAGTATTTATTCATTAATATTATACCGTGTGCAGCAAATGTAGTTGTGTAGAAGTTAATCAGGTACAAACTATTAGGGGCATACCATATACTTTGGGACAGCTTTCTAATCACACACAAAACTTGGAAAATGTGAATTTTCCATGCATAGAAACAGTGTGACTACAGGTGAAAAAGAACAGTACAAACAGGTTTGGTTATTAGAATCACACTGTCATGAAGCAGTCAACACATGTAGCTACCAACAACTCATCTGTGTGTCAAGGTGCATGTAGCTGATTTTCTGTTCTCTGTCACTATTCTATATGATGGAACTACCAGCACCAGTGCCACTGTCCAGACTGTAATGTGTTGTAACAACAAAGTCTATTTTCTATTTGCAACGTGTTGAAAGACATTCATCTGAACTCTCTGGAGTCCCTAGGATTTGCCAGACTTCACACTCTTGAACCTCTGTAACAATTTTATACACAAACTGTTGAATTGTACAAAAGAGGAAGTAAAAAATTACAAGGACCTTAAGGAGTATAACCAACAAATGCAAGGATGGTTAATGTTAGCTGTGTTGATGGTGTCAAAAAAACTTTCTTTTCCTTGTCATGGTTAGGGTGAGCCAAATAAGTGTGTTGTCATAAGGAGATTATAATACATGTACAATTTTTTTTTTATGCCTTGTCTTTTGCCATTTGGTGG
The DNA here is from genome assembly GCF_001649575.2 of Kryptolebias marmoratus. Classification (NCBI taxonomy): domain Eukaryota; kingdom Metazoa; phylum Chordata; class Actinopteri; order Cyprinodontiformes; family Rivulidae; genus Kryptolebias; species Kryptolebias marmoratus. Next base: position 1,940,979 of record NC_051432.1, read on the forward strand.
TGGGTGATTTTTATGCCTGTGGGTGTGTTTTGTTAGCAAAATATTTCATAAACCAGTGGAAGGGTTTCAATTAAACTTTTAGTTAGTAATCATTGTGTATGTGCGTTGACAATTGATCAAATTTAGGGGTCAACGCATATCAAAATGGCCACCACAGCTAACTGACCATAGCAAACACAAAAAATGGCTGAAACTCTGTCAGTTAGACAGATATTGAGCTAAAGTTTGGTGTGGTAGTAGCTGAGAGTCATCTGCCAACATATACCTTCAAAGAATGTTAGGACAATTGTAATGTTTATTCGTATGGACTAATAAACTCTTTTGAGTTTGAATTTATTCCAGGTAGGCCTATACAGCATGTATCAGCTTTGGTTTGTTTCTGTAACCAATTATACAGCCTGTTGTTAGGTGGAAATTTCCATGTTTAACAGGAATCACATGAGACAAAGAACTTGTCACAATAAATATAAATCTCATGAGTCTCAGGCTTAAAGGTGAAATGAAAAGTGTTTTGAAGCTAATATAATGGTTGCAATTAATTGTGTAAACAACTAGCTCCTGATAAAAATTATATTTCAAAGTTTTGGGACTGACTGTGCCATTAACGATTTCAAGAGGACCACCTGAAATACAAACCTTTAACAGAAGAATGATTGTCTCCTGCTGTCAGACCGACACCGGCCATCTCTAGCTGTCTGGATGGGAAACTCCTTGCAGACTGTGTGACATCATTGCAAAGCTTGGGGTTTCCCCTTGTTAAATGTGGGGCTCGAGTTCCTGACAGCATCACTCCAAAATAACATGTTTTCAAACCAGTACTCCTGTTAACAAAACTCGCTTCCTCTTCTGTTTCCATTTTCCCTGTTAAACATTGCAACACTAACCTCCTCAGTGTCCAACAGCGGTCTGCCACAGCTGGCCCCACCTCCTTCTACGTCACCAACCAAGGAGGTAACTCCGCCCTCACAATCTTCCCGCCTCGGGATTTTGGCACAAAACCTCTAAAAACAAGTCGTTAACATTTTAAATCAGAGAAATTAACCACTGGAGTGTTTTGTGATAGTCTTTAACTAAAAGAAAAACATGAATTTGTATTTTATTTAATGTCCCCTTAAAGCTTCACAAGGTCTTATAAGAACGAGAGATCTCCTTAAACATATTCAGAGAACTCACAGAACATGTTTTCAACACTTTTTCCCCCCAGATAATCTCATTGCAGAGAGGAATACTGAGGTGAAGTAACAGCTAGCTCAAGGGTGATATTAGTAAGTATCATGCTGGATATTCGTCAAATCAAATATAAACTCAACAAACCCCAGGGTTAATTATTGCTCCTTTTATTCAGATTTGAAGTTTTTAAAAACTGATGTTAAAAATTGCTGGTTACACTTTTTTTTTTAACCAGTGTTAACAAGTTTTGTGTTTTGAATTTGTTCCAACAGACTCAACAGTTTCCAACATCTGAGCATCTTCTCACTGGACAAAAACCTGAAGCTCTGTTTAAATTTATAGTTTTTTTTTTTACAGCTGCATCAAAGCATGTCTTTTCTCATGCTAAAAAGTGGCTTCTTAAACAGGAGCTAAAACTGAACGGTACAAAAGCACTTCCACAGATTACATCTGGTCAGAGCTTTTGCAGTGTGGAACCAAAAAAGATTTAAAAAAAAACTTCCTTCAAAGGTTCCCTGTGGTTCAAAAGCAGCTGATGTTGCAGCAGTCCATACAGTGTTACACTCAACATGTTCTCTTTGTTCCTCTGTGAATCATGTTATTACTTGATCACCTGATTAAGATTACTGTGTTATCAGAGAAATTGTGGAAACAAATGACACGTTCGCTTTAAATATTTTTTGCAAATGTGTAAAAAGAAATACTGTTGTCCATTCTGTTCACATACTGTACTTTCAAGTCTGTTTTTCTAAGAACAAATGACAAATTTGCAGCTCATATTTGATGAAACTTCAATGAACTCTTTCTGTTACAATGTAATTTTAGATAAAACACTTTATTTGGCTCTAAGGCATGCTTCCAGACCGAATGTAATTGATACAGCAAAAAGTTCATGGCTGAAAAGATTCAGGACAAGCATTCTATTAGGCCGCTTGGGGACACGCTGCTCTACCAACAGAGAAAATGAAAGGACGATCTCTCTGGCTGTATGCGCGCTGCTGGCTCAAATCTGATTATTTCCCCCACCTATTGTGAACTAGAATTTGATCTTTTCATTTCTCCAAACAAACACTCAGATTTTCCCCTCGTTTTGACATACAATGAAAACCACAAACTGTAAGCAGAGAAGGAGAAAAGAAAAATTGGCTTAAGGGTACGGTTTCATTCTACCTCAGAGCAGGAGAAGCCATGGAGGAACAAAATGTAATTCATATTATCTTGACCTTGAAGGGGAGTGTCATCACAGTGTGACTGTGAGGATGCCAACTCGGTCAATGGTGCATGAAACTGCCTCGTTTTATTGGCATGGCATTCAATCAGTTCCTCCTGGGTATATGTCCTTGGCTTTGCAGTGGGGGCAGCTCATTATTGTGCTCCATGCACCTGCCAACATCTTACAGCCCAATTCCTTTAATGCCCCCCAGCTTCTATCCGTGCATAAATACAATCAGTCCTGTCAAGAATGCAGGAATGCTTGCTATCATCCACTATTGTCTCTGATTGATTATGCAGAGCGGCCGTCCCCTCATCTTCTCATTTCTTCGAGTATCTTTGAATTCAGCCAGAGTTGGCTCAGCGCCAGCAGACCCTCCCCCATTCTTCCCATTCTTTCAGCTCAAGCTAAGTTTAGAGTTGCCGTTCTAGGCCTCATGAGAGGTGCCTTATGCTAAAAGTAACATCAGAGCATAGGTTGGTTTTGTGTCATTTCGTTCAACTGCGCACGTTCCAATTTTTGGAACTTGTTGGGTGCTGCACAGGAAGAGTAACAAGTTTGTTTCTAGAGGCATCTGTATGACTAAAAAGCAGCCAAGAAGGTACAATTATTGTAGATGCTCTAAACTTCAGAAACCACAAAAAAGTAAAGCACATAAGACAATTAAAAGTATTTGTGAACTTTATATTTTATGTGCATCTTTGGCATGTATGGTTTGGGACTTTTTTTTATTGGTGGGCATTTATATTCAATGAAGAGAGAGAGAGAGAGAAAAGCCAAATACAAGTTCTACAGGGGTTTTCAAAATATTAACTTCTGGAGTTTTGTTTTAAGTATTTTTTTATTATTTAAAGCCCGTCATCTGGCTATATCTACCTTTTTAACATTACATCACAGTTCAGCTTATGATGGAGGACCCCTAGAGGGATCCTAAGTATCATCAGTGGTACTTGTTCCACAGTTTGAGAACCATGCCAGTAGACAACAGAGAAACCTAGTAATTTAATTAGTCTTTTGTCCTTGTTGTCTGGCAGTGGTGAGCAGCTGTAAAACTGCCTTAGCATGTCGAAGCACCTTGAAGGCGAAGGGTTCTGTAGTTCACTGTCGTTTGTGCCAGTGTCGTTTCAAACAGCTTCACTAGATTCTGCATCAGCATCAGTGTGAGCTTTAACCAACGTGTCAGTGAAGCCCATTAAAGCCCAAAGCATTCCCTCAGCAGCCTTTGTGTTTTCCCTGTTTCCTCCTCTGACAAACACTAAATGGCAGCTACCACAACATTTACTCTAACTAAACAACCTTCACCTCTCCGGAGAGATATGCCTTTCTCTTTCTTACACGTCCACTGGTGACTTTAATGAAATATGCAGCTGTCCTTTAATCAAAACAAGTTCAATTTGCATACAGATAAGAGAGGGCGGTGGATGCAGTCTTTCTCACTGGTCACATGTTCACTTTGGTGTAGAAGCTGGAGGACGGTGGGAAAAGGGGCTGAGGAGGTAGGTGTGGGTTGAAAATAGTAGAGGAGGAGGGGCTGGCATGGCAAAGTCTAAACGTACAGATGGATGAGACATATTTGCATACATTAACATGGGTGCCACGCCTCAGGTTCAGCAGAGCTTGAAGGTACTCATTGCAAAATATGGAAACAAACATAAAAAGGTTATTGGGAACTGTATCAAATGGAGCAGTGTGAAAGAATTTACTCCAGTAAATTTACAGATTTATAGATATAAAATTCTGAAATGCTGGTCCACACTCAGCACAAGCCTGAATGAAGCACAAGGCTGAATCTGCCAAAACCCACATGGAAGCTTGAGTCACGTGATTGACCTACATTAGGCTGGCTGTCTGTGTAGGTAAACAAATATGGTGGAATCAGGCAAGCGTACAGTCTCAGAGAAGACATTTAGGGGGAAACGTAGGAATTAATCTCCTGCTAAACACAAAAGAAAACAGAAAGAATGAGTAAGACAACCGTCAAGAATAAATATCAGGGATGAAGCAGGGCAGTGGAGTGCCCTGCTTCATCCCTGATCTCTCTTAAAGAGCTCTGCAGCTTTTGCAAAATGTCTTCTAGATGGGCAAGTTTAATGTTTCAACCTAACCTATCTTTTTATCCGTATACATTACTCAATATATCCGATTGTAAATGAACAGCCACATTAAGACAAATGCAAAGAAAGCCTTCTACCACCTGAAGAATATGACTAGAATTAAAGAACTGATGACTCAACAGAATTTTGAAAAACTTGTCCATGCATTTGTCTTCAGCAGACTTGACTTTTGTAACAGAGTATTTACTGGTCTTCCTAAAAAAAAAAATCCATCAAAACGCTGCTGCCTGAGTCCCCACAAAGACCAAGAGAGTTGATCACATCAGTCCAATTCTGATGTCTTAGCACTGGAGCGTTGACTTTAAAATCTTATTGCTGGTTTACATACTACTAAATGGTCTGGGTCCAAAATACGTCTCTGATTTTCTGCTGCACTATAAACCATCAAGACCTCTGAGGTCGACTGGATTAATTCTGCTCTCTGTCACCAGAGTCAGAACCAGATGTGCAAAAACTGCATTCAGTATTTATGCCTCAAATATGCAGAACAAAACTCCCAGAAAACTGTTGGACTGCTCCGACTGTGAGTTGAAGAGGTTGAAGACTGTCCTGTTTGTTGTTGTCTTTGATTAAAGCAAATAATTATTTTATGCTGTTTCTGTATTCTTTTATCTTTTATTTCAGACCTTAATCAGAATGTTCTTTCTTTGAGTGTCGGTAATTTTAGATTTTTATCTTTCTATACGCTTTATTGTTCTTTTGCACTTTGTCTAAATGTTTTAATTGTTTATGTAAAGCACTTTGAGTTGCAATTTTGCTAAAATGAGCTTGTGATGGCCAAATCCATGGCCACACTCTAAAGCCTTAATGTCAGTAACTCCTTTTATACACTTAATTTATATTTTTTTCTTTCATACAAACACAATAATATTTTAGTTGGAATAAAAACATTTATTAGTTGATTTCGATACATTTGTTCTATATGTTAGCGCGCCCATTTAGTAACAAATGTGTTTGTCAATTTAATTTGTTGCTTAAAATTACCTTTGTGTTTGTTTTTGCCGGTACTTACCTGCCTTGGAGTTGCCAGACAAAAGATTGGGGCCAGGGCTCAGCAGGTTCAAATGCTGATTGGACTGCACCACTAGTTCCTGCTGGCGAGGGGAATCTGTAGTTTCTTTGTCTAGATAAGTTTCTGTATTTTAAGTAAATATGAGTGTTTAAAGTTTAATATTTTGGGTTTTCATTTTTGGGTCTTTAGTTTAGCCAAACTTAGCTGTGCTGTTATTTGTTTTGTGTTGTTTGTAATTGTATTCTGTTTAGTTACCCCTATTGTGTCTTAATTGGTCTGATCAGCCAGTATATAAACCCCTGTGTGTCATTTCTTAAGAAAGGTCAGTATGTTTGTTTGTGCAGCCAGGGTTTGCATCTTTTTGCCTCAGTTCAGTTTTTGTCTTTTTTGACCTCTTTTATGAGCTCAGTTTGTCTTTTTGTTAGTTATAATTGTTGGGTTAAAATAAAAGAGACTATTTTTCTAATATCTCCTGTGACTCCTCCTGTTTTAACTCGGTCCTTCACAGAGCTATACAAATAAAGCTGGCTTGCCTTGAAGTAGCTGAACTTCATGGGAAGTGTGAATTGGCAGATGGTAGAAGCCTTTTTTGTGGATATTTTTTCTATCTGCAGAACAGTAGAATTAGGGAAAAAGCAGGTATGAGTTTCTCCTGTTGTGTGTTTTGAAGTTGGGCGTTTTGTGCGACAGAGATGAATGACAAGCAGCAACCGGTGCAGAAAAGCATTGTTGGCTCACCCAGAGATAGCCGAGCACATGGTGAACGGGCACACTGATAGTCTGTCTGAATGGTGCACTGACTGTCTGGCAGCGAGAATGTGTCCCAGTTATCACAAAGCCAGCAACAGAACAAGAAAAGATGTGCTAACGCAACTGATATGCTTTTCTTTTCAAGGAGAAATTCTCATCAAGCTAAGAGCTGCTCAGAAAAGGGTCCACAAAAAGCAAATTTCACCCCCTCTAAAGTGACTCACACTCAGTCGTTTTCTAGTTCTTCAAGGGTTCACAACAGATGATTTACACCTAGTCCATTTTTAATGAGACAGTTGTGTACATGTGTTTCTCTGTGCAATTTGTCTGCTCAGTTGGTGTAAAATGAATCCTGTTACTAGACTTGTTGTTTCTTTAGTCCAATCCTTACAACGGTGTAGGTCACTCACAAAAAAAGGAAACCAATGGTTGGCAGAGGATTGTTTTGGAGTTTCTAAGTTTAAAAATTAAAATTACTATGTAAAATTCTGAAATGTGGAGAATAAATGTGTTGTACTATTTTAAAAATGAAGTGCAAATGTTGAGAAAAAAGTTGAAATAATGTTTCAAGACTAAGTCCAAAGAAGTGAACCCTAATGCGCCCTCAAACCGCCACTTTCTTTGTTCAGTCTATTATCATTATTGTAGCCAAGGGTTACAGCTGCACGTTTACAGGGTAAATCACAGAGTCAATCACAGCCATATTATAATACTAGACCTAATGTCCTCATCTTTTCAAGTTATTGAGACCTAAAGCCAGCAGGACCTGGTTAATTGGAGCTGCCACATTTTTGGAACCAGAGTCTGTGCACTAGAGATGTGGGGCTTTAAGTCCCGCCTACTCCCCTCACACAATCGCTGTGTCACATGACATTTCTGTTAAGCACAAAATAACTAATTACAGCTAAACATATAAGAAAAATAAATATTTGAACATACAGCAGCAAGGTAAGAACTACATGAATCAACAAGAGTCAACACATGAAAACATTTTAAGTGGCGTTGGTTGTTTAAATGAATATTTGGACCAGTTTTACAACATATATCAGTGATGAGTTTTTTTTTTTTTACATGTTTACAACTCCAGGAGTTACAGTGTCTATGCTAAAAGAAGATCCTCATTAAAACATGTTCTGAAATAGAAAGTCAAAGTCAAAACTTATGGTAATTGCAGATGATTAGCAGCTATTTTTATCAGCCAAAGTGCATGTTGTTTACAAAGCAATACTAATGCAACTAAAAATGCCAGTATCTGTAAAACTGACTGAGTTGTAGCCTTTTCTGTGTTTAATAAAATTGCTTTGCTGTGGTGGCCATCTTGAATTGAGCTTACTCCAAAGTGAATCATTTGTAAATGTCAACTTATAACTTCTTTTCTCAAAGTTTCATTAAAATTTGTTCAGTGGTTCATGAGATATTTTGCTAACGGTACAGAATAGGAACATGCACACAAACATGAGCATTTTTTTGCCACTGCACTTCACTTTGCAAAAAATATATATTTGAATGCCTTCACTGACCTTGTGTGTTTTAAACATCAAGTTCAAGCTAAAGTTTAAAAGACAAACTCTTGCTAAGTGTTTTTAAGGAAAGGACCAAGAGAATCAAAATTTTTCCAGACAAATCCCTAGTAAATTTATGAAAAATCTTCATGTATACTTTGTCTGTCACCATCTGGGCTCAGTATCCAGCCAGCACATCATCACTCAGCCCAGAACCTTTTAGCAACCTGCAGACAAACCAGTTGCTTACGCTCTGAGAAAAGTATGCAACATATTTTACAACCCTGTCAAGTTTTAAAGCTCTTCAGATCTGCTTTGTTTGAGTTTGTACAACTTAAAACTGACATGCGTTTTTGTGTTATTTAATGGCTAATTAATTCCCGCCCCCTGCTGTTTCACATATTGTTACAGCATTTTGGCTCGTTGCCCAAGCTGAGCCTGCTGTCTGCAGCCGCAAAGTGTCGCCCAACACATGCTGCTTCTGCTGAGAGGTTGCTGTTTGTTGTGTGACTTCTGTTAAAGATTTGTTGGAAAACATGAACTTTCTCGAGTAATTCTCAGTCCAGTCACACAGTCTGGACACAAAATTATATACATGAGATGCAGCATAGATTTAAATGTAATAGTGTATGAAATAATGGCTGAATAAATTAAACTGTAACACTGACTATAGGGCAGGATGCTTCATTTAATGTACTCTTTTCTAAAGGGCACAAACACATTTTTTACTTCATGTTTTATAGAAAAAAAACTTACTGTAAATACACCAGTTGTTTTGACTTAATCACAAGTCCAGTCACATAAACTTGCTTTAGCTGCATTGAGTGCCAAAGTAAAACCTGACAGTGAATCTGAATTTCCTTCAAAGTGGATTGTACCCTCTGGTAACACAACTCTCCATTTCATGTCAGGACTAGTCAAAGTGTGTTCTGTGAAAAAAGATGCTTATATTAAAAAAGGGACAACTATTAACGTCTAAGGCCTCCTTCAGACTTGATAATGACCTCGCTTCAACATGGAAAAAACATTCGGCAGAACCTAGATGGAATTTGCAGGGTCTCAGCAAAGGTCTTCAAGCTCATATTAAGAACACAATCTTTCTGAGTTTCCCAGATACTGGTGTGGTTTGATCGTTCTGTAGTTGAGAGTTTAAAGCAGGAATGGCCACACTGGCCTCACGCCTAGGCTACAACAGCGATCATTGAATCTGTTTTGTGTGTGTATTTGTGCTGGGTTAAAACAGTATGTTAATGTCATGATGTGGGGAAAAGGAGGCGACCCCAGAGCGCAGACTCATGATGAAAATAAACTAATTTATTAAAATAAAAGACAATCATAACCAAAAACTAAATACAAAACAAACTAAATACAAAAACCAAACAGACCTGAGCGGGGGACGAGCAGAACCAGCCATCAGGGAAACAGACAAACAAACCAGCGAGTAAATGGAGGAGATGACCGGGTTTTAAAGACAGAGGGTAATTAGGTGAAGTGGGCACAGGTGAGTGATAACGAGGAGCAGGTGGAGATGGGCAACAAGTGACTAACTGAGGAGAGGTGAATAATGACAGGAAACAAAGTCACTGAACTAAGACCAGACTAAAACAAAGATAACTAAATAAAATAAACTCAAACTGAAACATGAATTGAAAACCCCAAATCCTGACAGTTAATATACCGTAGTACAGCCTATGTTGTACTTTCAAAGGAAGTGCTGTGTGTTTCTCCCATTCATTACCTTACCAATTTCTATACTTAGCACTGTTTTCCCATACAGTAATTCATCTGGTTTCGTTAAAATAAATAAATAAAGTAAATATTCTGGGGTTGTACACTGTGAAATTCAGTGTGGACTCTTTTTTTTGTATTAAAATCTCTTAAATGCCCTTTTACTTTCCATTATATTGCAGTTTTATGAGAACAAAAATACACTGGACCCCTTCAGATGTCAGGTCAAACACACTTCTAAGCATGTCCAATACCCCTGCCAGCCTTGGATCTGACACTGTCATGTTGGTGCCAGCGACACTATTATCACTCACCTTCACGCTGAGCGTGGCAGCCTGGGAACCTGTTCTTATATAGACGAGGTAGTGTCAGGGGAGTTTTCAGCGGGAACTGATCTTCCCGCAGCTTTGTCGTCTCTCACCTTCACATTTGTCACCAAAATATTGTCGCGCTCAGCAGAGAGAGGCTTCTCACCGGTGAATCCCACACAGAGACCGAAACAAAAGCTGCAGCAGGGGCTCCAATTTGTGGAGCGAAGACAGCAACCTTCATTAAGCCACACTGTTGACACATTACTGTTTGTGGGGAAGTTGAGAAAGCGTGTGACAGGAGGTGTAAATGAGGAGCTGCATTAAAGCAGTCTGAAGTGGGCATGGCGCCATGCTCCTGCACACTTACATTTCCTCTCTGTGGGGTTTGGGCTGTGATTGTGACACGTTTCTGTCATTTAGAGCAAACTGCTATAGAGTATCTTCAAGACAGATTAATTACGACTTTATGGTTTATTAGCATAAACCACATATTATTAATATTCATCTGTTTTCATTACATTATGACTTGATTAAAAATCAGAGGAACTTTACAACCAGAGATGCAACCATAACAGCTGCCATTCATTCCTGATTAAATGAGAGCGCAAGATCAAAACCTTTCATGAGGACGTTTTTCCAGGCTGTTCTAACTAAAAGCTAAAAGTAGTATTTCTCTTTTTCATTGACAAAAGGCACATAGATTTATTAAAAGAGACAACAAAAGAACAGTTTTTTTTTAATTTTACTAAGATGGTATCCAGTAAACATATACAGGACATGCTACATATTTGTTACTAGTATAGATAAAGATTTAGATTTATTACCCAGAAAGAAAGTTTACAAATATTATGAAAGGAAACTGAAATATTAAAGGTATGTTTAAACCAATTTTTAGAAGTTATTGATTTGCTGAGTCTAACATTAGAACTGGTTCAAATACCTTAAACCAGGGGTGGGCAATCCTGGTCCTGTAAAGCTACCATCCTGCATGTTTTACTTGTTTCTCTGCTCCAACAGACCTGAGTTGAATCAATGGCTGATTAACAGGCTTCTGCACAACATGAAGAGGTGATTTAACCACTGAATCAGGTGTTTTGGAGCAGGGAAACAAGGAAAACATGCAGGATGGTGGCCCTCAAGGACCAGGATTGACCACCCCTACCTTAAACTGATAGTTCAGATCTTTTAACTTTTCTGTGGAAATGTTAGGACCAGTTCATATATAACCTGCTGTAGACAGCTATTTTAACAACTACAGTTTGGAGACATACAGTCTGACTGGGTTAATGAGCTGACAGCTAGTCTGACTGGGACCATAACTAAAGCTAATCTTGTAAAACTCAAAACACGTCCAACCTCAAAACCTTTATTGTAGCTCATGCCAGCATTACTTTGTGGACTTTAGCACCACTGTCACTTTCACATTAGATGGCTGTTTGCACTGAAGACTGTATTAATCTGTGATTTGTTATCATTATAGTTCCATGAGACACTCCTACTGTAAAGCAGAAAGATTTATAAAAACTACCTGAAGAAAAGGTAATGCAGTATTTAAACAAATTAAACAAAAGGAAAATAGTTTGAGCAATTTTATTTTTATTTCAAATAGGTAATGTTTCTAAAAGCTTTGGTTTTACAACATGAGTTTCACATGGACCATCACTAGTAATGGGCCGCGGACCGATATGGTCTTCATTGTATTTAGTCATAGACTTTTACAGGGTCAGCAAGGTAAAGGTTTCTAAAATCATGATGAACTAGGATCACTTAGAAGGAAAAAAAAATTAGGTTTAACAATTAAAGATGAAAAACAAAAACTGAAACAGCATTTCAGTTGCTATTTTGAGATTTAAAGTTCAATTACAAACAAAACTCATTGGAGTAAAGACCTACAATAGTCATGTTTTGTAGTGACTTTATATTTAAGAACAGGATTTAATGCATTTTTTTTAGGACACTTGCATCTGGAGTTGTACATAAAGGTTTAAGCTGCCGTTTGAGTTTTACCTGAGTACAATAATAATAGTGTAAGTTCTCTGAATAAGCCCCAGGGTTCTGAATGTATTATAATCCTTGAGATTTTTATTGCGAAAGACTGAAGGAAGTTCTGTGAGTTTTGTTGTTTTAATTGCAGCTGGTTTGGTAGTAATAAGTCACACCTCAGACTGGTTAAAGAAAATGCTTTTTTTCCTCAGTTAAAGTGCATTCATAACCCTTGGCTGCAATAATTATAAAAAAACTAGAACAAATACAGCCGGGTTCATGAAAACAGTGGGACTGCTCTCTTTGGCTTAGTCTTAAAACCCAAATCTGACTTTTATTTCCTCAACATTTTGACTTTAATCTTTAAATGTTTTAGACTGGAGTTGTTTTGTTTGGATTAACCATGTTCAGCCAAGCCATTAACTCAACAATCTTGTCTGAAAGAAACTCATTTCTTCATACTGAGGCTGTTCTACAACAGGTAAGATACTAATAGTTCATACCTCTGCTACAGAACTTCACTGAGCTTTTTCTTAAACCTTGAGAATCAAAGACAGAGACGCATACATGTCAAACAATAAAAATATCAATCTTTATTCTTTGAGATAGCATATCAAAGATAAAACCTTAGTCTACAATGGCAAAAAAAATGACAAGAACTATACAACAGTAAACAAAGTTTAATTCAATCACTTTATCTAGATAAGATACATTAATTCTTTTAAAATTTTGTTTGGAAAATAGTTTTGCTTAAACTCAACCTTTAATTTGGAAATCAGACTGGTATAAATAGATTTATTCTATAAAATATCCCTTGAGCTTTGGTGATATCAAAAATATTAACCTTTTTGGTGCTCAACTCTGTTTGCATTAATTTTTGTGCTCTTTTTTTATTTTCAGGCACAAATTCTTCCTCACAGTGATGACAGAAAATCTGCAGTACAAATGCTGTCATTTTATTCATGTAAATGTCATGTATTGGCAGGATTACTTCCGATCAATAAAGTCATTTGATGCTAGACACAATGACGTCTCAAAAATAAGGAACAACATGCTGTAAAAATGAGAAAAAATAAACTCTAGACCTACATTTTTAATCACTGTTTAAGACCTGCGACAAACTCCAGGAAGCCAAAAGGAGGAATTAAAGAGGAATCAAATGGATTACATTGAACAACACATATAAATACCTACTCATAAGTAAACATTGTATACTGTATGTGCTTTTTAAGAACAAAAGATGTACTTTTATTTGGCTTACAGACAGAAAAATGAACAAAACAACTGCATGGGACAACCGTTGCACCCTCATAATATTATAACAATATCGTAAGCAATAAAATTACAACAGTAAATGAGCAATGTAAGATGAAACACACAACACTATATAGAAAGAGACAGTAAGGTTTGGCAAAAAGGTCTGTTAAAAACATCGTAACACAATGGAAAAAAATGACAAGGGGGCTCATTTTTCTGCAAACTGCTCCACACTACCGCTGCATTCTTTTTCATTTCACAGTGCGGAGGTGTCGACAACATTTTATCCCTAAGACTATAAAGCTAATCTAAATGTCCCTACTGCAACCCTGGTAACTATACAATACTCTACACCACAGCACAAAACAAACCAGGCAGGTGGTTAGAAATTAATGTTGTTGCTTCATTTTAAACCATGTCATTTGTTCTTATCCGGACAAAACATTGGTTCAATTCGCCGTGCACAGGACGTTGTTTCTCTGCTGGTGTGTAACCAACGCTCAGGAATAAGACTTGATTATTTGAGATCTGACAACTTTTGCGATATTGATCAAAGTGAGAGCCTATTTGGATCAGAACTGAAATGTTGAGGAGGAAAAAAAAAAAAGGAGGAGGGATTCATTACATGTATTGCAGCTAAAGTTGGTAGTCCACTTATGTATTTCAAAGGATCTTCACATCATGAGTGTGTGAGACGGTTCGTGTCTGAGTGTGTGTTTGCGCCCGTCTGTGACCCTCTACATCTCGTGGGACAGAGCTTCGTGCTGAGCGGCCACTCCGTTGGCCTGCAGGTCTCCGGGCTGCACCTCCAACTGACCGTTGGCCTTCGGCGGCCCGGCCGGATGGTCGGATGGCTGAGAGATGAGATGAGCGTTGGACTCGTTTAACCGGCGGACACGATACGTCTCATAGTGGATGCTGCCCGTGATGTCTTTGATGTTCTGCATGTGCGTCCTGCAGGGAAAGAAGAGTCAATTAGCGCCGCAGCATTTGTTTACGTTTCAGCTGAAATAAACTCTCTCATCCAGCTACAGTACATGTTCTTGCCTATTGCATCAACTTGAAAATGCTCATTTTTGTTGTCATTGTATAAAATGAGACTGAAAAGCCTGTTTAGTTTAGTGCATCTCTTGAAAATAGTACAAACAATGAGTAAAAAATTAAAACGTAAAAATAAGCTATAAAAAAAACTACAAATTAAAAGAAAACACTTCAATTCACATAACTGGATTTCTGGTATTACAAGATATTTGTTGTAGGTTGTATATGTGCAATCTGATGCCAATGTCAAATTTACTCAAAGCACAAAAATAAAAAAATTTAAATCCTGAAGTTCCCTGTACATTGAATGACATCAATATGTAATGGAAATGCTTGGACCACTGCCACCGCGCTGATGACAAATGAGATGTAATGAAAGCATGAATTAATGAGGAAGATACAGATCAGCTCACTGATATGTCTTAATTGGGAGAGAGAGAAAACAAACAAAAAACTTCTCGATCTGATTGTCTAATTTAAAGGAGCTGTCAAAATAAAACTTACATTTTTGACTGCAAAGTGACTGTTGGAGGGCCAAGAGTGACAACACTGATGAAAACATTACATTTTCCAAAGCTGATGACTTCTGACTTATTTTCATTAAGAAAGTTTAATTTAAACCAGCTTAACATGCTAATAATAAGAGTGATAATAGCAGTGCTTGCATTCCATTGGGTTAATATCATGTACAGTAAGTTCATGATGTGATTCTGCTGCTAATCAGAGCGTCTGTCATCTAATAAATCTGACGTCCTACAGTGTGACACGGCTTGCTATCACGATTTTTAATAGAGCCGCCGTGAAATCCAGGCAATCGTGCAACTGCATGTGTGCGTTTGCTGTCTGTTAGCAAAATATCTCATAAATCACTGAACAGATTCTATTTAGAGGAAGAGCAAGTGAATAACGTTTAAAGTAAATCCAATTCAAGATGGCTGCCACAGCTAATCAACTTTAGAAACCACAAACAGGACTACAACTTGGTCAGTTTTACATGTATTGAAGTTAAATTTGGAGTAGCTGAGAATCATCCTCGGCACACACATCGAGCACTGACAGATTACACGAGAGCTTCGTTTTCGTAGCCTGAGAGCACAGGACCTTTCTTCTTCATGAAACAGAATCAAATTTCTCGACCTGAAAGATTCATGGTAAAAGCTTGAGAGGGAGCACTGTATTAGGTCACACTCAAAACATTTGAAGGAATTTCATTTGTATTGATTTTTCTGAGAAAAGCTTTATCGATTCAGAGCTGTTCACAATTAATTTCAGCGCTGCCTTGCAAAGAAGGCTCGGTCAATAACAATTTTTTTTTACTGTCCCCTCGCCTCCCATAAATCATGAAGTAAAATCAAATATAACATGAATTCTCACCTGATGAGGAGGTCTCGCAGGTAAGCAAACTCACAATGTGCGACGTTCTCAACTGCAAGGGGGGGGAAGAGAGAAGAAAGTGATGAATTTTTGAATCTCTAACACATTCGCTCAAACTCTAAACCACTACAAGATGGCAGCGTCGCCCACAAGTCAGCTGAGGATCATCTACTGTGGCGACATCTGCAGCAATTTTCTTAAGCCGTGATAACACACTCCTCCTCTTCGGAGGAATTTAATACATCTCATCTCTCCTCCAGAGTGGAGAGCGTTTAAATGAGACGTTTTAACAAACTCCCCATGACGAGTCGCCGGTGCCTCCGGTAGGGCTAACACATGTTGGAATTAGAGATTATGTCAAGGGGTTGAAAATGAAATAAAAGGAAGGCGCCATTTATGCAAAAGCTTTGAAATTCAGAGCAGGAAATTAAATCCACTTTGAAGGCGAGGAGAGGGGAATAGCTGCTCGGCCTGCGAGCGCTGATTAGAGGCATCGAGGGAACGCGCTGCAAGAACTGGTATTCAGCTGGCTTTTCTGCTGCTGCAGGAACACTGAGAAGTCCCTGTGTGAATTTAACTACTGTCCTAGTTACCCCCCCCCCCCATTTAAAAAAAGGGGTGGGGACATTTTGGAGGTAAGGTCCTTATGTATGTATGATACATAAAGACCTGACACCGAGCTCCGTTTGTGTTTATGCAGACATCCAGGAGCTTCCTCTCTCCTCCTGCTGCTTGGTTTTACTAAAATGCAGCCGTCAGCCAGACAAAAGCTGCCTTTTTACCACACAGTTCGCATGCTTCACCTCTCTCACCTTACAGCTCTGTGAAGGCGTTCAAAGAATCTTAGATTAAAAGGGTTCATAAGTCCAAAGAAATTCTTTTAAAGGAAAAATCTTTTCTGAGAATAAAGAACTTTATCCTTTAAAATATGATGATATAAATAATCGGCTTTCGTTTTATGAATTTGTGCCTCCTGGTCTTAAATTTTATTGACCTATAATAGCTAAATTATTCTTTTTAATGAAGGTATTTGATGAGTTTCAAATTTCACAAAAGTGAAACATTGAGCTTCTGGACTGGCCT
Organism: Kryptolebias marmoratus; assembly: GCF_001649575.2. NCBI lineage: Eukaryota > Metazoa > Chordata > Actinopteri > Cyprinodontiformes > Rivulidae > Kryptolebias > Kryptolebias marmoratus. The sequence goes on from NC_051432.1 coordinate 1,957,517, forward strand.
CACAAAAATCCTTAACCTCAACCTTGTTGAAAATGTGTGGACTTTGCTAAAAGGTTTTGTCTGTGCCAGAAAACAAACCAGTTTAAATGAACTCTACTAATTCTGCCAAGAGAATAGGTATCCAGGCAGAATCAAGCCGGAAGCTTATTGATGGATACAAGAAGCATTTGGTCAAGGTGCAACTTGCTATGGGACATTTGCTAAGTGGGGGTGCATGTAACCTGTATGTATAAATTTGACCCCGTGAGCATTAGAGAAAATCCACAATAGTTCAAATTTGCACACCCAATTCTTGTTTTGAAAAAAATCATTGAAGTTGTATGTTGTATAATCATTTCTCCAAAAAAAATGGTTTAAATAATTAATTAAAAGTCCCCAAAACTAATGGCATCTATGCCCCATGAATGAGTGGATATGAACTTCTGACCCCAACTGTACATTTAGGGACACCAGTAAGTTTAAGCACAGCATTCTCCACAAAGAACTGCAGTAAACTCGCCCTGCAGGGGAATTTGTGTTCGCTGAAAGAGTTTTTAGACGAAAAGCAGCTGCGGCGCTGATGCACTCTGAAACCCATGCGTGTGTATTGCACGTCCTGCGCAAAATGCTTAGCCCTGCCCTGAGCGAAGTGTAGAAAGCGCTGTGCAGAAGCATCAAACTGCTCACCCACTGAGCTGAAATTAGCTGATCACTGTAATTTCTTTCTTTCTGGCTTTTAAATACAGATACAGTATTTTAAACTGCTGCACTGCTTCCAAGCCACTCGGCAAAATGATTGTCCACAATCTGCTGTGGACCATGCAGCTCATAGGACCCACCGATGGGTTCGGCAGCGAGCTTGGTGCATACTGCTTTTGGTCTAAAGGAGGCTTTAGGACATAAAGTAACCCTTATTTTGGCAGAGTTATACAAAAAACACTCACACATTCCCTTACGAATGCACTTGCATGCAATAACTCTGTTCCAGCTGAGTTTAGTTGGCCTGCGCTGTACGTTCTCATGCCAAAGGAGACAGACGAAAGTTCACGGGAGTCTATCTCTATGGTTACAGAGCCAGACAAACATTATGTAAACATGTGCTTGGAAGCTGCACAAAAGCATTCTCGGACTACAGTTTTAAACTTCTGACGGCATCTGTGTGAAGATGCCTGATCTGCATTCAGAGCTGTGTCATTTTATGTGCACGTGTTCATGGTTATTACCCTCTATGGTGCCCCATTTTGTTTTCCTTCCCAGAATCCTCTTGCCATTCACTTGGTACTCCTGATCACTGCCCACAACAGCAAAAGGGATCATCTCCTGATGAGAGACAGAACAACACGCTCAAATTAACCTGGTTTAGTAGATTTACAAAAGGAAAACGGAGACAAAATGAAACTAGGATTCCCTGAAGGAATGCATATCATCCATGGAAAGATCAAAGCTGCTGATGACTCTCAGATACTACCACACCAAACATTAGCGCTGTTTTACAGAAACTGACAGAGCTATAGCCAATTATGTGTTTCCTAGGGTTGATTAGCTGTGGCGGCCGTCTTCAATCAGGCTGACTCCAAAAGTCAATCAGTTGTTGACGTACTTTGAGAGTTTGATTAAAATTCATCCACTGGTTTATGAGGTATTTTGCTAACAGCCAGACAAACAAACAGACGCACAGAGACACACCGAGACACACCTTTGACGTCAGCAGGTGTTTACAACAGAGTCCTAAATTAAACCAGCAAACTACACGTTCATCAACAGGGCTGCCCTCGGCTTCAGCTCCTACAATCTGAACGGCAGCGTGAACTCACCCTGATTTTGTCGTTGATCATTCTGTCCTCCGCGTCCTCGTCAAACTCTTTCTGGGGGTAAACGTCGATCCCGTTGGCTCGCAGTTCTTCCCTAATCTGCACACAACAAGAACACAGAGTCAAAATGTGCGCCTAAAATACAAAACTGAGCGCATAACATATGAGGCGAGGTTTTATCATCGTCAGATCTTTATTATACAAAGAAATCAGGCGTTTTCATATTTAATACTAAATAGAAAAGTAAAACCTGTTATTATTTTATAATAGACATAAGTACAAATTGTAAACTCACCTAATTGAACATGGAGTTTAGCTTTAGTATTGCATATCTCTAAAAAAACTACAGTTCAGACAAGAACACAGAAAAACACTGTAGGCAAAGGACTTAATTTTTAATAATAATACTTGCACCGTTTCTATTGTGTCTTTGATGAAACATTGACTTGATTATTCTTGAAAACTTTCTCAGGATTGTGCTGTAGCAGTGGTTCTCATCAGTGACCATCATTGTTGTTGTTGTTTTTTTCTTTTTGCTTCTAAACAAAATTGCAGGCAGAAGTAATATTTACACATTGTTGCGAGTGTTTCCTCCTCCAAAGGAGGGCGTGGCGGGGCATGTTTGAGGAGTTCAAACTGAGCTCAATTCAGAAAAAAAAAAAGTTACATTAACTTCTGGTTTGCAGAATTCAGAGCACAGGATGTTTGAGTTAAAATAATACGTTCTGATTTCAAGGAGGGTTACAGAAAGGCAAATTTTGGGGCACAAAAAGCTTTCCGTAAATAAATTTCAGGATCATACTGTGCATGAGTGGCCAACCAAAACAATCTAGCTCTTACAGCAGCCCTGCAGCTTCTATTCTCTGTCAAGGACAGGACCAACCGCTGTTTACACACTGCTACAGACATCAAACGAAACACGCAGCAGCCAAAACACCCACTGTGCTGCCTCCACCTCTCTGAAATAAAAAGATCGTATCCTAGGAGGGGGAGAAAAAAAGGAATGGAATGGAAAGATAAAGCAGCGGCAGGTGACTGGCAGGCTGCCTCCTGTAGATTTAAAATGATCCAACAGAAACTCTCAGAGGAAGAGATGAAGCGCCGATCGGTCATGAGTCAAACCAGGTGAAACTAAAAAATTGTTGTAGCAGAAAGATGAAAGATGGAGCTGTGAGGGTTCACAATCAGAATGAGGAGTCTGACTGCGCGTTTCAGGGGAGTTAGATGACTGGAACGCACTAAGTGAGAGCTGAATACCCTCTCAGGAGGAACAAAGTGTCACTTGTGAGTGAAGGCCGGCATTTGATCACGCTCCTGCACTCCTCTGTGAAGCTATCAGCTCTAATGGCAGCGTGTAAACACACATATCCACGCAACGCCGCATGTGTAAATTAAAGGGCTAGCATTCGTAGAAGGAATGCACATCACTCACCACCTGCCAAGCCAGAGTTTCAGACTCGGATCATTTTAGGGTGACAAGTGATGGAGCTGTAGCCGTTTTGGTCAAACGTTCTGTGCAAACAAAAAGTCAGACGATCAGCTACTACTACATCAATCTTTAGCATAATACCTGTACAGTTGGCTGAGTTATAGCCATTTTGTGATGGCTAATGTTGATTAGCTGTGGTGGCCATCTTAAATTGGACTGATTTCAAAAAAGGTAATCAGTTGTAGATGTGCATCCAATTATTATTTTTTGCGGGGTTTCACGAAAATTTCTCCAGTGGTTCATGATTTATTTTGGTAGCAGACAGATAGAGCACACCTAAAAACCCCAGCACATCCAGAAGTACCTTCTTACCGTCTGTTTAAAGCTGCCCCGCTCCTCCAGGGTGAGGGTATCAGCCTTGGCGATGACGGGGACGATGTTCACCACTTTGCTGAGACGGCTCATGAACTCAACATCCAGGGGCCTCAGACTGCAGGATCACAGGAAAAACTTGGGTCAAAATATTTTCTTTTCTTCCCTCTCATGAGACAAAGAAAGATGTTCTGCTTCAGGCAATTAGAGAACTCCTTTTGTTAGGAATTGATGTAGTGAAACAGAACGACCACTAGAGGGCAGAGCAGACCATCATCACTGTCTGCTATGGGTTTACAGTTTTTCTCCTGGGTGTCATTTCAGTAAACTGTAGAGAAACATCTATTTTTTTAAGTTAAACTTTAATATAGTTACTCTTTGTTTAACTTTTTTTAATTTTACTGCTTCAGTTACCTCCAAACAAATTTAAATGAAACTAGCATTCATTGAAGGAATGCATATTGCCTGGGACATCATATGCCAAACTATTAAAAAACAGAGATCTTCTGTAATTTGCTAGAATTTAATTTGTTAGAGTTTCATGGGGATGACTCTAAGCTACTACCACACCAAATTTTAGCTAAATATCTGTAAAGTGGAAAGGGTTATAGCTATTTATGTGTTGACTAAGGCGAACTAACTATGGCTGCCATTTTCAATCAGACTGACTCCAAAAGTTGATCAGTTGTGGATGTGCATTTAATGATTACTTTCAGAGAGTTTTATAAAAATTCATTCACTAGTTCAAGGGATATTTTGCTAACAGACAGATAGAGGTGACTCCATCGGTTAATGCCAAAGTCTTGCATTATTTCTTAGCACTGAAAGTATGTGTTGGGGATAACTTTCAGCTAATCTCAAACCAAAATTGAACTCAATGTCTGTCAAAGTGACCGAGTTACAGACATTTTGGTGTTTGGTAAGGTTGTTCAGCTATGGCGGCCATCTTAAATAATGTTGACTCCAAAACTTAAGCAGTAGTAGATGCAAATCCAATGATTACTTTCTGAAAGTTTCATTAAAATTAATCCAGTGGTTCATAAATTATATTGCTACCAAAGAACTAGACAGACCCCCCCCTAACAACACACACACACACACAGGAAATGCATTACATGATTGTTCACCTTTCATAGCAGCGAACAATAATAAAAAGGCACAAATGCTCTTGGGCACATTACTGATGGATTTAAGAAAGGTTTCCACTTCCCCTCCTCCAACATGCGACACTAATGGCCACTGCAGTAATTAGATTAACCATCTTTAAACTCTGTTCTGTTTCCATGTTAGTTTTTTTTTCCTCTTGTCTCAGTTTTGCCTTCAGCTGTTCCTCTGCACAGACTCCCGTCATGCAGTTTGCTCTGCCCTCCAATTAGCCTCAGCTGAGCCAAGCCAGCCTGCTTCATTCAAACTCCCAGGGGCGGATGTGGAGGGAAGGCCCCGCTTGTTCTCCACACCGAGTGACAAGCGTATCGAAACAGGATGCAACATTGGTCAGCATGTGTTACGCCGAGCACGAAAGGAGGAATAGATAAACAGAGCTGCCCAGAGTTAAAGTCAGACAAATGACGTAGAGAGAGTGCAAATGCAAAGAGAAAACGGAGCAAAATAATTACAATTAGGCAGCACATGAGAACATAAACCTATAGGTAATACTGTTATTAGTCAGTGTTTTGCCTCATCTTATTATACAAGAGCATGAACTGAATATGTGTAGAAACAATAACACAAGCAGACATGTGCTGGATCATCAGCATGACTGAGCATTCATGTATACTTCAAATCATACACGTGTCTCGTCACATGAACATATGCTGCACTGACCATAATTTCACTATATACTGTACAACCCCAATGCCGACAAAGCTGGGACATTTTTTAGGATGTGAATAAAAACTGAATGCAATGATTTGCAAATTTCAGAAACCCATATTTTATCCACAATGGAACATAGTAAACATGTCAAACAAGATATGTTCCCATCAAGACAACAACTTTTTATAGGGAAGGTCTTGTGTATTTCAGACAATGCTAAACCGAGCACAGCATCCATTACAACAGCAGTCCTGGTGTTGAACTGATCTGCTTACAGTCCAGAGATCTCAGCAGTTTAAAATATTTGACACATCAAATAAAAAGAATCTGCAAAGAAGACCCAGGACTGTTGACCAGCTAGGAACCTACATCAGACAAGAATGGGACAACATTCCCTCCAAAAACCTCCAGCAGCTGCTCTCCTCAGGTCCAAGATGTTCATAGACTGCTGGTAAATGAAGAGGGGATGACATGGCGGTGTCCCAACTTATTTTTTAAATGTGTTGCTGCCATCAAATTTAAAATGATGTTCCCCCCCCCCCAAAAAAAAAACAAAAAACAAAATAGTAGAATTTCCTATACATTTTATAAGTTTACTGCTGTTAATTGTGACTAAAACATGAGTTTTTGAGATTTGCACACCACACTGCCTCTTTTTTTAGTAACTGGTCAGTTCTCAGTGTGTTGTGAGTCAAAACGTAGCTCTCTCTTTCCCAAGAAAACACAATAATTGCTAACAGCTCGACTGGCTGGAGGGAGAACAGTCTGGTAAACGGTGCCGTTAGTGGGAAGAGCTTCTGACACCAGGACTGTGTTCTGCTATCCTGACCACATTCTTCCATCTGAATCCACAGACTGGACTCTGCTGCAAATTACCAGCCAACTACGTCAGAGTGTCGACAAATGCAAAGTGTTGATTTGGGCGCTTAAAGGGATAGTTCAGATCTTTTAATGTGGGGTGCTGTGGGGTTTGTAAACAACTGATGTGTTACCTGTTTCAGATAATTCTTCAAATGACTTAAATTTAGAGAAACTGCTTATTTCTCTAATCTAAAAAGAATTTCATAAAATTTCATGGAATGCTGTTTTACAAACTTCTACATGCTGTCGTTTTCATCTTACATGGTTATTTACACCAAATTCTGTGAGCTTTTGAATGCACAGTTAGCAGCAGCTAGCTGTAGCACTTGTGGTGCAGAACAGGGCACTTCCCACAGAAATATCATTAAAGTTCTGAAAGAATAACATGTGATACCAAATGGAGAGCTGAGTAAAGGTTTACAAAGTAAAGTTTGCATAAACCAATATGAAATTTTTGAGATTTGATTTCTTTTAAGATGGCAGCAATCGGCTTTCATCTTGGCCTAGCTTGGACTAACAATTAACTTGTCAGAATTAAACTGAATTTCTCTAAAATGAGGTCATTGAAAGAGGTATCTGCAACAGGTAAGATATTAATTGTTTATAACCTTTCTAATGAACCGTTCATTAAAACAAGCTTTAAAACAAAAAGGTCATTAAGCAGGTAGTTTTAAAAGAGCTTATTCTGTGATTATTTTCTGGCCTTTCATTCTTGGTCACATGGCAGAAACATCCACAGCTTCATGAATTGATAATGATTAGATTATTATATATAATATTAACTTTTAGATCTTATTATTTCATGAACCAGTCACTGCTAGTTTTTGCTAATGAGAACTTGATCCATACAAACTGTTCACAGATTACATTACTCCGTATGTGTTGACCGTGCTTTTATTCTGAAGGTATGTCAGGCCCAAACATGTCTTTGTTTACACGGTTTTTCAGGCTGGCTGTGAGAAATGTGTTTACATTTCGGATTCCAAAAACAAATGGGGATGCAAACCCCAACTCACAACGAGAAGAGCCACCGAAGGGTGCAACCGGCTGCGGCTGATGTAAGCTGATACACAGATACACTCAGGACATCTACGCATGTGTCAGCATGTCTGCAGCCCACTTCAGTCCACTACCTGCACCCTGTTTATATGAGTACACACACACACACACACACACACACACACACACACACACTGAAGCAGCAGCTGTGGAGCCATGAGCAGGGCTGTCAGACAGCGGGGCAACATGTCGTCCCTTGGTCGTACAGAGAACTTGTTTTCCAAGCGGACAGCTGTTGAGCTGAGGTGAAGCAGCAGGTTTGTCACATGGGTCTGTGGCGAGGAGGTTGGTGTTTGCAACGGGTGCTTAAAAAGGGTTTTTATGTGTGGTCTTCTTCTGACACACAGGTCTAAAATAAAACTACACATTCTGTAAACAACTTGGTTTTTTTTTCTTCTTCTTTTAATTTTTATTTTAAAGTCTCTGATTTAAATGATGGTTATTAACATGCAAAGCACACAGGGAGAGAATAGGTTCCACTTAAGCTCACCGGAGTAGGGAGTGAAAAAGAAAATTCAACGGAAGACGCGTTCAAGAGCTCTGCACACACAGGTGGTTAAAGGAGTTTCACAAGAGCCTCAACTCATCCGAGCGATAGTTTCAGACTAAAGTAAAGCACTTGGTCACGAGGATGCTGGTTTTATTTTAAGTGGATTCTTACCAGTGGCCGGTGGGAGGGATGAAGTATATGCAGCAGTGCACCCTGGAGTCTGGGATCCTCTTCTTCCTGTTGATGTTGATCTCCTCCTGCAGGTAGACTTCATACTGGTCGTTGATGAACTTCATAATGGGCTGCCAGCTAAAGTGGGCGAGTCCAGAAATGAGAAACCAATGAAAACCTCCTGATTACAGTTACTCAGAACAATTACAGTGGTTAACTCCTTTATTTGGTTTAAATACAGAATTTTTTTGGGTTATGTAAAAACAAAGATGAGTTTGAGAATTGTTTCTTGCAGAATGAAATATGCATGAAACATAACACGCTTTATGTAAGCAAAGGATCAACACGAATCCTCCAGAAACCCTTAAAGGGAGAGTTCAGATCTTTTGAAGTGGAGTTCTGTGGAAACTTATGAACAATTATCTCAGTTGTTGTAGGCAGCTCTTTGAACGACTTCAGTTTGGAAAAAAAGAGATGACAAGACAGACAAGCTATTGACTAGCCAGGGTTCAGTGCAGGAAGCAGAGTTGCAGTCCTACACACCTCTCTGATGCTTCTCCTCTGTTACCAAAACAACTTTTACTTGTTGGTATATATCATCCATCGGGCACTTACTCTCAGGTTTTGTCTGAATTCATTTTTTTTCTGTCTGACTTATTATTGAATACTGATAAAGTCATAATAGTGGGGGATTTAAATATTCATGTAGATATTGAAGGTGATAGCTTAAACATAACCTTTAATCATTTAAAAGAGTCAATTGGTTGAACTTAAGATGTCCACAAATCTACTCATCCTCTTCAACATACTCTTGATCTGATTCTGACATGTAACATGGAGAGAAAGGACTTACTAATACATCCTCACAATCCTCTTCTATCTGATCATTTTTTAATAATCCTTGAGTTTATATTGACTGACTACACAGCCACAGAGAGTAAATTTTATTATAGTAACTGTCTATCAGAGAATGCTCTGACGAAATCGAAAGAATCTCTTCCATTATTATTTTCCTCTGTCTGGCAAAGTAATGCAATGGAGAGCAAAAGTCTTCAATTGATACAAAATGCTGCTGCCAGAGTTCTGATGAGAGTTAGAAGGAGAGATCAGATTTCTCCAGTTTCAGCTTCTCTCCGTTGGCTCCCTGTCAAATTCAGAAAAGAATTGAAAATCTTACTTCTAACATTCAAAGCTCTCAACAACCGAGCTCCATCTTATTTTAAAGAGTTTCCTGATCCATATTTCCTAACAGAGCACGTTGCTCTCAGACTGCAGGTTTACTTGTGGTTCCTAGAGTTTCTAAAAGTAGAACAGGAGGCAGAGCTTTCAGTTCTCAGGCTCCTCTGTTGTGGAACCAACTTCCAGTTTCTGACTGTGAGGCTGACACCCTGTCTGCTTTTAAGACCAGGCTTAGGACTTCCGTTTTTGATAAATCCTATAGTTAGGGTTGGTTTGGGTTTCCTGAGCTATCCCTTAGTTATTCTGCTATAGGCTTAGACTGCTGGAGGACAAACTGACCATATTTCCTCTCTCCGCTGCTGTCTGAACTTGATCTACTCTCTGGGAACTTGATGTTTGTTCATTCTGTGTTTGTCTGAATCTCTTTCATGTCCTCTCAGTCTCCAGCTGGTTGAGTAAGAAGGCCGCTCGTCATGAGCCTGGTTCTGGTTCTGGTTCTGCTGGCGGTTTCTTCCTGTTCAAAGGTAGTTTCTTCTTTCCACTGTTGCCAATGTGCCGCTCAGGATGAGAGACTGCGACAAAGTGAAGATTCAAAGCAATCTGCTGGCTTCCTTAGATAGATAACTTTCAATAAATGAATTTGATAAAGAATGTTAATGTTTTTGCCCTGAGTTGAATTAAACAGTCAAAGTAGAGCCAAGACCAAATGGGATTGCTGCTGTTTAAGAACAACTCCAATATAAAAAATTGATAACAGTTGATGCATAAAAACAATCCTGTAATCCTTGACATCACTGTCAATTTCACCTTTTATGGTTATTTTACATAGAATTTTGCAGTTATTTACAAGGGTAGGTGTAGCATTTCTCAAAGGAATAAATATATCCTTGTGTCTTACATGCCATAGATTTGAACTAAGATTATCTTGTGTTGAGAAATGATGGATTTTTTTACTGTTGATGTCAAACCTTGCTATTAACATTATGCACAATCCCACATGATCTTGAAAGATGTCATGCTCAGAGTATGTGTTGGGGATTGGTTTCAATGACTTCAATCATATTAAATTTTAACTCAAAATCTGTAAAACTGATTGAGTCACAGCCATTTTTGAGTTGGCCGATATTGATTAGCTCTGGTAGATATCTTAAATCAGGTTGGCTCCAACAGTTAAACAGTTGTAGATGTACAGTTAATCATTACTTACTGAAATATTCATAAAATCTGTGCAGTGGTTCATGAAATATTTTGCTAAGAGGCAGAGTTGACTCCAGTAATGGCAATGCATTCAACAAAGCTCTTGTGCACCCTGAGGGAGTGATAGGGATCAGTTTTAGCTACTACTGCTCCAAATTTTGTCTCAATGTCTGTAAAATTGACTGAGTTATTGTCATTTTAGCATTTCCTAAAATAAATTTAGGGGAGAAAAAAAAAATCGATCAGCTGTGGCAGCCATCTTAAATTGGGTTGACTCCAAAAAGTAATCAATTGTGGATGTGAATGAAATGATTACTTTGAGAGTTCCTAGAATATCTGTCAACTGGTTCATGAGATATTTTGCAAACACACGAACACAGGCAAAAACATTACTGATCACCTTTCGCCTTCCAGCAAGAAAGTAGAGACTAAATATAGGACTTTCAGTGCAAACTGGGGCAGAACAGCTGATCTAGAATAACTATGTAATGTGATATTATCGGCAGCGTAAAGGTTTATGAAACAATCCACTCTCTTCTTGGCCCTGCCATTGGCTCTTCAATCCAGTCAGATTAAACGATTTCTCCAAACCAAGGCTGTTTTAGGAGCCATCTACCACATGTAAGACGTTAGTTGTTCATAACCTTTCCACAGAACGATCTAGACGATCCCTTTAATGTAGCTACTTCTGTATTTCTGATGATCCCATGAGGTAAATGAGTAACAGCAGCAGAGCAGCGAGGGAAGTGACTTCACTCACCAGTTTTCATTATTGATTTGATCTCCAAAGCCCGGAGTGTCGATGACTGTCAGCTTCATCCTCACTCCTTTCTCCTCAACATCTAAACAAATATATTTATTAGTCTTTTCAAGAATGATTTACTTCAAAGAGATAAAATCATGAGGATTATGACAGAGGAAAACAGACATGCTACATTGATATTAGCACCATGTGTGCAAAGTGTATAGGCTGCAGGCAGCTAAACATGGACATAGGCCAACCGTGACTGATGGACTTGATCTCGACTGTCTTGGGGATCCTCTCCTCCGGGTCAGACTGCACTGACTTATTACGGCTCACCTTGGATTTAAACAATGTGTTCATCAGGGTGGACTTCCCTAGGCCGCTTTGCCCTGATCACAAACACACACACACAAGCATGTCAGATTCACAGATGTTTCAAATCCTCGACATGCAAAGATAAAAAAAACTCTTGCTCCTGAACAAAACTGAAAAAGATTGCACCATATGGACATGACATCAGCCCCCAACGTATTGGTCGTATTGTGAGTGTGTATGTGCATATGTGAGACCAGATGCACAGCAGGAAACTGTGGGGTCAGACGAGCAACCTGTGGGGGCCTAAAGATGGATACCACAGACCACACAGACAAAAGACAGCCCACAAGGCGATGAACTCCCATGAGTCGTGTCTGTAGTAATGTAAATTTCTACCCAACATGGTTGTCTTCATGATTCACTATTAAGCAAACAGAGATTCCAGGTGTTGAAGGAAGCAGTGAGGCACATCAGGACTATTTTTTTACTTCAGTCTTGTTTCATTCTGATGATTGTAAAAATGGCTGCTATAATCACAAGTTCAATCATATTTAAAATAAGAACATCAATGTTTTCATTTAGCTCTAAATGCACTGAAAATTAAAGTAATTTGATGTTACTTAAAACAATATTTTAGATCTTTAGAAAATGCTGTCAATCTCACATTACATGTTTTTTTTTATTTTTGGGATTGGAGTTTCAAAACAGCAGTAGTCCACTTTGGTCTTGGCTACGTTTAGAGTAACCATTAGAGGCTCTCATTGCAATGTCATGAAGACCGGTCAAAATAAATTTTATGACAGTAAAAAACTAAATCAGCACATTTTTTTTCAATTAGATGGTTAATGTGTCCTTAAATTTAAAATTTAAAAGCAAAATTTGTGAATGGCTGCCAACCACCTTGTTAACTTATCTGTTTTGTTTTCAACCAGAGGTCTGTAGAAACAAACTTGCTCTGGTTTTATCAGTGCAAAGGTGCAAAAACTGATGTTATTTTTTCATCCTGGAACTGCATCAATTCACGGCTACTTTTCACATGCACAAACACATGCAAGAATCAAAATAAATCTTCAAACAGCACAACTTGCACTTTATTATAATTTCAGCTTTGTTTCAGAATGAACTTTTACACAAACTCAGTACCTTCATTTCCATATTTCATCCCCCCACCCCCTGTCTGCAGCCCCTGTGGGCTCAACTGGAAGTTTGCTGAGCTGCCAGGTCCTCTGTTACACCCAGGGACAAACGTGCTCTTTTACACCAACTTCACATTCAGTCTACTCAATGTATTCATCACAAGCACATGCTCATATTTTCTTTGCCTCGGTCACTGGCGCGCACACACTCACATACACACAACTCCAATTTCTTAGCTGAGGTCAGCCAGTTGAGGGGAGGCATTAGGAAAATGAATGGTCTGAATGCCAAGAGACCACAGGGACACAACTCAGACTCACAGCTGTCCTGACCTTTCATATCCTTACTCTACTTCTGTGAGCCGACAGAAACTATTTTTCCCTTTCTGTTCTGTACCATTTTAATCTCATTTACGCAGCTCTTTACACTTCACCATAACAAACTAGGAAGAAGCGATTTACACAGAAGGGATAAACACTTTATCAAGTATCCCTGTTAAGCATCCACATGTAATGCTGCAAAAGAATTGAGAAATTCTTCTTTGAAGTTTTTAGACCAAACCTAAAGGACAAGTCAGTACCAGTACTACAGCAGTAAACTGGACTCGAATGGTGCACAGGTAGTTGCAAAGACGCGACTCCAAAGAACTTTCTGTGTAACTTTTGTGCTGTACATCAAAGCTTTCTTCAACAATAAGAATAGGATCACTTTACTCAGGTTTTAAATCCCTGTTCTTCTTTTTTTTAACCATCAGCTGCTGCCTGCAGAGTACTTTCAACAGTGTTACACAATATTTTATTCCACTACTCAAGTTTTATTTGTCCTCGAGGTGTCGGAGTGCTGCAAGTGGATACATGTCCGCTTCAAGCAGAGGTGTGCAGTCTGACTGCAATAATAAAAATTGGGGTCTGTGGAAAAACTCTAGATAGTGCTATTTCCTGTGCATTTTACTTCCTTTTACTGTCACTACGGAGTGCCCATGCAGTGCTGGCTTTTTATGTGGTGAACTATAAACATTCAAACCTTGAAGTTGAAGTGTCTGAAGCAGAAAAAAGCCCACAAATTCAAGTGGTATTAACATGACTCTACCTATAATGGTTTGATAATTGGGTCACAGCATCTTCACCGCCAGGACCCCTTGTTTGGGTCTATATTTCGTTGAGCCATCACTGTGTTAATATGAACACTAAAACGGTCATGGATGAGTCAGCATGTGCATCAGTCTACACGGTCTTGATTGTAATGATTTGCAGTGTCTTCATGCTTGCAGAGAAAGGATAACTTTCATGGAAGTGTGCTTCAGCTTGTCAGACTAATCATATATTGTGTCCCACTCTCAGCCTTACAGCCTCTTTTCGTTCACTTAAGTGACTTTTTTGTGGTCATTGTGTGTTTATCCATGTTGTAGCAAACAAACAAATCGCCTGGTGACAAGTTGGCTGACTCAAAAAAATATATTCAATGAAATATTGAAACGTATTCTCGCTTAAAAACTGAATTGTGTGCGACAGTAATGGGCTGTAGCAGCTGCTGCATTTTTAGTTTCCTTACTGGTAACTGGTTAAGTACAGCAATGGTTGATTGCCGGTTTTTACACGTGGCCAGTATCAGCAGATTAAAATCGACTGGCTGGTTATTCGGGCTATCACTAGCTCTGAGTCACATTTGAGAGTTCCAACATCTTCAAGCCCACTTAGATTCATCTCTGTCAGCTTAGATTTCAGAGTTGTTTTCTCCAAACCTGACAAGACGTCAAGTTTAGGCTCAGGTTCTGTAGGAAGCCAAGCAGTGAAGGTTACTACAGTGGGAAAAGAATTATTTGATCCCTTGCTGATGTGGTAAGTTTCAGCAATTACAAAGAAATGAACAACCTCTATTTTTATGGTCATTTCATTTAATGAGGAGAGACAGAATATCAACAAAAAATCTAGAAAAACATTATATAAAAGTTACAAATTGATTTGCAAATTTTTCACAAGTATTTAATCCTCCACAAACCAGACAGGATTCTAGCTCCGACAGATTGGTTATGTGCCCATTTGACACACAGGTCAGTTACAATTACAGAAACTCCCAGTCTCAATTTGTTATGTGTATTAAGCACACCTATCCACAAAATCAGTTTCTTCCATTACAACCTTTTCCTCACCATGGGTAAGAACAAAGAGATGCCAAAGGACACTTGTGCCAACGTGGTAGATCTGTACAAGATCAGACTAAGCTAGAAGACCATCAGCAAGAAGCTTGTTGGGAATGTGACAACTGGGGATTTTAAGAAATAAAATGATCATCAACCTCTCTCCATCTGGAGCTTCATGCAAGATTTTGCTTCACTGAGTAAGGATGATCATGAGAAAGGTGAGAGATCAACCCACAACTACATGGGAGGAGCTTGTTAATGACCTGAAGGCATCTGGGACCACAGCCACCAAGAACACTACTGGCAACACACTACACTGTAACGGATTTGTTGCAGCAGACACAGTTTCCCCCTGCTTAAGAAGGCACATGTACAGGCCCATCTTAAGTTTGTCAGTGAGAGGGTTTAGAGAAGGTTTGGGAGAAAATGCTGTGGTGAGATAAGACCAAAATAGAGCTCTTTGTCATCAACTTAACCCACCAACTTTGAAGGAAGTGAAATGCTAAATATAACCAAAAGAACACCATCTCAACAGTCAAGCACGGAGGTGGAAATGCTATGCTTTGAGGCTGTTTTGGGCCAGAAGATGCGGCCATGTACCATAAAATCTTGGATGAGAGCCTTCTTCCCTCAACTAGAACACTGAAAATGGATCATGAATGCTAATGACCCAAAATATACTGCCAAGGCAGCAAGAGAGAGGCTAAATGAAGAAGCACATTAGGGTCATGTAGTGGCCTAGCCAGGCTCCAGACCTCAGTCCTACAGAAAATCTGTAGGAGTTGAAATTTCGAGTTGCTAAGTGGCAGCCAAGAAACCTAAAAGATTTAAAAGGTTTACGTTAAGAAGAGTGGGCCTTCCTGAGATGTGTGTAAACTAAATCACAACTACAAGAATTATCTTATTGTTTGCATGCCAACAAAGGTTTCTCCACAAAGTACCAAGCTGTTTCGCTTGGGGATCAAATACTTCTTTCACTCAATGACATGCAAATCAATTTGTAACTTTTGTATGATGTGCGTTTTCTGGATTTTAAGTTGATTTTGTGTCTCACCTTATTAAAACAAAACTACCACAAAAGTAGAGACTGTTCCTTTCTTTGTAAGTGAGCAAATGTATTAAATCATCAGATCGAATTATTATTTTGCTGATTGTAAGTCCTCCTACAGATTTAAATAAAAGGAGCATTTTGGTAATGACTAAATCTTATACGCAACTATCAGTGAACTTGGGGGACACAAATGAGCTTTTTCATCAAATAATTTCATGCTCACAACTCACCCACTACCATGAGGTTGAGCTCAAAGCCTTGCTTCATGGCCTTCCTCCTCATCTGCTCCAGAATGGCATCGATGCCCACGTAGCTGAAGTCGCCTCCATGGGTCTTCTCCCCCTTGCCTTGAGGGCTGGGATGGTGGGGCTTGGCGGACTCGGACATGTTGCTGTGGCTCAGGCTGACCTCTGACCCTGAGGGAGGCAAAGAAAGACTAAATAAATAATGAAGACAATCTGATTACTGCACTTGTCCTGATATCTGAGCAATACAATTAAGCTAAAAGCAAAGCCCAGGGCAACTGTGCAGCAAGTCCAAATGAAATGAAGTTAACAGCAAGTTAAGTGTGAACACATTGGAGGATACTGATCTGAGCAGCTCATTTCCTGTGTGAAACAGGATATACCAGTAATAAAATCACATTTGCATGCATCTGTATTTACATATGTATATACATTCAAGTTACAAAAACCTAAATTATTCAAATTAAAGATAAAACAGGAGTGCATCCACAGCATAACAAATAAATAATACTCATAAGGAAATTTTTTCCAACGTAAAATAGCTAAACAGTTTTATTTGCTAAGTTCTAAACAAACTAAGCCAAACTACATGCAGACCTTGTTCAGAGACAAAGCAATCAACTACAAACCAAAACATACCTCACTTCTTTAGGGGAAGGATTGTTAGTTAGTAGATGAAGGCTGTGTGCCAAGGCAATGCACCTACAAGCAAACTGAAACACAAACTCAGCTCTGCCAAATGTGCTAGTGTGTGCTTGCAGCAGCTGATACACTCCTCTCGATGTAGGAGGAGACATTGTTTCCTGTGCAGCAACAGAAACCTATAGCTTGTCTGAGGTTTGCAGTCACAGACACGATAAACCACAGATGTATGAACCCAAAGCTGAATGAAGACACACATCCTTATCAGTGTCCAGGTGAGCAGCCTGCACGCAGACAACTAAAGTTTAATTTAAGTACTTCAGCTTTTGTTCTGGTCACTTGAATTCCTCAACACACACACACACACACACACACACACACACACACACTAGGGACAATTTAAAAACACCACAACCACAAGCTGCACTGGAAGACACCACTGATGTCTTCAGCACACCTGATACAACACCTTAAAAGTACTCCAACAGGCGATGAACTGTCCTACATGACTACCAGTGCTCTTCTATTTTACACATCAAAAACCCACCCTCCTCCACACATCCACACCCCAAAAATTCAAAGATGAATTCCTCTGAGGTATTTCCTTCTCATCCAAGACACACAGAGGAACTTCCAGAAGGAAGGGTGTACCACGCCTTCCGCAGCCTCAACAATCTACATCAGTCTTTCTAAATTTCACTTCTTTGACAGTTTAATAGCCAACTGATCAACTGTGATATGGCACCACATATAGCTCACCTAAAACTTAAAACAAATCCCTGTTCATTAATCAGTAAATGACCATTGACTGAAGTTTGGTTTATCCCAAACTCCAGATACAATTTCCCTTTTTACAACATTCATTTTATCAGGAAGAAAAGCAAACGTGACATTTATGGAGCAGCACGCAATCTATAATGTAATGTTAACCTTCTGTTAGCACTACATTACAGCAAGCATAAGCTGATTTAGAGCAACATGGCTGTCCTTAAGAAACACATCACGGGTATACAGCCTCTTGGATGTGGTACATAAATCCTAAGGTATATGGATTAATTTATCTTTGCAGATGTTTCCATCATGTGGCAATGCATCATTTGGCTCATCATGCACATAAGCTGTATTAGACTGAACCCAAAAAGCACTAGAAGTTTGTTTAGACCGACAGTGAGGTTGGGTTGCTGCTACATGTCGAAAAAAGCAAGTAGCACAAACACCAATGGTGCTATCCACCATTATTGTTGACCTATTCATCCATATGTAGAGCAGCTTTTGACTGCAGCTGTCTATGCTGCACATGTGCGATTTCACACCACTGCAGGGGGTCCCCCGAAAATCTCCACTCTGAGACCTGGGTTCAGAAAGTTTCGGTTTCAGATAAAACGAGCGCTGTTGTCGTGTAGAACAGCGAAAGAAAATCAAATACCAAGCAGAACCAAAATCAAAAGAAACTGCATATTTGAGGGGGGCTGGATTCCAGCGAAACTGTAGGTCCTTCAGCAGTGAGACACATGCTGGGTGAAAGAAGTCCACTTCTTCAAGTATAAACTTTATAAGAAGTGTAAAGTTTGTGAAAATAAGATTTTGTTAGCAGAAACTTTGGAAAGTTCAGAAAGTTGAAAAAAAAAGTCATTGCCTGTGTGGGATTTTTTTGCACATTTCATCGATGCTGTACAAAACTGTGGCAGGAATAGCAAATTGAAGTTAAGAAATAAAAGAAGAAAAACTAGCAAATAGTAAGAAGGGCGCTTTGGTGCTTCTGCACTGGCACCTTTAAATGATGAGACTAAACCTCTACCGCATCAGTCTAAGTGAAATATACAAGTTCAGATCCCGACTTTAGGGCTGCCAGAGAAAATCCTACAAAACTGTTCCTAAACCAGACAGATTCAACAGCTGCAGAACGACACGTGGAGCTGAATGTTGTTTGAGAAACTGACAAAAGCAGGTGCATCATGGGATACATACTGTCTCTTTAATGGAAAAACACAGTCTCTGATCCATCTAATCTGGCCTTCAAAACGATCAAAAAGGAAATAATGCTGTAAAAACAGGTGTTGTGAAAGAAGATAAAACACAAAGCAAAAGATTTTCTTTTTCTTTGCTTCATCAAACACAAAAGCCCCATTTCAGGATTAGCTGATTTTAGAGCTTTATTGAATGAATGAATGAATAAGATGAGTTGAGGCTTTTTTTTTGCATGAATGGATAAATCCCATCAAAGAG
Source organism: Kryptolebias marmoratus (assembly GCF_001649575.2). Classification (NCBI taxonomy): domain Eukaryota; kingdom Metazoa; phylum Chordata; class Actinopteri; order Cyprinodontiformes; family Rivulidae; genus Kryptolebias; species Kryptolebias marmoratus. Next base: position 1,976,381 of record NC_051432.1, read on the forward strand.
ATTATTTCAGTCACTAGTTATTTATTTTTAAATGAAGGCAGTTATGGGAAGTATTTCATATTTTATTATTTACACTTACATCTTTATGCACACAGTTCACAATTTGCACATTTGTCTCCAAAAAAAAGTCTTCAGTTTAAATGTTGATGCAGCTTTAATGAGTCTTTTCTGAGTCTGTCACTTATAAGGTGCTCTGTAAAAATAAATTTTTTGCTGCACGTTTTGTCGAGTATATGCTCGACTTCCTGTTTGTTGCTGAGGACTTCCAAGCTGACAAACCACACCATTTCCTTTTGGCTTAAACAGTTTAAGTAGATTAAAAGTAGTTTTGCAAGCTGATTTACAAATGAGAATCACTTTATTCTCTACATTAAGCATGACTTATGACAACAAGTGTCTCCTCAGTGAGAATACCCCCGATGATCATACACTTTTTCTTTTTACAAATTTGAGTAGACAATATAGTGAAAATGCTACAAAGGTGCATTTGAATTTGTGTTTTTAAAAGCATGCACCAAAAATAAATTTGAAGTATTTAGACCCCAAATTTTAAGGAAAAGCTTTACTAAATCTGCTAAATGCTTCCTTTCCCTTTTAGGAAGATGATTCTCACTCAACAGGTCTTGGTTTAAAACTGCAAAACACATTCATAAAACCTTACTCAAATTTAATCAATAATAAGCAAAAATTGGGCTTATTGCAAATCTTTTAAACATGCCAGCAGGAGATATGTTTAATGCTCTTTCAGTAAAGCAACAGTGAGCAGCAAAATTTATTTTCCACGTTATAAAGAATAAAACACAAGGTAACTTTTTTCCTGGAATATTGATTGATTCACATTGCTTTTAACATATTTTCAGAGTGTCTGTTGCCTTTCATGCCAGTGCTGCTGCAGTTCTCCTCCTGAGCTGTAGGTGTCGCTGATGAGAAAGCAACACAGCTAAACATCAGGAAGTGCAACTGGAGGAACTTTTTTTTTTTTTTTAGAGGAACTGTCTGCTGTAAAAAAATAAAGAAAGGGAATCTGTTCTTTATACACAAACATATACATTTTTCTGTCTTCTTTTCTATTGGTACCAAGACTTAATAAACGGATGCATCTAGATTTAATCTCAAATCTCCATTAGTACACTGCTGATCTACTGATGCAGTTGCATTGTGCATGTGCCCATCTGTAAGTCAGTATGAAATGGTTAGCATGCAAATTATTCACATGAAATAAAATGGCAGCAATCCACTTTGGTATTGGCCCTACTTGGACAAGCCATTAGCTCATGAATCCATTTAGAACTTTTTTGTCCAAAAGGAGGTTGTTCAATGAGTTATCTACAACATGCAAGATATTTTTTTTCGTAAACTTTTCACTTGAAATATGTGAGCTATAGCTTTAAAACATCATTCAAATATATTCAACATTGGCCCAATAACAGCTCCTAAGGTTGGAATCTTCACGGATGTGTTGATGATTCAATCAGTTTTGTTTTTCTACTACTTCATGATTATTGTTGCATTGTCCTTTAGTGGACCAATTGGTACTGTGTGTAATCTCATCAGTTTACATGAACAGAGTGAGCATCTTTAGAAACGTCCTCATACTAAGTGTTTACTTGAACGAGTCATGAAGTTCTCAGTGGGAGGAGGGAAGAGGAGCCAGTGATGCTGGTAACATCTGCAGGACATTAATTTGACACTACAATCGTGCATTATGCTTTTCTCTCTCTCTCTACTCATCATAACTACTTGAAAGGATTAGGAAGATTAAGATCAGTTTTGGAACATGAACCACAGTCCTGAAATGTCTCTAAATCTCTCAAAACAGAAGAAAACACCAGTACAGAACCCCACTGAGAGCAGAAAACACTAAATTGCTTTTCTGAAGCCTATTTTTGTTGCAGCAGTCTTCATAAGATTCTAAGAAGATTTTCATTCTGATTTGAACCCATTCAATTGAGAGATGTTCCCCACCGCCCTGCAGCAACATTTCCCTACGCTGACTTGGAGAGAATGACCTCCTGGACAACTAAGACAGTGTTTGCCTTTAATCAGAAACAGTTTTCTGTTTACTCCAACTGAAAATCCTCTCTTCATACCACATCCAGCAACATCTCAACACTGTGCTCTCAAGCCATTCATTAGAGCCCCATCAGGGACATCCGACTCTTCATTTAATGGTAACAGAGTGAAACTAGACCTCGCGATAGTCAGAAACAAAGCCGTCGCTGTCTTCTTGAAAAGTCTCATGAAACCAAAGATTTGTGGCTTCAATTGATTCAAAAATGAGATCTGCTTAGAACTACAACAATGTTTTTTTTTCTGTTTTATTCCATTTATTTCTGATAGATCACCGTTTGTGTTTGTGGAGGAGAGGGGGAACAAAGACGAGATAATAGAGACAGACAAACAGAAATTAGGAATGTGCTCTATTCTTGAAAACAATGTGTTTTCACTTCAGTATTTTGCCAGTGTAGAAGTCCTGCAGCTTTGAATTGCATCAAGCTGCATGGCTGATGTTCAACTCTAAAAGGAAAATGATTCTACAATCCTACAGCTGTAATGAAAGTAATGAACAAAAAAAAAAACTCTGCTTTGTTGCACTGGAACACATCAAGATGTTGAAAATCTGTAATTCAATTAAAAGGCTTTGTATTTCTTGATGGAATTTAGATTACTCACTGCCTTTCACGCCAGAGTTTTAGACTAAGATTCTCTTATGAAAAATTATGAAGTGGCTTTTTTGTAGCTGCAACATATCATGCAAAAAAATATGTCTGAATGACTCTCAGAAACTACTGGTTCAAATTTTAGCAAACAAATATGTAAAATTGGCTAAATAATAGCCATTTTTATATTTCTAAAGGTCAGCTGGGTGTGGCAGCAATTCTTTATTAGGTTAGCTCAAAGAGTTAATCAGTTGTAGATGAACATCCAGTGATTGTTTTCAGAAAGTTTTATTAAAATCCATCCAGTGGTTCATGAAATGTTGTGTTAACAGACAGAAAGAGTTGACTCCAAATGGTTACTGGCAAAATCTTATCTAAAAATAAATAATCTTTGAATCAGGTCGACTCCAAAAGTTAATCAATTTTAAATGTACATCCAGGGATTACTTTCTAGAGGTTTCATTAAAATTTGTCCCTTAGGTTCATTAGATATTTTGGTAACAGACACGCACATGAACACAAGCACAAACATGGGCAAGAATATTATCGCCTGGCTGAGCCTTCTGGTAAGATCTTTAAAAAGAAAAAAAGGTTTTGATCATTTAGGGCTCATCTGCTGAATTATTAAAACACCAATCCAGTATCTACCTAACAATACTACATTTAGCCAAATATTAGGTACCAAAATTTATTACTTAAAAAGTTTTTTTTTTTCAAAAATAAAATCATTGAGGTGGTCAATTTCCTTCTCCTTGAGTTGGAAACTTGTTCAGTCCTTTCTTAGATCAGTGGTCTTCAATGATTCAGCACAGTGAGCCTAAAGAAAATTTTCTTTAGCAAATATCCAGATTATGTATTTAAAATTCTTTTTTTAGTGACAGCCATGTTTGTTTTCTTCACTCACTGTATTGTTTTTTTTCAGGCCTGTACCTCTTTGTGGGCTGTCTGCTTCTCTCTGCAGAGAGAAACTAAAGGCCAGACGTACAAATTACCATAAATGCTAGAAAAGCTGTGCTGCCTGAATAAATCATGTAAATCTGAGAAAATGTGCACAAGTAAAAAAAAAAAATTACAAAGTATATAAATTTGAGAAATAATACTTTAATTCTATTGAAATTTAACAGCTGATGCAGGTCCAGATTATATTTCCATTAGATCCAGAATCAAGACCATGGCTTGCCATTTAGGGAACTGTGCCTCAGAGCGGTGTGCTGTTTTTCTGTACTTCTACTCGGGCACTGGTATGGACAGCTCTGAAACCCTGCACGCTATCTGAATTATCTGCTATCATTTTAAAAGCATGTTTCCCAGGATTTAAACCCCCCTAACATCTTCCCTTTCCTTTCCTTTGTAAATGTGTTTCTTGGTTACGTTCCTTCCCCCCCCCCCTCCCTTCATTAAACTGGAGATGAGATTTCCACTGGCCCTTTGGTGGCTCCTGCTAAAGAGGTAGAGATCATTAAGCTTTATGTCTGCTGCTGTCTGGAGTTGGATTGATAGTCCAGCAAGGGGAAAGCAAAACCAGAGCGGACTGACGCTCATAAATGTGTTCACATGAAAGCTGAATGAATATGGAGTCCCTTTTTTTCAGTTCATGAAGGGATTTTATAGGCCTTGCCGGGACAAAAAAAAAAAAAAAAACTCAAACGGACACACAAAGACATTTAAAAGATCTGACTTTTTTTTAAAGTTTCAATGACCAAATGCAGCAAACTCTTTTCAGGAAGGCCTAACAGCACCAGTGCTGTACAGAGTGTAGTGTACATTGGGTATTAAACATTTACCAAACAAACTAAAACCTCAGATAATACATCATCCTTCAGTGTCAAACTACTGCTTTAGTGAGTTGGGCACCAACCAGCAACATGTCAGCAAAAAAACAGGTCTGGCAATCAGTACTTTGAGTTTTATCAGATAAATTATTAAGTCATTTAAGGCCAATCATTCTTTGAAGGAATGCACATGGCTGGCCCCCTTTCATGGAAGAGTTTTAAATTATGATCATCTTATGATGAGAAATGACAGAGTTACAGCCTTTTGGTTAAACCTGGAAAATAACATTATGCTTATTCTCGTGTGATCTTGCGTGATATGTTGGAGTATGTGTCGTGAATGACTCTCAGCTGCTACCACATCAAACTTTAGTATCTTTAATATCTGTAAAACTGGCTGAGTTACAGACATTTTTTGTGTAGGCTGAGGTCGACTGCTAAACTTGTTCAGCAGTTGATTATTTTCAGAAAGTTTAATTAAAACTCGTCCAGTGGTTTATGGGATATTTTGCTAACAGACAAACAACATTAAGTGCAGCAGGTAATGCCAAAGTTTTAGGCTAATGTGTGAAATGCGTTGCACTCAAAGTATGTGTTGGAGATGATGCTCAGCTACTGCCATGCCTAATTTTAGTTCAATATCTGTAGAATTGGCTGCGTTTGAACCATTTTTACGGTTAAAATGGTGAATTGGCTGGGGCAGCCATCTTAAATGAGTCAATCAGTAGATGTACATTCAATGGTTACGTTCTGAAAGTTTTGATAAAGACTCTTCAGTGGTTCATGAGATATTTTGCACAGGCAAAAACACTGCTTTGCTTTCACCTTTGAGCAATATCAATTATAAGACAACTTTGACCCATCAGCTGTCACAGGTCTTTGGTCAAAGAAGTGTTTCAGTGATCATGTCCGAGACAACAGGAAAAGGCAATGACAAAATTAAACTGGGTAAGATTAAAGCGATCAAGTTAAATGGCATGATGCCTGATGTTGTAAAGTTCCCCGAGTCCTCCTCAGAAGTTTATTTACACCCTGTAAAGCTCTAAAATTGGGCCAATCAAATATCTGAAAGGAAGTATTTTTCTTCTTCTTAAAACAGCTTCACGTTGTTGTATTTCTTTCCAGATAACATCCTTATCAGGCAAATTCATGCTTCACATGTGGTTGACATATGCATTCAGTTGTCTCTCACTTCATCCCGCAAAGATATCTTAAAGTCAAACATATGTTTTAGTTTATAATCCCATGATGTCTGCTCTTGTAAGTTATTGAAGATGTGTGGCCAACGATGGCCACAGATGGCACAAAAGGAAATTGGCATTCAAAAAAGGAAATCTAAAGAATGCCACTGGCTGCCTTCATCTGTCAGAATTGTCGTTTGTGATGGCCTCTGGAGAATGTAACCCTTGGCCTCATGTGGAGCAAAGCAGATGGTGCTGCTCTGTGTTGAAATGCAGCTCTGAAGCGTCTGGTGGAGCCGATAGCTCGTCTCAAAAGACTGAAAAAGGTGATAAGAGACAAAGAGAGGGAGCATCCCCGCCGAGATAAAGAGCGCCGCCAAAGATAAGTCTTACGCCGACGGTGACACGGCCAGAAACTCAACGACACCGAGCAGAGTTAGGATCAGTAGCTGGGAGCGCGAAACTGAGAAAAGGAAAGTCCGACGGTGGTGCAGAGTACCACTGTGAGAGCCAGCTGACCACAGGCAGAACTCGAAGCTTTCGCATTTCTGAGAAACGTGGAAGAGAAACTAGGAGGGTCCCACCGCAGAAACAGCTAACAGCTGCAAAGGGACAGGGTATGGGGCAGAGGACAAACAGAGCCCAGAGGGCAGTAAATCAGGAACCCACTAAGTATGAAGTGGTAAAATGGGCTGACTGGTTCAAATAGTTCCACTCTGAATGTGACGCAGCAGTTTTTGAAGGGAAATGAGGAGCATTACGCTGTTAAGAAATGACTTTTAAAGGAAGACGGTACTTTCTCTTCCCATCGCTCCATCAGGTTCAAATGAGAGAGATTTCTAATTAATTAAGTAAAGTAAGTTAAATTATTGCCCGACACAAAAAGGTAGGCGATGATGTTTTTGATTGAGCGTGTACGCATTTGTCTGCCTGTTACCAAAATATCTTGTGAACTACTGGGCATTTTGTACTGAAATACTCAGAAAGTAATCATTACATCTGCATCTAAACCTGAATAACTGTTGAAGTTAACCTGGTTCAAGCTGGCTGCCACAGATAAGCAACACCAGTAGAAACAACAAAAGGCTATAACGCAGTCAATTTTACAAATATTGAGCTCAAATCTAGCGTGGTAGTAGCTGACAGCCGTCCCTAACACATACTCTGAGCTCGAACTGACTGCACAAGATCTTTGTTTTCGGACTCTACCGTTAACTATAGGAGTTGACCCTGTTTGTCTGTTGGCAAAATACCTCATGAAGCACTGGGTGGATTTTGATAAAACTCTCAGAAAATAATCAATGGATGAACATCTAAAACTGATTAACTGCTGCAGTCAACATGATTCAAGGTAGCAGCCACAGCCAACTGAGTTTAGCAAAAACGAAATGGCTGTAATCCAGTCAATGTTTCAGATATAGAGCTAAAATATGGTATGGTATTACCTGAAATTAATTTACAACACATATGCCAAACACATTGTGTAACATCTTGCAATATTTTGTGACTTTGCTCATAATGTTATTTTCAAGATTTGACAATAACAGCTACAACTCTGTCATTGCTCAACATAAGGTGATAGTTTAAAACGCTAGCATGAAAGGTGACGAGCAAATTGCACTTCTTCAAGGAATTTCAGGCCTTTAATTTAGTTAGAGGGAATAAAACAGCCCTGTTTTAGTCTAAATTGAATTATATAAATTATAGATGATTCATCTACAAACCTATTTGACAAATACTATTATTTTTAGGGTGTGCAATAAAATATTGAGTATTTGTGACCATATATACTGTAAAAAACAATGGTCAATTTTAAAAATTATTATTTAATAAAACTTTAACTGTTTTGCACCTCATTCAACATACTGTGTTTTTGTAATCAACCCACACTACATGAGATCAACGTAGTTGCATTCATTCTTATATGTGAAACATGTGCCATGAAAACTGTAAAAGTACAAGAGGCAAACTGACTTGAATTTAAATAACCATGCGGTATTTGTCTGCAAGCCAAAACCAAATCCATAACTTCCAGTTATAATCACTGAATCAAAAACTGACAGATGACCTATAATTACTTAATTATTCTGGCAAAGCGCTGAAGAGGAAACCACCACCACTTTACCTCCCCCCATCTAGTGTTAACAGGGCGAAGAGCTGTCAGCGCTGAGAGGACACAACATGTCTGACTTCCTCTTAGCAATGGCACACATGTAGAGCAGAAAAAGAAAAAAAAAAAAACCTCTCCTCTGGGCAACGATGGGGGAAGACCGGTTTGCAGAACTGTGTCACTTCTGACTAAATAATGTTGCTTTTTGGGAAAATATTTTTTTTTGTTTTTTTCTACAATCTGGAGGCAAATATAACAAAACAAAAATTATTAAAGGTCATCCTTGAAGGAATACATATGCCCGCTGTGTGTTAAACTAAGATTATTTTATGTTGATAAATGACAGAGTTGTAGCCATTTTGGTCAAACCTTGAAAACAGAATTATGTATAATGTCATGCAGCATTGCAAAATCTCACATAATTTGACATGATCTATGAGCCCTCAGAGTATGTGTTATGAATAACTCTCAGCTACTACCATGGCAAATTTTAGCTCAAGGTCTGTAAAATTCACCAAATTTTTGTACAGGCTAAAGGTGATGAGCTGTAGCGGCCATCTTGATTTAGGTTGCCTCCAACAGCAAATCATTTGTAGATGTACATTCAATGATTACTTTCTGAAAGTTTCATTAAAATCTGCTCTGCAAAAACACTGTTGCTCTGCAGAAATTCCATGTGCAACAAGGACTTTACTTTAGACATGCAGCTAAGGACCAATAAATACAAACTATAATGAGAAAAACAAACATCTTTAAGCACTTGTGTTGTTCACTTCCTCTCAGCTCTGCCGCCCAGAGGCAAATACTTCGGTGAAAAACCCCAAAAGTGGGTTATGACTGTCCAACATGGTGGCAACGACAAGCTGAGCACAAACGGAAGTGCTTTTGCATTCAAAGAATCGAGGTTTGAAATATGCCAGCAGGAGCACGTGACTCCTGAAATGATCTAGCTGACATGATTAAAGGGAGAAGCAGCACAAAAATCGGGAGGTATTGATTTCATGGTACTGATACAAAACACGTGTAGTCAAGATTTTAATCACAAGGGATTGAATTACTTTGTATCAGCAACTTAATCTGATTAGCAAGCACACAAACAATGGCTGGGGGAATTTAAGGAATAAGTGTGAGTGATATCTAATGTGTTTTGGGTGCAGAGTAATGCCTGCTGGGTAAACTAAAATGTCATGTTAGTTCATTTTCTAAAACAGCATGCTTAGTTGGTATTGTGGTGGTGTTTAAGAAAACATCCTCGTGCATCGTATTCCTACAGAGTTAAGCTTGTATATCAGTGAGCTGGGACTGCCGGCAACTAGTTGGAGAGAGAATCGCAGAAAAATATGCAAATCTTCGCTTGGAGTTATACTAACTAGTTTTTACTATGTCTGTGTGTTTGTCTGTAGTGTTAGCAAAATATCTCCTGAACCTCTGGATGGATTTTAATGAAACCGTCAGAAACTAATCAATGGATGTACATCTACAACTAATGAACCATTGGAGTCAATCCAATTTAAGATGGCCGCCACAGTCAACTGACTTGAGGAGACATGAAAATGGTAACAACTCAGTCAATTTGACAGATATTGAGCTAAAAAATTGGTGTTGGTGGTAGCTAGGAGTTGTCCTGAACACATATTCTAAACACTACACATTGAGCAATGTTTTTGCTCCGACCTTTGACATTTTAACATTGTCTGTCTGTTAGCAAAATATCTCATGAAGCACTGGACTGAATTTTAAGAAACTCTTAGAATGTGGTCCTTGAATGTGCATCTACAACCCATTACTGCTTGGAGTCAAACCAATTTAAGAGGGCCACTGCACCTAATTGACCTTAGCCTAGACAAAAATGGCTATAACCCAGTCAATTGTACACATACTCTGCTAATTTGGGTGCAGTAGTAGCTTAGAGTCACCCTCAACCACTAAACATCTCACAAAATCTCACAATAACACATGAGATTTACAAGGTTTGACCAAAACAGCTATTTGTCACCATAAGATGTTCTTAGTCGGAAACTCTAGCATGTAAGGCAATGGGCAACATGCATTCCTTCAAGGATTACTGGATTTTTAATTGGTTCAGTTAGTTGTCTCTGTTGTTGGTTTTTTATTTAACTTGAATGTTTTAACGCAGCATCCAAGCGTGCAACTATTCACTCATAGCAAACTTGAAAAAAGTGGGCCTTGTGACACCACCAAACACATGATTAACAAAGAACAGATTGGTTTTCGGGGCTTGAAGCGAACTAACTTTCTTCTCACCAAAGACACCTAACAGAATTAGAAGAGGCCTTAGAGAGCACATTGGTTTGTCAAAAGGAAATCACATCCAAACGTTTTGGCTCCAATCCCATGCGTTAGATCAAACTGAAAACTGTGATATGATGAGAGGAGGTGAGGCTGAAGAGGCAAACAGCAGACATTTGGTTTAAACAGTAAGTCAGGCCTATTGTGATTCATTTGCTTGTTGACTCATTTTCAGATATCTGACTATTCATGCATGCTGCAGAGCAGAGGACACAATGGGGTGGGAAAGGAAGAAAGAAAAAGGAGAGGGGAGGAGGAAAGTGAGGGGGGTGTGGGGGGTGGAAGAATGGGAGTGCTGAACCCCCAAACTCTTCCCAATGGCTGAACAATGAGAAAAGGAGAAAAAGCAGATATACTGGTAAGTATAAAGCTGTCAAGCCAAATTCTGGTCTTTCTTCAGACCTCCTAATAAAATATGCTCAGCTTTCACCTCCCAGCTTCAAAACTTCATTCCCAGCACACTGAGGACACCTGGGAAACTAACTCCAACATGTAGCCCCACAATAACACCCCTCACTGTGTTTCTCTTTCCATTCTTCCAAGCCTGGCTCCTCTTCCCTTCCTTAAAATCACCTCCAACTCGCACAGCAAGGCAGAAAACAGACCATTTTGATCAAAAATGAACAACTCACCCAACCCTTTCCTCTCCTTTTCTTTCTTTCCTCCTCTCCTACTCTCCTTCTTTCTCAATCACAGCTTCAGCTCGTGAGGCTGGACTGCCTCTGCTGGCTGGCCACGCCCACACATGGTCACGTGACCGCCATCCCAAGTGGACTGGAAGGGATTGAGCAGTCACACCCCTCATTCAGAGAAAGTGAAGGGAGAACTTTGTGGGTGTTGTATGCTGTACCAAACCACGTGTGACTCAGTAAACGTACTTGGAGAAAAAAAATATAGAAAATATGAAAAAATATACATAAATAATACAGTGTCTGGGTACAAGTGTGTGTGAGAGAGATAGTTTGACAACATGGCAATATCCTACTCTCTGGTTGTTTCCATTTACTCTCTCCCTCCCACTTCTTTGTTTCACCAATGGGGGTATTAAATTATATGTGTGTGTGTGTGTGTGTGTGTGTGTGTGTGTGTGTGTGTGTGTGTGTGTGTGTGTGTGTGTGTGTGTGTGTGTGTGTGTGTGTAGGGGGACATGCTGAAAAGATTTGGTCTTCTCCGAACTCTCTCTGTCTGAACAAACACACAAACACACACATCAACATCCCTCTAGCTGTGGCTGACGCATGACTAAACCCATGACTAACACACAGCAGTTCTATATTTAGAGAGGTAAAGCTTGGCTGTAGGAGTAATTTGTAAAGGTACTTATTTCTTGACAGTTTCTCTATGCTAGATATGCTAAGCTACTATTAGCTTAGCATAACAAGGACTAAAGGCTGATTTATACTCAATGAGAAGTGAATATATCTGCTCTCATTAACGTAGTTGTGTGATGAAAATCGTGTCAGTTTGTTCTCATGGGAACTCTCCGAGCACGTTCTTGACACAAGGTCCGGGCAGAACTTTTTCTCGCAGGAGGTAATGTGTGACAAATATTGTGTGATTGGTCAGATGTTATTGCGGGCGTGTTTATGCATAAAAGCAGGGAAGCTTTAATGGAGTCATTTTGCTTCTACTGTTCCGCTGGCCGAGGCTGAAAGTAAAGCCTTCTTTACGATGTGTCCAGCAAAACATATCAAGATAGTCAAATGGTAAAGAAGGAGATATCACAGATATTGTGCACAGAGGAGACCGCACGGAGTCACAGGCGGCTCTGTGTGGCTGTGCTGGCCGGGGGGAAGTTTTGTGCACCGGTTGCAGAAATGGTGGCGGTCTCTTTGTGACGAGTTTGCAAATGCCAAACGGCGTGCACTGTCTCCGTCTGTTTATTAAAAATGTCTGGTCGTGGTATGGGAACCAAAAATCTATACAGGGACAGGAGAGTTGAGAAGCTGGCAGGAAGAAACCTGCTCTGGCACTGTGGGAGGAGGGATGTGCTACCCAGGAGTTCTGATCCGAGTGTCTTGTGGACGATGAAAGGTGTGTGAAAACCAACGTCTCACAACTACATGACCTCGATCCAACTTCTTATGGTGTATGGTGACCCTTATAGGCACCCCTGCCATGTAAGACACCCTCGTTGCAGGAAGAGATATTTGATTGACCCAAATATCACATATAACAACACTGTGCTGCACACCAATGTGTAATGTGTTCTGCCTGTATTTTCTCTCTTGAGTATAAAATGTTCAAGTGAAAACAAATGTCTTACAGCCATGTGAGCAAGAGCCAATTTCTTCAATTTTCATGGAGTACAGATTCAGCTTAAAGGCTCAGGAAGACAGATTGTCTTGATAAAAACACTGTAAAAACTCACTGAATGATTCCAGATTGAATCCTACTGTATTTACTGTATGTGTGACCATTTCCTGGATAGATGTGCGAGTTAGTTTAAGTCAAGTCAAGTCACACATCATGAAAACACAAAAATTCAAAGTCAATGACTGAACATTGCTGAAATTTGAAAATGTCAGGCAAATAAACAATGATATGATACAAGTTAACTGTTTGTTCTGCAGTTTTAGGCAATGATCTGCTATAAGCCAGGGCTGCAGCAACTGACTGTAAAATAATGTTTTCTTGGGTAAACAAACACACGTAGTTGGCATCCAGTCACAAATTAGCTTACAATTTTTATTTTAAGCACACATTAAGCATCAGTATGAGAAAAATATTGTGTAGATTTTGTTTCTCACTTTATGAATTTCTTTATCCAGTCATCACTTTGCAATGAGTACCTTTAACATGCTCCAATTTGCAAATATGCATTTCACATGGGCCCTGTGATGGACTTGACACATGTCCAGGTGTACCCTATTTCTCACACAATGACCGCTGGAGATAGGCACCAGCTGCCCCTCGACCCAGAAAGAAAAAGCAGGGTGAAGAAAATGGATGGATGGATGGATGGCTAAATGTTTCATATGAGACACTGATGTAAGAGACAACAAATAAACAGTGTGAAATACTACAGACTACAGGTTGTCAACTGCAGGTAAGATACTGACTGCTAGTAACAACTTCACAGAACATCACTTTAGAAAATATGAACTATCCCTTTAAGGGAGGGGTTTCTAAAAGCCTAAAAAAGCCCATCTTGACTGACTGAAGCAGCAGTAGTTTCATTACTGGCAGCAAGACGAATGAAACTGGTTCCAATTCTCAAATGTTCCCTGGAAATGCGTATCGGATCGGCTTCCTTTTTCCCAGCAATTCCACTAATGCAAGACAGTGCCGTCAAAATGCAAAGAGAAAAAAAGTCTGTAGGAATGAAATTTATGATCAAACTGAAATAACCTTTGGATCAATGATTAACCTGAGTGACAGGAACAAGTCGGTGATTCATCTCTTCCTGTGTTGATACGGTGCTACATTTTTTCCGAACAGCAGGCTGGCTGCAGGTCTGAGAGAGGTTTTCATAACATTCAGCAGAAACGCTTCCTTCCTGTCAGGGCTGGATCTCATTCTAACGCTCAGCTGTGGTTTGGTTGTGAGAGTCAGTGTAGAAAATTGTCTGTTTCATGTGTTTCACCCAGTCTGCACATACAATAGATGACAGGAGTTTTCATTTGCAAGCAGCAGACGCACTGATTTTCATGATACGCATGTTCAAGGATCTGATGAAAAACCTCACCATAGACTGGATTTAGCACTGAGAAAATTCACTTTTATTTGAAGACCTAGCATTCCTTGAAGGAATGTATATCGCCCGCCTCCTTTTAAGCCAGATTTTTAGACTGAGATCATCTTATGATCTTAGACAGAGACAAGAAATGACCGACTTGTTGCTGTTTTGGTCAAACTCAATCTCATACTTAGAGTATGTGTTGTGAATGACTCTCAGTCCCTTCCGTATAAAATTTTAGCTTAATATCTGCAAAATTGATAAAGTTATAGCCATTGGGAGGTGTGTGTGATCATGGCGTGAGTTATTTTAAATTAGATTGACTTCAAAAGTTAATCAGTTGTAGGTGAACATCCAACAATTACTTTCTGCAAGTTTCATTAACATTCATCCAGACGTTTATGAGATATTTTTCTAACAGAAACACACACAGACACAAGCAAAAATATTAATGGCTGCCTTTCACCTCTCAGCGACAGGCGATAACAAATCTGAAAGTGTTTCACACAGTAAAACGGTGTCACAGGAAATGTTTTGGGTTTTCACAAAAAAAAACAAGTGATTAAATTTTGGTGGTGATCCAGATCATAATCCAGATCCTGCAATTTTTTTAATGCCCCTATGGCCTTGGTGAAGGCTTATGCTCTCCAAGTGCCTCTAGTTGTGGACTGCATTTGGGGAGCATCTCATCAGAACCATTCTGAAGCTTCTTTCCATTAAAATGTCAGGGTTTCATCAGTTAGTCGGCTCTTCCTCTCATTTCTCAAAGTTCAAACCAAAGTTAAATGTTTTTACTGTCCCACAAAATCTTTTCTTTTTTTATCATGGCAAATTTATGTTTGAACTCCTTTTATCAGAGTAAAAATATTCCCCATAAAGATGACACGACCCAGTAAACAAAGTTGTCAGTTTGAAACTCGTGACACACCAGAGTCTGAAACTGCCATTTCCTCTTGTGAGAACCGAAGATCAAAGCAGAAGTCTGAATGATAAAACAGCTCCGCAAAGCAAAGCGCATCATCTGCTGTGCGTGCATGTAAGGTAGTTTTATTTTTTTGCAGACTTGTAAAGTCAATACGAAACACCAGCACTCTGTAATATTTAGAAAAAGTATTTAACCTGGTACAAATGTTTACTTAACTGCTGCACTCAATGCAGCTGAGTTGAGGAAATTTGCTTTCAAATAGCCATGTAATTTTTTTTAAAACTTCTAATCATCAAATCCTTGGGCCTGCAGACGAAAATGAAGCCTTCAGGGCAGTTCAGACTTGCACACTACAAAGTGTTAAATGTCAGGCCTGATTGTTGAAGGCCACACAATCAAAGCAGAAAACATAAGGAGCAGATTAGGACCCCCATCCACACGAGAACAATTTTTGTGAACATGTAAAAGTTCTTATTGTTTTAGCCTTACGTCCTCACAGAAATGGCATTTTAGGAACCTTTAAACAGTATTTTTCCAAAAAAGGGTTCCAGAGTAAGAAAATCTTGAAATGCCGTCCTTGCATTTTCATGTGGACAGCCAGAACGTAACGTCTCTGAGGGTGCATTCACACCAGCCCTGTTTAGTCCGCTTTAATTGAACTCTAGTTCGTTTGCCTTGAAAGTCTCGGTTCGGTTGAAGTGAAGTCTGGCGCGGTTCGAATGTATATGTGAACGCAAGCGGACCAGAGACTGCTCCAAAAGCAGGAAGCAGATTACAGCACAGGGTCTTCTGGGTAAATACAAACAAAACAAACACACATTTCTACCACCAGCGGGAGAAATGACTCGTGGTCAGACGTGGAGTGAAGAGGAGATAAAATATTTGTTTGGCACATGTACCACAGACAAAACAGAAATCCTAAAACCGCTAAAAATTGACACCACTCCATTTTTGTTTACTTTTCCAGAAGAAGGAAGTTGTGCTCAGTCTCTTCTTCAGATGTTTTTGTGTTGTTTCCTTCAGTAGTTCTTGGTGCCACCAAAGGCTAAGGGGGGGAACAGGTTGCTCAAAGGGTTTAGTTCGATTGACTTGGTGCAGTGTGAATGCGACCCGCAGCAGCTGAACATGGCATAAATGCTGGAATTTTGGTCCCCAATCAAACCGAATCTACCAGACAATCAGGTGTGAAAGCAGCCTAAGACTATAATGTCAGAGATCCACCTCTATTCTAACCTACGACCCCAGGCGTGACAGACGTTAGACCAAGGATAATGGCAGATTAGGTGCTTGCCTTTGTGTTGCAGATGCCAGTTGCTCAATTACAGAAAAGCCTTCATTTATGTATAACGTCAATCAGCAGTCAAATCTCATGAACAATAACATTACCTTCAACTGAGAGCAAAAACTCTTTATTACACCAAGTAGTCTAAAGCCAAGGAGGTTTTATTCACTTTACTGACCTGTAAACTATACAAAAAACAAACATTGCAGAAAAAAAATTGAATTTACATTAAGTATACATTTAAAAAATATGAGAAATTGTAATAGTTTTAAAAGACACTTGTGCAATCTATAAATAATTTAAATGGTAAATAGACTGAACTTATATAGCCCTTTTCCTGTCATTTTTGACCACTCAAAGCGCTTTACACTAGCGCCACATTCACCCATACACACTCACACATGTATACACCGATTGGTAGGCAACTTGGGGTTATGTGCCGTGCTCAGGGGCACATCGACATGTGGCAGGAGAAAGCTGGAATCAAAGCTACAGCCTTTCAATTATAAGATGACTACTCTACCCACTGAGCCACAGTTGCCCATTTATCCTGATATGCTTTGAACATCCTTCCTTCCATCTGTTCCTTTATGGATACTGGGCCTGAAAACCGTCCAGTATGTCCAAGTATTTGGACCAACACGACTACCTGTCATACTGTCCAGCACTTTTGCGGTCTTGAAGTTTAATGTGACACAAAGTAGAAGCTCCACTGTGTTGTTAGTCCATAAAAGGGATTCGATTCTTGCTCCTGTGTTTTTGTGGCAGCGTTACAGCACCACACACTGCCCTGGCATAGTTACTACAGTGATCTGGTCGTTTTCTGTTTCCGTGTGGATGAAAACATTTTTAGAGACGGTGCTGTGATTACGAGAATGTTTTGAGAAAGAGAGAGAGAAAAAAAAGGATTGTTTTGGGAAAAAAAACATTCCTTTGTGGACAAGACCTAAAAGAGTTACCTCCTTGGACTCTGCAGCCCACAAGAAGGGGGGTAGGGTGGGGGCAGAAAGCAAAAGAGAAGGAAGGATGTTGAGGAGCGAGGAGACAGGAAGAAGAAGATAAAGTATAAGAAAGAGGAAGAGGAGTTACATGAGGGTGGGAATGCAAGGGTGGAACAGAAATGCACAAAGTGAAGTGGAAAGTGGACGAACATCTGGTTTGGCCTGGCTATCTACAGGGAAGATAGTTGGGTCTGTTACAGACTTCCTGTTGCAGTTTCTCTGCTCCCTTGTGGTGCAAATGGAGACAGCATGTGTGATGAGTGAGGAGGACTCCCCTCTACGGCCCCCAGGACTCCGTTTCCTCCTTTTTGTTTTCGCCAAGCTCACATTTGTTAACAATACAGACAGTAAAATATATGACTATTCCATGTTTATTCATCGTGGACAATTTCTATGAAGTTACCATGACTCAGGCTTGTGTTTGCTTTTTTATCAGAGTTGTCTATTAGACAGACAAGCTGAGCAGATTTTGTGGTGTTTGTTCACAGAGAAGTTTTTGCTCGTGGTGTTTTTCTGTTTGTTGTTAGCTGCCTGAGCTTTCTCTGTTGGGTGACTTTTTTTTTTTTATCTGAAAACAAACATCAAGGGTGTACAAGAGAAACTGCAACCTTCACCACTGCCAGCTACTGGAAGTTTACATGATGTTTTTTTTTAAATATCACCAGTCTGAGAGAACTCGGTTCTTGTTTCAAGGCTAAAACAGAGACTGTAAGAGGAAGTGCAGATGTCTTTTAAAGGCACATTCTGTATTTTCTGAAGTGATAAACAGGAAATTATACAGTAAAAATCTGGGGTGGGGGTGGGACTTGACTTTTTTCACATGAAATCAGTCCTATCCAATATTTTTAGTATTTTTTTTTAGTATTTTCCCTGTCTTAATGTAGTGTCTCCCAACTCTATTGTAGATATAGATTACAATAATTGTCCTTCAGTCCAGTAGTTCACATAAAACAACAATCTCTGTAATCTAATGTCACAGACAAAATAGTCTGGAACAAAACATCAGCAGAACAGACCTTCAACATCCAACATCCGAGCTCCACAATGTTCCAAACATGAGCATCAACAAGACAAAGAAGGAGATCTTTGAACTGAACTACACCCACAGCAGCTCTGTGTCTCACTGTCAATAAAGGCAGAAAACACAGAATCATTTCAGAATAAATGTAGGTTAATTGTTGTCAGCTGTTCTTCAGGCAACAGAATAATGAAAAAATAAATCAACACTCAAACTAAATTAACATTCTGTTTTACTGATGCAGTTGGAAAATATATTGTATCATAAAATATCTGGAAAGACAAAGTTCAGATCAGACTCTAAGAGCTCAAATGTTTAATTCTGAGTTTGTCTTAAAACTGATTCTGTATCGCCTAAAGTTTGACTAGTTTGGCTTGGTAGGGGTCCAGATAAGTAACTTATTTTTATTTCATGGGGATTTCTTCTGCTCTGAACTAAAAGAACAGAGATTAAACTCATTAATAACTTAACAATCTTTAAATAACTCTCAGTTGAAACCTCACAACTAGTTGTGAAAATAAATTCACTTTTTTGGTTTGTCTGTTTAATTGGGGTTGATTTACAAATATATATTGGTACTTGTGTATTTTGAAAAGGATTTGACTTATTTTTTCCTGTAGTGGATGTGACATAGAGGAAACACCTTCACCCAAAAGGTCTTGACTTTAGTTCAGAAATACTCAGAGGGAAGACAGCAGCTTAGCTAACGTTAATGTCTGTCAGCTGAACTTTAATTTAAAGTAAACGATAGAATGATTAACATTTGTGTCTGTTTGCTTCTCAGCTCATGTCAACATCTTTAGACATGTCGTCAGGACAGGAGGTTCAGGTAATTGTATGAAAGAGTTGTAATGGTCCACTTTACAGGAGGGTTGAAATATCAGATTCTTCCATGCTTAAATGCGAGAGATAATCCTGTAAATGTGTGTTTAATATGAAATGTAAGACATCAGTCTCCCCAAACCTGTTTATTTACATCTTTTGTGGTTACAAGTCCCCCACCTTAATTTGAAACATCGTTATAAACAACTAATCTCTGTTGCAGGTAACTTTTTGAACAGCCTCAGTTTGAAGAAATACGAGCTCATGTTCAACAGGACTAGCAAGCTAATGGCTAATCTGAACACAGCCAAGATGAAAGCGGATCCCTGCCATCTTAAAACAACTCAAATCTTCAAAATTTTAGGGTTGTTTTATGTAAACTATTTTTAAATCTTAACATTGACCAATTCACA
Source organism: Kryptolebias marmoratus (assembly GCF_001649575.2). NCBI lineage: Eukaryota > Metazoa > Chordata > Actinopteri > Cyprinodontiformes > Rivulidae > Kryptolebias > Kryptolebias marmoratus. The sequence continues at coordinate 1,995,554 of NC_051432.1, forward strand.
TCCCACTGTTATTTCAGCTGAAATATTCCTCCAGGAAGTGCCACAGCTAGCTGCTGTGCCACAGATTTATAAAGAAATAACCCTGTGATGTGAATCTGATGGCAATGTAAAGGATTATAAAATATGTTTGCATTAATTGCTGTGAAATCTTTAAAACTGCAGCTGTTTGAGGATGGCAGAAATCCACTTTAGTTTTAGCTGCATTCAGGCTAGCCGTTTGCTCATCAGCTCTTCTTTCTCCAGAACTGAGATTGTTCAAAGAGCCATCTGCAACAGGTAAGATATTAATTCTTTATAACTTTTTAACAAAACCCCACTTCAATATTGCTTTAATATACCTTTAAGGAGTGTTGACCCCAACTAAAATATCTTTATTTAAAAAAAAAAAATTAAATTGGTTGTTCCTGTTCAATATTTTACCCCAACAGAAGAAGTTTTAAGAAGCGTTTTTGGCGCTAATGAAAACCAGCCAGTGTCATACTTCAGAGCAGCAAAAATCTAAACCAGCCAAGCTCTCCTTTAAAAGACAACAACCAAAGACATACTCACAAATGGTATCAGCCTGGTTGCTGCACATCTCACTGCAAGAAGAAGTCATCTCTCCTCCGAGCCACTTTTCTGTCTCGTCAAAAATGGGGCTTTCTTTTTTTTATCAGTACAGTGGTAGCTGCTTATTAGTTTCCTTCAGTGCTGTAGTTGAATAAGCGCAACCCTTTCCAGTGCGCACACACACACTAAAATCTACCTCATGATGTTCTGGAGTCACAGTCCCCCCCCCAACCCGATGAACAATAAACAGAGTGACTCCATGGGATCTGCCTTCTGGGGAATCCCTGGATCTGCAGGGAAAAGGGGATGACTCAGCACCAGGAAAGGCAAGAAGATGGAAGCAGCTCTGTAATTAAGCTGCTTGTGTAGTTTCTGCACGTCTCCCAGAAACATTTAATCAACTTATGATGCTAATTATCTTCAACAGAACCCCCTCACACGTGCAGAAGCAGTTTAGTGATCAATAAAGACCATTTTTACTCATAATGAATTCAGAATTTCTCCTGACAGCACTAAGGTAACTTCTCCCCCTTCAGTTATGAAGTTCTCCTCTCCCTCTACCTCCCTTTTTCCTCCTGAGTGATGTTGATGTGTGCAGTCTGCTGTGCAGCATCACCAACTGCTTCCTGCCATCCAGGCTGGGGGGTTAAAGTTCACCAGTCTCTCTGAGACACGTCTTTTATCAGTTCACAGTGCTCCCCCTTTGAAAGAAGTTAAAAGCCACGACTAAATGGTCTAAATCCCTGAATTGTTGATGTAAATCTCAGTTACAGCCGAAAAACCCATAATCTAATCAGAGCAAGCTGTCGATGGCTGTGCAAGTCATTACAAAGTTAGGGCTTGAGCAGCCTCTGTGGTTTGATAGAAAAAATAACTAAAACACTGCTTGTTCGTTCACAGCCCTGTAGCCAATCATGTATGTGCACAAATGTTGCACGGCTGATCTAAAGCAAGAGTCATCAGGGTGTAAATGATTACTGCATTTAAGCACTTAAAGGTGTTAGTGAATAATTACTGAGGGGTTATTAATGGTTCAAGGTTTTTTTTCCTCACAATACACTGAAACACAAAGTAAAATATGTTTACAGATATCACAAAAGTGCACACATTAGTGCAACATGTGTAATAAATAAACAGGACAAAAGATAGTAAAGATTGTAAAGCAAAATGGTTTTATGATGAAAAGAAAAACATTTGGTTTCACAGTCTTGCTTCAACTCATTTCGTCTTCTTTCAGCTTTTCTGCTGAGTTTACTGACCTAAAAAAATGGGAATCAGCCCAGCTGAAAACTATTTACTTCCCACAGCTGTCATCACACTCAACATACAACAAATCAACCTAGAACTTTTCTGAAGACATTTTAAAGGATGGCTATTGCAGCTACTGCGCAAAAGTTCAACATGCATCAACTTTCTTCTCTGAAGCCCAACAGCAATTCGGGATTTATTTTTGTAATAATCTAAGCTGACAAAATGCTGGTGCTTATAAACTGTATGAGAAGAGCACACAGAAACCAGACCAAAAGAAACATTAAAGCTGCTGCCAATGGTTCATTAGGGTGGTGGTAACCACATGGTAACCACACACCTGTGTCTAAAGTCCTCTTAGTAAAACAGACAGACAGAGACCAGTCCAAATCTAAAGACGGGACCATTTTCTGAGAAGAAACAGTGTAAATGTTGGGTGCTGAATAACCGCTGAGGTTTGATGAAGCAAAAAATGAATAGTTTCAATTAAAACAAAACAGAAGCTAAGATTGCCCAAACAGTACTTAAACGCTAAAAACTAACAAAACCACAGTTAAAAGCTAAAATGAGTAAACCTACATCTGAAAGCTATCATTAGAAAACATCTATAGCTAAAGGTTAAAAAGTAGAAAAACAATGGCAGCTAAAGGTGGCAGAGCAGTAGCTAAAAACTAAAAGTAGCATAAGATGACACATACAGAGCAACTATGCTGAAGCAGGAGTCAAAGAGATCAATGTTTCTGAAGAAACGGAAGAGACCTCAGCATTTCTGTCTTTATTTTAAATAAAGCTAATTGTTTTCAAAAGTATTAAAGTTACATAAAAAAGTTGTAGCTGAATTTTTTTGGTATAATAAATAATAAAGAAAATAAAGATGATTCTAAACAGGAAAACAATAGTGTGAGTCAGCTTTAAACAGTCACTATGTGAAAACTACAAGTGATAATGTCCAGAACTTTAGGTGTCAGAAGCTTCATCACACTTCAGTTTCTATGTACCAGTGTTTTATGTAGGAGATATGACGACTTAAAACACAGGTGTCAAACTCCATTCGTCGGGGGCTGCTGTCCTGCATGTTTTAGATGTGTTCTTGCTATAAATGGATGACTCGTTGCCATGCTCCTGGAGAACTTGATGGTTTGATGAGGAGGTAATTAAACTATTTGAATCAGGTGTGTTGGAGCAGAAAAACTTAAAACCTCCAGGACAGCAGCCCTCGAGGCCTGGAGTTTGACACCCCTGAAAAGGCACTTCAGTTCCAGTTTTGAAGAGAAAATTCAAAGCTCATATACAGTGGGAGTCAATGAGAGTTTGGATGTGTGAACTCTTTCCTGACTGAGGTGCATGTATTACTACTCTTTACTATCATGCTGTGATCTTCACAAAGCTTTATGCCCTGTGCTGGATTTCAATAAAACTTTCATTGTCTTTTTATACCACTTTATTACTTTATGATACTACTTTCCAGTCTTTTTATGGGGAGTCCATCCATGGAATGCTACTACCAGTTTTATTGTATCGCTTCATACATTAACATTATTATATTCTATTGACAGTTCACATGTACAAATATGTCACTTAAACTGCACTTTATTGAAGCATTGCAACATCCCAAGTTAGAGTTATGTGAATGAAAAAACACATTTTTATACACCGTCCCACTGGGAGAATGTGCATTCCTGCATTGTGTGACCACTTCTAAGCAACTGCATTGTCTCTTGTTTCTTTAAGGAAATAATCTCACAAAGACAACAAGAACAGACAAGGTTTCATGCATGATTTCCCCCAAACAAGCAGGAAAACATATGCTGCAATAATCCCAAAATTCAGGCAAACCCTGCAGAATCTACACAACCTCATCTTAATTCCTTGGCGCATCGACTACCAATGTCACAGCACACACATGTTCTGTAGCACTGCTTTCAACAACCACAGAGCCTGGGAAAAGGCTGTCAAAGACATGTTGGAGACATCAGCCAACAAGTCTGTGCCTTGTGTCAACTGGCCATGAGCTGTTGTATCAACGTGAAGGAAGGAAACACACTCAGCGGCATCACTTGGAACTGATGCAACACAAAGAACAGGCAGCGGAGTCCCTCTGCGCCCTCAGATCCTCGTTTCAGCAGATGGCAGGAATGTGAGACAGAAAACCATCTGTCTGTCTACACACACACATACACAGAGTTTTGCGATATGATTCTTGTCAGATGACTAGTGGATAAGACTTCATTAGTAAAGAATGTTGAGAACAAAAACTTGATTTATATTACGATTTCTTCTTCATGGAAACAAATCTGGGTCAGTCTGCAGAGAGAGTCACACGGTTCTTAACTCAGGTTTAGATCTTAAAATTATAATAACGCCAAAGTCACACAGCAGAAACCATAGTTTCTCAATTTTAGAAATTGGTATGGATATGAAACTTCACTGGATAGATTGTGTTGAGGAGCAAGTTACAGTATTATTTCTGAATTATAGCCAAAAGCTAAAAAGGGTGTCCGTGTGTGTATATTCTGTTTGTCTGTCATTTTGTTAACAGAATATACTCTGATGGATGGTATTTACTGAAAACCTCAAAAAGTAATTATTGAAAATTCATCCACAAGTCATTAACCTTTTAAAATAAACTTAATTCAAAATGGCAGCCATAGATGATCGACCTTCGCCAACACTAAAATATCTACGACTCAGTCAATTTAAAAGCTGCTGAGCTAAACTTTGGAGTCAGTCTAATCCAAGATGGCTGCCACAGCAATCTGATCTCAGAAAACACAAAAAAGGGCTGGAACTCTGTCAATTTTACAAACACTGAGCTTTAATTTGGTATGGTGGTAGCTGAGAGTAATCTCCAATATACAGGTGCTGGTCATAAAATTAGAATATCATGAAAAAGTAGATTGATTTCAGTAATTCCATTTAAAAAGTGAAACTTGTATATTATATTCATACATTACATACAAACTCATATATTTCAAATGTTTATTTCGTTTAATTTTGATG